>NC_071525.1:1383000-1727500 GCF_027887155.1 Malaclemys terrapin pileata | reverse complement strand
GCCAAGGCCCGGGAGGGGAGGGAGTTAGGGTGATTTGGGGGGCTCAGCTCCTGAACTCCCCCCGTCACTCCCCAGACTTTCCTCTCCTCTTGGAACCAGACACAGTTCAATAGCACATAGGCCCCAGGCCCTGAAGCAGCCGCACAAACACACCCAGTTCCAGGAACCACTCCCTGGGCAACACCCTGCCCGGGCTGGGGAGACGGAAGGGGGCGAATCCAGATCAGGGAGGGGAATCACCACTTACCCAGGTCTGCTGCTTGGGAGGAACTGCAGACAGGTCCCCTAGCGATGGTTTTATACCCGGCCAGCGGGGAGGGGGAGCGGGCAGCCAGCCCTGGGGGGCAGAGCTCACCGCTCCAGTAGTTCAGCAGAGCGGTGTAGTGTTTCCCATTCCAGTCGGACAAACGCCGCCCACGTCCCAACCCGCCCCCCCTTCTGCAGTCAACATCCGAAGTTTAGAGCAAGTCACTGCCCACCCCAGCGAGCGATCGGTAATATCGTCCCAGCCAGGCGGGATCTAGGGATCTAAATGCCCACCCCATGCCCCGAGACAGAGAGAAGGACAGACAGACCGATGCGTCTGGTGGAGCAGGGCTTAGGCCAGCAGAGGCGAGGGAAATGGGAGGATGGGAGCGAGTTAACTCCAGGGACTCCTGGCAAACCCAGTGGAAGAACTAGCACCAGGAAACTGTGCTTCACTTTGTGATGCAGCGGGATGTGCGAGGAGAAAAGGCAACCAGTGTTTCCCTGTGACAAACCCCCTCCCCGGGCAGTTGACTACCCCTAGCACGAGCCCAGATGGACGGAGTTCAGGCAGCCCATCTTGCTTTTGCTTCTTGTTTTTTTGCTAATGACAGGCCTGACCTAAATCACTGGATTCAAATTTCCCTCGGTTCTTATCCTGGCTCCCTGCCACCTAGTCCCCAAAACCTCCGGGTTGTTCAAAAGATCCCAGCTCTGAGTCTGCATCTGCCTCTCTCGCATTTCACCTGCCTCCCGGGGCCGGAAGGTGACTAGTCGGTTTCACCTGGGCCTCACTCACTCCGTTAGACTCTCTGGTTCTTGCCAGGTGCCACCAGGTCTCATGGGCTGCAAACCCAGCAGGGAGCACAAAGTCAGACCCCCAAACCTGAGAGAGTTTGGACTGAACTGTTTTCGGACTCTGACATCGCCGCTGTTAATATTAGGCTTTGAAAAATGCATTAGCCTGAGTTAATTTGGGGGTTCAAATTACCCAAGCGTTTCCCGTTGTTGGTCAGTTATTTATGAGGAGCGTTGGCTTGAACGCATTCCCTTCCAGCTCAGGAAGAACGCGCTCTCCCTAACGTGGGCCTTTGCCCCGTTCCACACCCTGTTCCCGGCGGCAAAGGGAGCCCTGGTGGGAAACGGCCAAAGGGCTGGTCTGATTGAACAATAGTGTTCCTCTCGTTGGCCTCCAAGTGCTTGGAGGGGAAAATCACTAAACCCTGAAATTCAAAACTGGCAGCCTGGCTGGTGCCCGACACCCGGCAAGAAGATGAGCCACAGTGAGCCACGCCAGGGAGAACGGTAGAGAAGAGCCTGGCTGGGCACTTGACTGGGAGGGCGTTGCCCAGTGTTTAATATGTGCTAAGGCTGAGTCCTGGTACCTCCGGGCCTGGCAGTTCAGAGCCCGGCACCTCTGGGCCTGGCAGTTCAGAGCCCGGCACCTCCGGGCCTGGCAGTTCAGAGCCCGGCACCTCTGGGCCTGGCAGTTCAGAGCCCCGGCACCTCCGGGCCTGGCAGTTCAGAGCCCGGCATCTCTGGGCCTGGCAGTTCCTAGCCCCGGCACCTCTGGGCCTGGCAGTTCAGAGCCCGGCACCTCTGGGCCTGGCAGTTCAGAGCCCCGGCACCTCCGGGCCTGGCAGTTCAGAGCCCGGCACCTCTGGGCCTGGCAGTTCAGAGCCCGGCACCTCTGGGCCTGGCAGTTCAGAGCCAGGCACCTCCGGGCCTGGCAGTTCGTAGCCCTGGCACTGCTGGGCCTGGCAGTTCAGAGCCCGGCACCTCCGGGCTTGGCAGTTCAGAGCCCGGCACCTCCGGGCCTGGCAGTTCAGAGCCCCGGCATCTCTGGGCCTGGCGGTTCAGAGCCCGGCACCGCTGGGCCTGGCGGTTCAGAGCCCCGGCATCTCTGGGTCTGGCAGTTCAGTGCCTGGCACCGCTGGGCCTGGCAGTTCAGAGCCCGGCACCTCCGGGCCTGGCAGTTCAGAGCCCGGCACCTCTGGGCCTGGCAGCTCAGAGCCCGGCACCTCTGGGCCCGGCAGTTCAGAGCCCGGCACCGCTGGGCCCGGCAGTTCAGAGCCCGGCACCTCCAGGCCTGGCAGCTCAGAGCCCGGCACCGCTGGGCTGGCTGCATCAGTGATGAATGTAAAATATTGCTTGAGGCCCAGCCCCTCTTTCATTACAAATTAAGCCCTGGCGTTGCCGCCTCAGAGAGTGACAGATCCCAGGCTTAGGCCCTCACTGGGCGCTATTTCTGGAGGACAGGGACTGCTCCTCCCTGCATGAGCCCAGGCCTGGCTCCACACGACCCTCCTCTTTGTGAGCTCCGGGGCTCGAAGTCCAGTGCCGCAGAGCGAAAGCCGGACACAGCACGTGCGGCTCGGGCTCCGTGTGGGTGCAGGTCGGAAAAATCCAGGGGAAACTTTCTCGCGTCAGCCCAAAACGGACAACTGTCGATGGACACGTCCCATCTGACCTAAGATGAAACGTCGCCTTTGCATTTTCAACATTTGTCTTAAATAAAACGGAGGGACATTCTGGAACAAAATCTCCGGAATGAAACATCCGAAGGAAAAGTCAAACCGTTTCCATGGTTCCAGTTATTATTTCTTTTCATCCAAAAGAATTTGCCAAAATTGACCCAAATTCACCCATTGTGTCGGTCGCCCCGAATCTGCATTTTTCAGTGATTTTGCACAAAATTTTTGCCCAGCTACAACCATAGGCACGAGCCGCTACAATGTGAGCTAAAGGACTGAGCGCCTCGGGTGGGTTCATCTGTGAGGAAGGCCTGAGACGCGTCTCTGGGGGTCATCTGTGCCCCGCGTGGGTGAACCTCACATTCAGTGGAGGTGGGCAGTGCCTCGGAGCTCTCCACCCTGGGGAGAGGGTTACCGGCGGCTAGACCTCGACCCGAGGGAGCTGCTGTCTGTGGCGCCAGACGGGAATGCGGGGCCGGTTCTCCGGCTAGTCCATCCTGTTTGAACTTCTCCAGACTGCCCTGACCAGAGGCCTCGCCCCACCCGGCAGCCAACTCCCTTAGTTAGAGGGGGTGGAGTCCCTGGCCACTAGTAAATATTCACTGCTTCCTGGGGCCTCCGAATCCCCCAGGGCCCCGCCAGAGGGGAAAGGCCAGGAGGCTGCACCTGAAAACAGGTTGGCAAAACCAGGCGCTAGGCTGTTTGCTGATCGTGTGGAGATGCCACCCCCACAGCCCCTGCTCTGGGAAGGCCGTGGGGGCAGCGGGTGCTCTGACTCCTGCCAGGTGGCCTGGGTCACTTCGTCTGGGATTTGCTGGAGCAATGAGGAGTTTGTAGCCAGAGATCCCAAGGCCGGGCGGCCTTTCCGGAGCTCCCACCAGCTCCAGCCATGGAGGGAAGGGTGAAAAGTGCCCGTCCTGGTGGTGACAGCGCGTCTCAGCTGGGAGGGGCCAGGAGTGCCAGGCAAGGGGTGACCACAGGCCAGCAAAAGACATGGGGCAGCAGGCGTGAGAAGGACCCGGGGGTGGGGGGGAAGAGGGGGATTCAGCCCTGCAGAGATCCTGGGCTACCGCCCCCACCCCGTGGAACACGTCCCATTTGAAGGCAGTGCCCCAGGCTGGGTTGTGATGCCAGTTACCCCAGGGTAAAGCGGGAATCCTCCTGATTAAGTAATTTGGAGCAGAATCCAGACCTTGGGAGGAGGCGGCATGGGAGGGGGCACAGCTCACGGCGGGTGGGCGGCGAAGGGAGGCGGCTGGGGAGCTGCCGCTCAGCCTGAGATCGGCAGGGGCGGCACAGCCCACGGGGGCGACTGGGGTATGTTAGTGGGGGGGCTATTTGCTGGGCCCCAGCAGAGAACCACAACCTGGTCCAACAGGGGGAGGGGCGCGGCCCCAAATCAACCCAGACTCCAACCACAGGAAATTTTCCAGCATTTGTCATCAAGAAATGGAGCAACCAGTCCCTCCTTGCCCTGCTACACACACCCAAGAGCTCACACCTTCCCACCCACCCATGCCTGGCGCTGGGGAAAGGTTCCCTGGCACCTTGCAACTCAGCCCACGGCAGCCTGCAGGGGGCGCCACGCTGGTGGCAAGAGACGGGGGCCGGTTCCCCCACTGCCCTGGGTGGGATCCGCCGCTGGGGTCGATCCGCGTCCCTGCAGTGAAGCCAAGAGCGACTGATGGGAGCTGGCGCCGCATGGATGCGAAATGCCCCCGGATCCGAACGCTCCTCTCGCTCGCTCCTGCGCGGCACGGGGGGAAGGGCCAGCACTGCATGAAGGGCCACGGAGAATCGGGCCCCGTGATCCACCCAGTCAGGCTTCGGAGCTTTCCCCCCGGTCCCCGTGCCCCTGGCCATGGCTATTGTGAAATCCTGCTGGTCGCCAGCAAGGGGCTGCATGGTCATGTCGCTAAGGACCCTATACTTAGGCTCAGGAAGGGGGGGTCCATTTGGAGCTGTGCTGCAGCCCCCCTGTATGGCACTGGGCCTGTCTCTGTTTCTTGGGGTGTCAGGTCCCCACCTCTAAAACAGGGACCATAAACCAGCCTTTGCCTGCTTAGATACTTCAGGGCAGGGCCGGTCTCCTGCTCTCTGTATGGGCAGCAACCAGGACAGGAGGCCTGCCCGCGCTGGGAGCTCCCGGTGCCACCAGCAGCAACTTAAATCCTGAGCCTTGCTCTGATCCAGCGCTCCTCGGTGGGGCTCAGGCCTCGCTTTCTCACCGAGCCGGGACACGCTCAGCTTCTCCATGAGGCTGGGGAAACCCAGCCGCGCACACGCCTAGTTCTGTGTCCCACACAGAAACCTCGCACGCGCACACACACACTGGCTCATCTGGGTGCTGGACCCGCAGTCGAGTTTGGCCAGTTCATCCCCATTCCAAGCAGCCGGTGACATCGGCGCTGGATAGGAGACAAAGGGTGATCAGCCCCGGGAGAGCTGGCGGTTCCTGACTAAACCCCTGGCGGTGAGTCAGCATCCCAGGGGACTGGACGGGGTTTTCAGATGAGTGACACCCTGATTCCAGGGCTCACCCTCCGTGAGTAATGCCATCACACTGCTGGAATGGATGGACAGCACCCCGGGACCTGACCTGGGGGAAGCTGTGAGCTGTCAGGGCGGGAAGTGACACCATCCAGAAAGCGTGCAGCCTAACGCCAGGTTCCTCTTCACCCCGGGGGGTCGGGACTGAACCTCCAGATCCCGGATTTCCCCTCTCCAGGGAATCCCCAGGGCGGGGCCAGGAGAGCTGGGCCATGTGCTGACTCTGAGCTTGGCACAAATTCCTTTTGGCCCCGGGGACAGAGGGCTTGTCTGGGGAGCTCCTGTCTTGGGCCCGGAGGAGGGTGATGGGCCATGGGGAGTAGCTGTGCTTTGAGACACGAGCCGTCCCCTACCCCGCACCAGCCCCTGCATGACGCAGTTAAGGTCTCAACGTTCTTCTTTCCTGTCTCCCCTCATTCAGCAACGGACGCCTGGGCCCGATTCTCAGGGGCGCCATTCAGCCATCGGGGCAGGGAAAGAGCTAGGGGATATAAGCCACCTTCAGCATGCGCTGTGTCCTGTCCTGAAAACGTGCAAACAGCCGTACTGGGTCAGACCAACGGCCCATCTAGCCCAGAGTCCTGTCTCTGATGGGCTGGTGCCAGGTGCTTCGCAGGGAATGAACAGAACAGGGCAATCATCAGGTGATCCATCCCCTGTCGTCCAGTCGCAGCTTCTGGCAGTCAGAGGTTTGGGGACACCCAGAGCAGGGGGTTGTACCCCAACCATCTTGGCTAATAGCCGTTGATAGACCTATGCTCCATGAACTTCTCTCATTCTTTTGGCCTTCACAACATCCCCTGGCAATGAGTTCCACAGGTTGACTGGGCGTCTACACAGCCACAGTTGCACGTGCCCGGCGAGCCAGGGTCAGGGGCTGGCTGTCGCGGGCTGGGCAGCCACCCCTCCCCCCCCCACCCCGCCCGAAAGCCCTTTGCCTGCATGACTTGAAAGCAGGCTGTAGGGGGCGAGCTCCCTAGGACCCCACCCAGGACATCATCCTGTGCTTTTCCGATCCAGTGGGGCTGCGGGCACAGCCTTATCCCCCCAACCCCGTCCAGCCGTCTCCATCTCCCCTCCCACGGAGCATTCCTCTCTGACCCCTGGGTAACGAGGGGAGGAAGCACCCAGGCAGAGGCTGTGAGCCAGGGCCCAGCACAAGGCAGGGCCTGCCTCCTACCAGTGCTCGGGGATTCCCAAGAGCGGGGTCCTGGTGCCAGGTGGAGGGAGCTTGGTGTTACATACTCTGGGGCAGGCAAGCCGGACACTGGATGGGGAGGACACTAGGGGGCAGCAAACTGGACCAGGCTGTCCCACTACCCAGGCTGGTTTCTTATGGGACAGGGGGTCCAGGGGAGGGCTCGGAGCAGGGGCCCCAGGGCTAGGGTGACCAGATGTCCCAATTTTATAGGGACATTCCCAATTTTGGGGTCTTTTTCTTATATAGGCTCCTATTACCCCCACCCCCTGTCCCGATTTTTCACACTTGCTGTCTGGTCACCCTACTGGGGCAGGAGAAGGGTGCTGAGGTTGCAGAGAGGTAGAGATCCCAGGTCTGAAGCAGCAGCACAATACCAGTCCAGCAGCCGGAGGGACGTGTATAGTGCAGGTGGGCGTCCGGTGGGATGAGACAGCGACCTGGTCGTCTCCGCTCGTGCTCCTATGGACAAGCGCCCACAGCATCGGACCTGTCAGCAGCCTGACAAGGCCACAGAGACTGGGCCAGGGGGTCCTGCCAAGGCAGGGCTGAGGCCTGGGGGGAGCTCCCGTTGCCAGTGGCTGCCCTGGGCATGCCCCCAGCACAGCTGTCGGACCCCCAAGAGGAGGGGCAGCGTGGTTAATGGATTGCACACAGGGGTGGGCATCACGGATTCCTGGGTTCCGTGCCCACCTCGCAGTTTGGCCCTGGGGGAAGCCCTTCTGTGCCTCGGTTTCCCTAGCCGGACATGGGGCTGAGTTCTAAGGCTGTCAGGAGGGCTAGCGAGGGGATGTTTGCAGAGGGATTTTGGCAGGAAAGGAGCTAAGTAAATCACATTATTATTCCCTCCCATCTGCCCTGGAGTCACCCCCTGCCCAGTGTTTGGGGGCTGTGGCTGGTGGGGATAAATAAAGCGGCTTTGTATCGTTTTGCTTCCCTCAGCCATGAATCCAGGGTCTGTTCGAGCCCAGCAGGACTCTGGGGAAAGGGCTGGGCTGGGTTTTCTAAATACACAAACAGGCTGTTTATTTTCCAGCAGGTCGAATGTGAACTCAAGTTCCCCAAAGCCATGAAGAATTCAGCCTCTCATGACCCTCTGCAGCCTGGGGGAATGAGCCTGCCCTCCCGGAGCACTCGCGGTTTGGGTCAGCTTCTCCAAACCTCCCGGGTTTAAAACCTGAGCAAGTGAACTCGGCCAAGCCCAGTGCTGTGTGACTGCCAAACAGCTGCTGGGTCCTACCCCAGAGGGGGCTGCACTGCCATGTGCTGCAAAGCACTTTGGGATCCTTTCTGGATGAAAGGAGTCTACTAAGGATGACGGTATTTTCCTTCTCTCCCTGGCCGGTTCCCCAGCTCCTCTGCTGCCCTGCAGGCCCCCGGCATTGGCTGAGTGCTTCTGGGGCAGTTCCGCTTATTTAGGCCAAAAGAAAACAAACTGGAGACAAATAAACCTAGCGCAAAGGCACAGTGTGTTCACCGCACTGCCCTCCCACTCCGAACCCAGGCCAGCCAGCCAGCTCCTCGGCCAGGGGACTTGGGCAAAGCGAGGCTGGTGTGCACGAGAGGATCAGTCCCAGTATTGCCCGAGGACTGTGCATTCGGCACGAGTGTCTTGTACTGGGGCCCCGGCCTCCAGCGCCTGCACCTTGACTCATCATTTCCACCAGTGGGTGTAAAACACTCCCCAGCTGAGCTGCGTTTTACAGCCACTTTGCACGGGCGGGAACGATTGTGCAAGGTGGGGGGGGGGGCAATGGTGAATCGGGCCCTTAGCACCAGGTCGCTGGCTGGATTGACCATCCCTGAAGGGCTGAGGCTGCTAGCCCTGAAATCAACCACGCATGTGTCAATGTCTCCTCTCCAAACCCCAGAGCGGCAAAACCTCCCTGTGGGTCAGGGGATGCAACCACCCCCTAGGATCCTGCAGCATAACAGCGACGGCTGAGCGAGCCAAGCTCACCCATCCCAGGCATTGGCAACAGGAGCGACTGGTTTATCTGGGTCAGTGCGTAGCAAGGCAGAGGCTAAAACCTGTTCCGAGATACCATAACCTGCTTGGCACGTCAGGCTGAGCTCCCCCGCGAGCTCACACTGATAATTGCTTCTCCCAGGGATCTGCCAGTGTGGACATGTCGGGGCTGGAGTTTCTGGAGCAGTTTTGCCAGGCCGATGTGCCAGGGCGCTGCACCCTTGGGAGGCGCTTTAGACAACAGCTCCTGATGGGCGGGATCCCCGTGGGACAGGCCAGGAAGCCAGGAGACCCAGCACAAGGGGGTGTTTGTTCACGGTTAGATTCTGAGCTCAGTTGTCCTGGTGTAGAGCCAGAGACATTCCACTGGAACTGAGTGGGGTGAGTCAGGATTTACGCCCAGATCAGAATCCGGCCTGGAAGGTTGAACATTTTAGGCAGAGATTTTTCAAATGCGCTTAAGGGGGTTTGGGGCTAAAACGCTTGGGAATCAGGAGTCATCCAAGAGCCTTGGGCGGCCCTGCTCCCCACTCAACTCGGTGCTTTCAGGGCCACGCCAGAGAGGGAGGATCGGGCACCGTCGTCAGACTTGCGCTAAAACCAGGGCTCAAGGCCCTGCTGTGCCGCTGAATTCCTGCATGACCTTGGTCCACACACTTAACCTCAGCTCCCCCCTCTATAGAACGGGGACATTAGCACTCCCTGCCTCAGAGGAGTTGCGAGGGTACATGTCTTAAATACTGTGAGGTACTCTGATGCCACAGTGAGGGGCGCCGGCCAACTACCTAAGAAAGTATTTATCTGAGACTGGTAAAAATTATGCTGTAGTTCTAGGCACTGACCCAAAACCTGATGCAGACAAGGGGGTGGGGCGGGGCAGGGCATGGGGGGATTTTGGTGGGCGTCAGATCTGGCCCCTTGTGTCTCTGCAGTTAAGCCCATTTCTGTGTGTGTGTTGTGATAGGGTCCCCCTTGCCTGGCATTGACCCGTCTGCACACAGGGAATTTCACTCCTCCGGTGCCAGGGCATAGGTCCTCTCCCATTCTTCCCCAGCTCCATCCAGCCGCTAAAGGCCGGGACCGCTGTGAACTTGCTGTGTCAGAGACAGGTGTGGGGATGAGCCCAGGACTTGGAAGCAAGAACCTCCTAAATTCTAATCCTCACAGGAAATCCTCCATGGCCGAGGGCAAGTCATTTGACCAGCAAGTGCCTCGGTTTCCCCATCTGTAAAATAATAATAACAGGATAGAACTTTAATTAGTTGGCATCTGGAAGATCAAACCACCATGTTAAAATAATCCTCTACCCCATCAGGTCAAAGGGTTTAGACAAACATTGTTCAGTATTATCACCTTTCACGGGGGGGGGACAGGCACAGAGAATGGACGTGACGCGCCCTACGTCACACAAGCAGTCTGTGGCAGAGCTGGCATAAGAACCCAGAGCTCCCAGCAGTCCTTCCCAGGATCAGGAAGGGAACCCAGGAGTCCTGGCTCCCGGTCCTGCGCTTTAACGGCTAGACTTGTCCCTGTCTCTGCTTTACTGCTCTAAGCCGAGCCTGCCAGCCGTTCCAGCTTGGAGCGGGTAACAGCCTTTGTAGGGTAACGCCTGAGTGTCCACCCCCAGCACCCGGCCGGCCGCCAGACACCCGGCACCTGGTCTGGGCTCTCCCCTCCCCATCCTGCCCCCCCGGGCCGGACAGTCGTAACTCCGAGGTTCAGAGGTTCCAGTCTCCAGCGCCAGATGGGCCCTGCCAGGGTATTTCCTCCTGCGCTTCCCGGCCTAGCGAAGACGCCAATGCCCCGTATCTGGTTCCCTTACCGGGGCCTGATTCTCAGTCCCGCAAGCCAGGGAGCTGGGCCGTCTGGGCCTGAGAAGAGACCAGGGCTGGGGGCATTGGGGTGCTGGGCGGGGGTTGCCCAAGAGAGAGGCCCCTGGAACTCCAGCCCCGCACCATGCATTGCAGACGGGTGCCAGGCAGGGAGCGGGACACAGAGCCAAAGTTTTCTGTCAAGAAACGGAACGGCTCGAAGGGGTGCCAGCGGGGGGCAGAGCCTGCCAGCCAGGCAGAGAAAGCAGCTGTTGGTGCCGGCTGAGCCAGCCCCCTGCCTCCCCCAGCTCTGTCCAGCTGCCAGTTCCCCTTCTTAGGACATGGGCTGGGACGCGAGGGCGGTGGGAAGGAGACCGGGGCCCCGCGGCATTCAGGCTTAGCACACGCAGCAGCAGGGGCACTCCGGCAGCAGCCTGTGCCCACCCACTAGTAAGTGGCTAACTACGGCTCCCAAGCAAACGGGCGGGGGGGGGGGCACTCAGGCTTGTGGGGTTTGGGGAAGGAAGGGCGGGGGCATAATCCTGCTCTCGCTCGCCATGGGGTGACTGGACTTGGGGGCGGGGGAGCACAGGGGTGGGCTCAGGCTGGCCAGGTGCTCGCTGGTGGGACTGGAGGGGGGATGGCTTCTGTGGACTGGGGGTGCCATGAGCCAGGGACCCACGGAGCTGGCGTGGGGCAGGGCCCATGGAGCGGTCGGGCCTGCTCCTGCTCCCATGTGAGGCGAAGCCCTCGCTGGCGCCGAGGGGAGCAGGACTGCGGCCCCATTTGGGGGGGGATGGGAGCGGGTGTGGGGGGACAGGTATGAGTCGGGGGGCAGTGCTGGCAGGAGGGCGCGCTCGCAAATGGGGGTGAGAGGAGGGTCGAGGAGGCTGTGCTTGCAGCACGGGGAGGAAGAGGGGTCCCCCTGCTTTTGCTCCCCTCGAGCCCCAGAGCTTTGGGTTGGGAGAGTGAACGGCCCCTGGGGTACGACCCCCGGCACGTGCCCACCCTGGCCCCTGGGGTAGGACTCCCCCCCGCCACTGCTGCTCCCCACCCTCCCTGGCCCTGCCCTGGGGTATGACCGGCCCCAGCCCCTTGTGTACCCTCTGGCTGCCATAGCCAGCAACCCCTCCCTCCTGCACTGAGGGGGCCTCGTCTCTGGGGCGGGGCATTCCCAGGGGCAGTTCCCATCCCCCTCTGCTCCCTCTCCTTTGCCCGGGGCCAGTCTCCAAAGGGTCTAAGACTGAGCTAGGGTTTTGCTGAGTTCATTCAAGCCACAGACTTGGGAGATATCCCCCATGCCCCCTGCCCCCCCCCAGCTCAGACGGCTGCAGCCCCCTCCCTCCCACCCAGAGGGTGCAGTCATCCCCCCCCAGCAGCCGCCCCGCCCCTGCCCACACGGGGAGCTGCACCGGCCAAGTGGGCGAGCTCTGTGTCGGGCAGCAAACAGCTCCCCTGCCCCCCATCCCCCCAACCCTGGGGGGGCCAGGCCAGGCTGGTCTGGCCCCACAGCAGGGCCCAGCTGGGCTGCCCTGGCCAGGGGACTTCCCAGCCCAGATGTGTGGGGAATGAGAGGCTCTGTCCTGCCTGGCGCTGAGGGGGGATCTGCTCTGTACTTCCCCCCTATGATACAGGACCCCCAGATGGGGGTCAGCGCCCCAGCCTGAGTCCCTGTGCCGGACCCCAGCCGGAGGCCCAGGGAGCGGGATCAATCCTGCAATGCAGCTCCCAGCCCGGGAATGTGTCCTTAGACCCCTTTGGGGAAGGTGTGTGGCCCAGCGAAATGCCAGCCGGCCACCCCGACCCCGTCCGGCCATGCCACGCCCCAAACCAGGCAGGGAGAGGGAGGGTGGGGGGCTCCCGGGGCTGTCAGTCCAGATTGGGTCTGGGGGAGGGGGAACAGCAGTCTCCTACTCCCAGAAACCTGCGTCAGGTTTCACGGTGCTGCCCATCCCCGTAGTGTCGGAGCTGGGGTAGGACAGCTACGGGTGGGAGGCCGCTGGGGACGATGACAGACGTGGCGGGGGCAGGTTATCGCTTTTTTAAATGGTGCAACTAAATATTGTCCCCGTTTGGGCTGCGCCATCTCGTGCTTTGCTCATCTGCTTCAACTGGAAGCTTTGTGAGGCAGGGGCCATGGCCTCGCTCTGCCCCTAGCCCAGCCGGGCCTCGGGTTTGGGCACTGTTGTCCTCCCCTGCTCAGCTGTGTGTCATAGCCTCTCTAGTACTAATGGAGATTCTCCCTTTGTACAAGTGGCAGCGGCCTAGCTTTATGGGGCAGGAGGGCGCGAGCTGGCTGTGGAGGTGACGTTCTCAGGCCCTGCTGGGGTGCCGGGAGTTTTTGACGTTGTCTTATACTGCTAGAGAGCCCGTCAGCTGCGGGGTCCCGGAGTGTCGTACACGGAGGGCGCTGGGTGCCGGGGGGCCACGGGGCCGAGCGGGGTATAAATAGCTCTGGTCGCTAGCGGAGTAGATTAGACAGAAGCGTTTCACCCGGCTGTGAAATGCAGCCACCTCTGCAGTGGCATGCAGGGGAGGTGCTGGCCGGGAAGAACAATGCCGTGTGGGACTGAGCCCGCAGGTGGGGACCCAGGATATGATTAGTTCGCCAATTAGTGTCTGCATTGGAATTCAGGCCAGCCAGCCAGTTTCCGCCCGGGTCTTGTGCAACAGAGCCATGGGCTCAGGGACTCGGATTAATGTCTCCTGCCGCGTGGCGCCCCCTAGCGGCACGCCGGGCCACACTGACGGCAAGGGGACAGCGCCCCCTACCGACCCCCACTCTCTGCCGCGCAGCACCCCCTAGCGCCACGCCGGGCCAGCACTGACGGTGAGGGGAGAGCGCCCCCTACCGACCCCCACTCCCTGTCCCGCAGCGCCCCCTAGCGCCACGCCGGGTCAGCACTGACGGCGAGGGGGGAGCGCCCCCTATCGACCCCCACTCCCTGTCCCGCAGCGCCCCCTAGCGCCACGCCGGGCCAGCACTGACGGTGAGAGGAGAGCGCCCCCTACCGACCCCCACTCCCTGCCGCGCAGCGCCCCCTAGCGCCACGCCGGGCCAGCACTGACGGTGAGAGGAGAGCGCCCCCTACCGACCCCCACTCCCTGCCGCGCAGCGCCCCCTAGCGCCACGCCGGGCCAGCACTGACGGTGAGGGGAGAGCACCCCCTACCAACCCCCACTCCCTGCCGCGTGGCGCCCCCTAGCGGCACGCCGGGCCACACTGACGGCGAGGGGAGAGCGCCCCCTACCGATCCCCACTCTCTGCCGCACAGTGCCCCCTAGCGCCACGCCGGGCCAGCACTGAGGGCAAGGGGAGAGCGCCCCCTACCGACCCCCACTCCCTGCCGCACAGCGCCCCCTAGCACCACGCTGGGCCAACACTGACGGCGAGGGGAGAGCGCCCCCTATGGACCCACACTCCCTGCCGCGCAGCGCCCCCTAGCACCACGCCGGGCCAGCACTGACGGTGAGGGGACAGTGCCTCCTACCGACCCTCACTCCCTGCCGCACAGCGCCCCCTAGAGCCACGCCGGGCCAGCACCCCCTACAGACCCCCACCCCACTCCCTGCCGCGCAGCGCCCCCTAGCGCCATGCCGGGCCAGCACTGACAGCAAGGGGAGAGCGCCCCCTACCGACCCCCACTCCCTGCCACGCAGCGCCCCCTAGCGCCACGCCGGGCCAGCACTGACGGCGAGGGGAGAGCAGGTCTCCCTCCTGGGCTCTGTATTTGCAGCAGAGGGAGAGAGGGGGGATCACCTGCTTTTGCGGCTCTCGATCCCCAGAGCTTTGGGCTGGGAGGGTGGAACTGGCTCCCCCAGGGACGCTGGCCCCTGGGGTATGAGCCCCTGCTCCCAGCCCACCCTGGCCCTGGGGTATGAGCAACCCTGTCTCTCAGCATGACATCAGGTATGGGGGCAGTCCCCGGGGTATCAGAGCTTGGGGCTCCCCCTGTGGGTGGGTCTGGGGGCAGCCAAGGGGCACTTCCCCCTGGCAACACCCTTGTGCCCCCCCCTGGATCCATGTCTGTAACAGGAGCTGCGCCGAGCCGGCTCTATCAGCCAAGCTCCGGGCCAGGAATCTGGTTTCCTGGCTCCGCTGTTACCGCAGCAACCTTTCAAGCAGGGATTTTTTAATTTGACAAGGGGCCTTTATATAGACATGCAGCGCGAGGCCGAGGGGGGCTCGGGTCCGTTACCCGATAGGGCCCCCCCGCCACGCCACGCCGGCTCCCATTGTCCAGCCGGAGCCGCCAGGAGACATCCGATAGCCGGGGCCTTATCAGCACCGGGGGCAGAGTGAAAGCAGCAGGATGGGTTACAGGCGTCTGCGCCACCACGGCTGGCACCGGTTCAGGAGCAAATATACCAGAGTGTTCCACAGCACTGAGTCAAGGTACTGCAGTAACACTCAGACAAGGTACTGGAGTAACAGTGCTGGTCCGTCTGGCACAGTGACCCCACAAATACTGTAGTAATGCCAAGCCAAGGTACTGGAGTGACACTCGGACAAAGTACTGGAGTAACAATGCTGGGCCGTCTGGCGCTGTGACTCTACACCGTAGTAATGCCAAGCCAAGGTACTAGAGTAACATTCGGACAAAGTACTGGAGTAACAGTGCTGGGCCATCTGGCGCGATGACCCCACAAATACTGTAGTAATGCTAAGCCAAGGTACTGGAGTAACACTGTTGTGCTGGCTGTGGTAATGACCCCAAATACAGTCACATCCGCAGCCTGCTGCAGTCCTGGGTCCCCAGTACTGGAGTACCGTTGTGCGGGCCCCAGCGATGGGGAGTTCGAGCTAGACAAACGCAGGCAGGAAATCAGGTGCCGGTCGTTAACATTGAGGGTCATTAGCCAGTGGGACAATTTACCAAGGTCTGGGGGGATTTTCCATCAGGGGCCATCTTCCTAAGGGCTCTGCTCTGGTTCCAGCAGGAATGAAGGCAGGGAAATCCTCTGACCTGGGCTAGCCAGGAGGGCGGACGAGATCGTGGGGTCCCTTTGGGCCTGGGAATCTGAGCGACTGCTGCTTCAGTCCCAGGGCGATGGTGGAGGAGAAGGGGCCTGTGGTTGAGGCCCCACTCTGAGGAATGGGGTCAGTGGGATCGACGCAGCTGCCTGTGCCCCTCACAACTGTTAAACGGCCCCAGAGAGCTGAGGGGCTGCTCCCGGATTAGCCCCATGGATCCCCCCTGCCCCTCAATTGGCCCTGCCTGGCGGGGGGGGTCCTTCAGCGTCAAATGTTGAATGATTTGTGCCCCCGTGGATTCTCTTCCGAGGCACACGTGTATTGTCTTCTGGGCCCTACTGAAAATTCGAACCCCGCCTAGGCGCCTCTTGGTGGGGCTGAGACGAGGCAGAGAGCGTGTGCACATGCAGGGAGAGGCGTGAGGCACCCGTAGCTCCGTGTGCATGGGCGGGCGTGCGCGTTACAGTCTGTGCAGCCCCTCACACGGACGGAGCTCCCCTGCTACAAACAGGCCCCTCCGCTGTCCCTGTCCCTTTAAATCAGGTGAGCACTGGACCAGCATCGCCAGCCAGGCTGTCCAGTCTCTGGTATCAGATCCTCCTGCAGGGAGGGGGGCTTGGCTCTTATTTAAAGTGACTGACCAGCAACTCAGGCTCACTCTGCCAGAGCGCTGAGCCAGCCGGCTGTGCAGGGGAGCCCAGGTGAGCCCAGGGGCTGGGCGGCTGTTCAGGTGGGGCCCAGGTGAGCCCGAGGCCTGGTGGCTCTACAGGAGTGAAGGGCTACAGGCAGTGATTCCCTCCAGAGGTGTCACCCTTGCTCTGATCTGGCCCCCTTTGCTCCGGTTGGATCAGGGCTTTTCTAGTGGGGCCAGCAGCTGTCTCCCAGCTCTGGACACAGCCAGGCAGGTGGAGACCAATAGCCCTGGGTCAGAGCTTGCTTTGTGCGGGAGGTGGGGACGGGGCAGCCAGAAGCTAGGGGGGGCTCCGAACTTGTTTGTGCCACAGGCGCCCTCTGACCCCTCAGCCCTGCAAGGGCCCTGGCTGGGGCAGAGGGGAGCAGTGGGCAGGGACAGGAAGGCCCCCCCGGGCAGGTGCCCCTGCTGCCCCAAAAGTTTCCCTGGGGGACTGGCTGGCTGCAGGGCCTGATCCTGCCTTCTCCCCTGTGGACCTTGTTCATCCTTCCCCGGCACCTTGCGTAGGCCTTTCCGCCACAGCAAACCCTGTGGCATGAGAACGGGGCTGACCCCCACGCGGCGTGGGGCAGGGGGGTCTCCTGGCCCAGTCCCGGCTCGTGGCTCTTTGGTGGCCTGGATGCCAGCCAGGTTCCCAGCAGGCAGGCGCGCCCATCCCCAGAACCGCCACCACTCCTCGGCCCCACGTTGGCAGCCTCTGTGAAGAGACCAGGGGCTGGCTGGGCCCCGCAGGCCGCTCTCCCCACCCGTGGGTCCCTCCAGGCACGCTGGCAGGGTGGGGTTATGCCCTTCCCCAGCCCCCCATCCGCGCCACCCGGGGTCCGGGCTCCTCAGTCCTTCGAGGTGTTTCTTGCAGAGCCGGCGCGATGGCCTCTGAGCTGGAGCGCGCCATGGAGGGGCTGATCACCGTCTTCCACAACTACTCGGGCAAGGAGGGCGACAAGCGCAAGCTGAGCAAGAAGGAGCTGAAGGAGCTGCTGCAGACGGAGCTGGGCTGCTTCCTGGAGGTAGGGACCAGCCCTGGGGGCGGGAACAGGCAGGCCTAGGGGACCGCCCCAGGCACTGGGCGCCCCCGCCATTCCAGCACAGGGACCCCTGGGCCGGCGCTCCCCCGCGGGCCTGGCCTCCCCTCTCGTGAGTGGTCACCAGTGGCAGAGCCATGCCAGGGCCCGGGACAGGACGGTTGTTCCCTCAGGCTTGGGCCGGAGAAGGTTCCCACATGCCCGGTGCTGGCCTCCCAGCCCCTCCCAGGCTGATGGGTCTCTCTGGTATGAAGTCTCCCAACATTCCTCTCTAAAGTCCCGGGCTCCTAATTGCTTCTCCTCCCCCACCCTTCTCCTCCCCCAAACTAGGGCCTCTCCCATCCAGGGCCAGGCAGATAGCCCATGCCTCCAGCTTCCCACTCACTCTCTCTGGGGCCCTCTCACTGGGGACCCCCCCAGCCGCCTGGTCCCGTTTTCTCTCCCAGGGGGTAGCCCCCCTCCCTGGGCCGCATGCGCTAACGCTGCCTTCCCCGGGGGTGTCTCTGCTGCAGACCCAGAAGGACGCGGGCACCGTGGATGGCATCATGCAGGACCTGGATGAGAACGGTGACGGGGAGGTGGATTTCAAGGAGTACGTGGTGCTGGTGGCCGCTCTTACCGTGGCCTGCAACGCCTTCTTCTGGGAAGACACCTGAGCGGGGAGCCTGCACCACCTGGAGCCCCCTAGAGCTGCACATCCCGCCCCCCATTCTGAGCCAGCCGCCGGCATCCTCTCTAACCAGCTAGACAGAGCTACTCATTAAAGGCACCAAACCCGCCCCAGTGTCCCGCCCCTTCCTCTGAGCCTGGGAGTGACGCTGAGCAGCGTGGGGAGGGGGACACTGCTGCAGTGGGGCTAGAGGAGTTTTGGGGTGAGGGGGAGCTCCTGGTCCCCAGATCGACATTATCCCTGGTGTTAGAAAAGGGTGGAGGCCATGCTGTGGGGCTGGGCTCAGGGCTCTCAGCCTCGGGGGTTCCCTGGGGGGCATGAGCCATCCATTTCCAGGACAGTGCCAGGTGAAGGAGAGTCGCTCCTCCGGTCACCCCAGCCACCAGCGAGACACACACCCCTTCGCTCTCCACACCCCTCCCCACCGGGCCTCTCGGACCCTCCTCCTCTGACCCATGAGCCAAGCAACTGCCCCCGTCCCCAGGCCTTGTTCCTTCGCTTGCCCTCGCCTCAGTGCTGGGAGCGCAGGCCGTACGCTCTGGCGTAACCCAAGTGCCTCAGCTGGGATCACTGCTAGTTTGGCCCTTTCTCTTCCCACATTCATGCCCATTCGTAGCTGGCACCACGTGGCACAGGGCCCACCAGGCGGGATCCCTGCCCCAAGCAGGCCGGTCTCTGTAGGAAAGGGAGGCAGGAGCGGAAACGGGGACACAAAGGGGATGGATAGGAAAAGGGGCAGGAGAAGCGCGGGTGACAAGGGGTGGCTGGACAGCCTCCTGCTGGGGTGGTAGGAAATTCACAAACACGGTGCTGCACCCATTCCCCAGGGGGAAGAACCCGTTCCTAGCTCCCTTCCCAAGAGCCGGGCGCAGCCAGGAGCCCAAGAAACAGCCTCCTCTGACTGGTACCGGCTGTGCCGCTGAGCTGCACGCAGCGCGGGGAGTGCCACCTTGTGGGCCTAGCGGGGCTGACACGGAGCGGATTTGACACTTCTCTGGGACGGGGCCAAAGCACTTTGCAAACTAGATACCGATGCTGCTGAGCTGCAGCCACCTCTGGGGTGGAGGGTGGTCATCTGTGCACAACGGTCAGGAACAGAAGGGGAGAGCCTAGACAAGGATAAGGCGGGGAGAGGGAATCTTTAAGAAGAATGCCCTGGCATCATTAATGTCTGTGCAAAGCTGATGGGAGCTCAGCATTGACAAGCTCGTCAGAGGCAACCAAACTGCGCAGAGATTGATGTGTCTGCGAGCAGAAAGCAAAAGGACTGGAGAGAATCGGGTGGGATTTGAACCTGTGAACCCAAAGAATCTGATGCTGAGCTCTGCCCCCCCCCCACCCCCGTTCTCTGCAGCAGGTTCTCATCTTCCCTTCCCACCCTTTGCAAAAGAGAAGCTCGAAGCCTGTGATGCAGAAAACAGCATCAAACCCCTAGCAGCAGATAATAAACTGATCTATCACAGCCACAGAGACAAACCCACCACATTTTAAGGGAACACACGTACTCGGTGGGATGTGATAGTTCTCTGACAACAACGTAAGCTAGGAGTAAACCCACTGCAGTCAGTGGAGTTATGGAACAGGAGAATCAGGTCCACTAAGCAAGAAAGAACGCGATGAGCCAGTCAAGGGCTTGTTTAAAACATCTTTTTAAATTGTTTTGCCATAGTGAAAGCGATATTAACCGTGATCCCCAAGGCAGTGTTGCCAAGTACGGTGATTTTATCATAAGCCTCCTGATATTTGGTGTTTTTCTTAAAGTCCGGCTCCTGGAGTTACGAGATGGCAGGACGCTCTCAGCTTTCATTTACAGACAAAAATCCTGGGGGTTGTGGAGAAAAGCTGGAGAATGTGAATCAATGCAACCCTCAAGCCTCCAGAACCAGCAGGGAAATAGAAAGAACCTCACGTTGATTATGTTTTAAAATCTCAGCATTTTTAATCCACTCTCATGATTTTTTGAGGGCTGACTCGCGATTGTTGAAAGCTTGAGGTTGACGCTAATGCTGCGTGTGTAACGCACACGACATTCTTCACCACAGCCGCTTACTTCCGCAAATACAAAGCCACAAGCACAATAGCGGATGCATTCTCCCAGGAGTGCACAAATCTTGATTAGAAACCGATGGTGCCACTGCCAGCAGAAGCAACAGAGCGCTGGAGCGCTGAAGTCTGCCCTCTGCAGTGCTGGTGCGCATGTGGAGTAATTCAATGGGGAGCACATCCATGTGAGTGAGCCTTATTGTCTTTTGCTTAGTTTTTACCGTTTTGCTGCCAGTTCCACCCCCTTGGCAGGCCCAGAATGGTAAATAGGCTGGCACCTTTGCAAGCTGAGACTTTCTCCTGATGCTTGGCATCTCATGCACTACATTCGAAGCCTTCATTTTAAATAAACCCATGTCGTTTCGAAGAAAACCTGCAAACCATGAACGGAGTGTAACGGATGCATCGACCTGCGCCTCTGCAGACAGCCTGAGCTCTGGGAGATGTCAGCTTGTCCAGTTGACACAGAAGCGGGTTTGTGTCAATGCTGCTAGCTGGTTTGCTGTTGAGCCGAGTAGGCCGGAGGAATTTCATATTAGACAGATCTGTACAATCAACTGGACTTATTTTGGTGTCATGAGCGGGCAGGGCTTGGGCCAAGGACTTCTGACCCCTGAGCCGGGTAGGGTGAAGGGCCACAATCGGATAGATAACTCACAGGAAGTGCGGGCTTCATCCACTCAGCATGCTAATCACCCAACCCTGAGGGATCCCCTTATGCGAGCCCGAGGGGGAGTTCAGTCCCTGAGGCCTCTGCTGACGGTCGCTATCACCTGAACATGGAGCTAGAGTGAGATCCCAGCCCTGCCCCTCGCCCCTCACACAGAAGCAGCCACGCGCTGGAACGGCTTTGGGGGCCTGGCCAGACCCGTCACTGAGTTCTCCCAGCCCACCGCCCACCCTGCAGGGCAACTGCTGCTGCCAGGTTATCCCAGCCAGAGCTGGGGAGCCCCCCATACCCAGCTGCTTCCAGAGGGGCCACACCCCAGGACTCCCACCACTGGGCTCCCTCCACCCAGCCCAGGCCTCACAATCCATGCGCCCCCTTCCAGCCCAGGGTACCCCCCAGCTGCACTGGGGCCTGAGCTGCACCCCCTCAGGCCTGGGGCCCTGTCCTCTGCCCCAAGTGCCCCCTATATCCCAGCCTGCCCCCCCACTCCACTACAAGGCTTTGCCCATGAGGCCCTCCCAGCCTCTGCCCCAAGCCCCCCCTATCCCCGCCTGCCCCCACTCCTGGGGCCCTCAGAGCCAAAGCTCCGCCCATGAGGCCCTCCAGGCCCCGCCCTCTGCCCCAAGTCCCGCCCCCTCCCGAAAAGGGAGAGGTCACATGGCTCAGCCCCTCCCCCCCCCCGTCCGGGGGAGGGGAAGAGAAGGGGTGATCACGTGGTGCAAGGCCGCGCGAGGGGCGAGCGGGGTCACGTGGGCGCCTTCTGGCGGCTGCGCAAAACGCGGCGGCCGGTCGCCATTTTCCCCGGCTCGGCGCGCGGGGGGAGTAGGGAAGGAAGTGGCGGCCATTTTGTTTTCGGCGCTCGAGAGCGAGTGCAGCGGGGAGCGGGCGGAGGGGACGGAGCCCCACGGAGCCAGCCCCGCGCCCCACCCCCGCCCCGCAGCCCCGCCCGGAGTCCTGGCGACCGTCTGCTTCGGTGACAGAGGGGCCCCGGGGGGGCGCGGGGATCGCCATGTGGGGGAGGAGGGGTCTGGGTCTGGGCCCGGCCCGGCCCGGCGAGCCCTCCCTGGAGCGGAGCCGGCGGGGCCCGGGACGGGCGAGCCAGGCCGGGGGGAGCTGGGGGGGGGTCCCAGTCTGAGAGCCCGGGGCGATCAGCCCAGCAACCCCCCCCTTGGGGCGAGCCGCCTTCCCGCCCTGCGAGCCAGGCGTGGGGCTGAGAACCGGGGGGTGGGGGCTAGCCTAGGCCAGGCCTCCCTGAAACCAACCCCCCCCTTGGGGCGAGCAGCCTTCCCGCCCTGGCTCGCTTGGGGGGGGGGGGGGGTACTAGCCTAGGCCAGGCCTCCCTGAACACACACCCCCCCCCCGACACACACACACCCCCCCCCCCCGACACACACACACCCCCCCCCCCCGACACACACACACACCCCCCCCGACACACACACACACCCCCCCCGACACACACACACCCCCCCCCCGACACACACACACCCCCCCCCCGACACACACACACCCCCCCCCCGACACACACACACCCCCCCCCCGACACACACACACACCCCCCCCGACACACACACACACCCCCCCCCGACACACACACACACCCCCCCCCGACACACACACACACCCCCCCCCGACACACACACACCCCCCCCCCGACACACACACACACCCCCCCCCGACACACACACACACACACACACACCCCCGACACACACACACGCTTGGGGCGAGCAGCCTTCCCGCCCTGGCTCGCTGGGGGGGACGGGGACTAGCCTAGGCCAGGCTTCCCTGGACCCCCCCGTTGTAAACGGGCTGTGCAGGGGGCTCCCGAGCTCGGGCCTTGCGCCTCATCTCTGACTCCGGGCGCTCTGGGCTGAGCTCCCTGCATTAGGTGTGTTGCTAATAATACAGCTGCGTGGCTGGCGCGGGTCCCAACTTCACTGGGGGATAGATCCCAGCCTCCCTTGGGGGCCAACATCTTCCTCGGGCGTGGGGCCCTGTCCGGGCAGGGGTTCAAATACCAGCTTTGTTGCTATTCTGCTTCCCTGACCACTGGGGTGGGGATTTTTTTGTCAGAGAACCATGCGAGGCTCTTTATGAACTGCCTGTTTAGACGCATCCCAAATCTGAAAATGGACATGACTGTACCGCTGGTCTCAAACACTATCCCTGTCCAAACAACCGGTGGACGTCAGTAGTGTTGCTGGCTGCTGGTGTAATTCGGCTGCAGCACGGATGGGCCCATAACGGCTCTATAAAAAGCAGAAATGTTGAATAAGGTTATAATGGGTTTGGTGTGCAGTTGCGAGGCATAGCCCCCTTCCTTGGGCCATCAGCCTAGTGTTTGGCACACCTAATACCTGTGCGGGGACCCCTTGCAGGAGAGGGAGCATTGGCATAATTTGGCTAGGGTCTGACAACTGATGCCACAGTTCCAACTGAGGTAATAACTTGGATAGAGGAAATACTGCATCCAGACCCTTAATGCCTAATGCAGTGGTTCTCAAACTTTTGTACTGGTGACCCCTTTCACACACCCCTTTATAAATTAAAAACACTTTTTTATATATTTAACACCATTATAAATGCTGGAGGCAAAGCAGGGTATGGGCTGGAGGCTGACAGCTCGCGACCCCCCATGTAATAATCTCGTGGCCTCCTGAGGGGTCCTGACCCCCAGTTTGAGATTCCCTCGGCCTAGTGTATCAGAAACTGAATCCAGAATCAGAAAGATTAATTGCTACTGCTCTCCTGCTTAGAAAAACATAACCTCATTGAAACCAGCCAGTTAGAAATGATCTTCACCAGGCTGTTCATGGCATACAGAGGTGAGATCTTCACTGAAAGTCGAATTTAGTGTTCCTGTGGCATTAATCTCACATACAATTGAGAGATGAGATAATAAACTAGTGAGTTATGCTGAAACTTACCTTTTAGGACATTTCGCGATGCCATGAAGTGCACTGCTAGTGCAATCACATCACTGATTTACGTGGTTCTTGGCTGTCTCCACACACACAAGTTTGGCTTGGTAAATCTAGCCAAATAATTTCATGGGCTCAGTTCTTCTTACTAAATCTGGCTATTGTTCGTTTCAGACGATCGTGATCTGAAGATGGCTGCGCAGTCAGCGCCGAAGGTTGTGCTAAAGAGCACCACCAAGATGTCTCTGAACGAGCGGTGAGGAAGCCAACAGCAACTTCAGCTCATAAGAAATTTTTACTTAATTGTCACTGTGTCCAGTGTCCAAAACCAACGTGGTTTCTGCCCTGTTTTAACCTAACTAAAAAAAAAAAGCAGGTGGCTATGCGCCTCTGTCTTAAGCCGCAACAGATGTGGTACACAAGGTTAAAAGGGCAATTATTTTGGAGGATTTTGTCAGTAGCTGTTAATATTAAACTATATGAGACGTAAATGTGGTGGGATGTCTTACTAAAAAAAGAGAGAGAAACCTCGCACCCTCCCTTTTTCTTCCACGTTTTTACATTTTATATAGTTGACCACTGCAGCATGGTAGCATGTTACCGAAGCTGCAGAAGGCTTGCTGCTTTGTCCAAGGGAGACACGCATGTGGTGTGGTCTGGCCTGTAAGAGGCACGCAGCAGGCCACCAAACCAGCCCAGAGGCCCTTTAACAATGTTCTTGGGCCTTGTAAGAGGCAAATGCTTTGCTTCATCTCCATCGCTTTCCTTTCTTGGCACTGCTTTCTTTTTATTTCCTCTCTTACAGAGCCTTCCGCTCTTTCATGCCATTAAGCTTTTGCACATCTATAGTGATGAACTAACAGTGACGCTTCTGATCATATTTCACTTTCTCACTAACTCACTCTCCGATTAAATGTTAATATCATTAAGCCCAGGAGAAATGAAGCCATTTATATGCAGTCCTTATTCCAGCGTGCACTGCAGTGAGCAGTAATCTTAGCCAGTGCTTGCGGTTTATGGCCAGGCAGGCAGGCAGATAGGTACGGTACAGGGGAGTTACCTGCCTGTTAATTGTGTTAGTTCCAGCCAGACCACACTGAGCACTTTGTAGTGCTCAATTTCACTGTCATTTGTCGCTATTAGGATGCTGTAGAAACTGATTACTGGTGAGGAAGCTGGTATGTTCACGCCACGTAATTTTTAAAGGCAGAAAATCCCTAATGCACCAAAGAAATTTCCAAATGCCAACGAAATTGTAGTCTAAACGAATGCACTTATATGGTGGCACCTCTTATGGTGATAGAATTGTCCTCCTTATAAGTATTATGCCAGACCCTTGATTTGTCAGTGACACGACTCTCATAAATATGCTTACTGCCATCAAACTATTAAACAGTTTCCCCCCTAAACAATCTGTCTTGGCTTTTGCAGTCAGATTTCAGTTTGCTTTCCTGTTTCTTTGTCATGTCTTCTGTCTCTCATGTCCA
Source organism: Malaclemys terrapin pileata (assembly GCF_027887155.1). Classification (NCBI taxonomy): domain Eukaryota; kingdom Metazoa; phylum Chordata; order Testudines; family Emydidae; genus Malaclemys; species Malaclemys terrapin. The sequence continues at coordinate 1,702,770 of NC_071525.1, read as the reverse complement.
TTTCTGCTTGTTGCTTGTTTTTCATAACTTCTTCCACCTTTAAAAGCAATAGCTTAAAACTTGATCACTTTTGAATTAATATGTTGCACTTATCCAAATCTGCATTTCCTATTCTAGCACGTTTGTGGAAAACGAGGAATACATAACTCGCATATGACATGATCTAAGTGTACCACTTTTTACATAAAGTTCATGGGATCTGGAGCTCCAGTCTTGAGAGCCATGAAATGCCATAAATGTTTGTAATAAAACTTTATTTAAACATCCATTTTGTTCGACCTTGAAGCTTTACTAATATGCTGAAGAACAAACAGCCGATGCCAGTGAATATTCGGGCTACCATGCAGCAGCAGCAGCAACTGGCCAGTGCCAGAAACAGAAGACTGGCCCAGCAGATGGAGAATAGACCTTCTGTTCAGGCTGCCTTGAAGCTTAAGCAGGTGAGAGAAAGTGTCCTATTCCACTGCAGACAGTTGGTGATGCCTGTCAGCAGCTGGTGGCTTTTCAGGATATGAGAATTTTTCAAGATGTCACTTGAAAGTAAGAGCTGAGAATGTTTGGAGGGACTTCAAGAGAATTTCAGATTGTCACTGCAGATAAGTAATGCTTTATAGCTTGTTAATTAGTCAGTCTGTCATGTCTTCTGTTGGTTATTGTTTGTTTAAATTTCCTCCTTTGCTATTTTTCCAGAGGAGAGGACAACGTGAAATTTCACCGCTTGTTCCCTCTCCCCCACATAAATGGTCTGATTCCAGTTTTCTGGATCTGCTGAATTCTTAATGCCTTAATCTAGCTTCTGTTGCATCGCAACATATTAGCTCTTGTTCCCTGTTAGTGCCTTTTTTTTTTTTTTTTTGAGGGGGCGGGGTCTCTGCCTGTTTTTTTCTTGTTTTTATGCTATTGCCAGCAGTTGTCTGAACAAGAACTACATGAACTAAAACTGAGTTCTTGGTTTCTCGTAAATTCTTGCTAAAGTAACAAGAATCTTACTCTTCCTGTTATCCACATAGACTGTGTGCTACTGAGCAGCCCAAAAGTTGGCTTCCATTTGAATGTCCAGTGTGGAACAGCAGGTCTGAGAAAGGTGTATTCATATTGAGTTGTACATCACATTTAAATAGTGCCTGTGCATTGCTCAGTGAATGGGGTCTGCTAGATGTGAGCCCTTGTTGATAAGTGGTGATTAGCGTATGGTGCCCGAGAGGCAGTTAGCTATGTTACTGGTGCGAAGTGCTGCTTATCAGAGTATCTCAAACTGTAAAGAACGTAACGTGCTGTATAACAGAGCAGAGAGAGACTTGGAGAGTTTCTCTTGAAATTTGTGTACATATGGTGCATGGAAAACTGGAATTAAAACATGGGTCTGGGGGGTCCTGCTACACTGCTGTGTGCTAGCTTTAAATAGCAGCCCTGCATGACTCGAATACAGTAGTCATTAAATATAATCCCAGACATCTTTGGGCACACTAGGAGAGAGCTGTGGAAGGTTCCTATTTGAGCGGCTTCGTCACATAACTGCAATCTTGATCTGACTCTTGTGCTGGAGTTTGGTGTTTGTTCTTGCATGAAAAGGAATGTAACTGCATTGCACTCAGAGCCTACTGTCCCGAAAATCAGAACCAGGTGCTAGTAAGAGAAACTTTCTGTCTGGAGCTTCTAAACAAAAGCTCCATATATGAATAATTTATGGTTTCCCCAGAAAGGGTTTATAATATAATCTCATAAGGGCTTCACTAGGATATAAAAGGATAGGCAAGTCTCATTTCATAAAGTACATTGTCCCCTTTGTTTGCTGAGTCAGTGAGTGGCTGAATCTGTGTGAAGAAAATACAGACCCTCTTACTTTACTTCACTGGCACCTGTTTCACTTTTTCATTGGAACCGTGTACACACTTGCACACATACACACTATCTTTTAGGATTAAACACTGTTCTGGATCTTGCCCCGCAGTTCAAGATCAAAATGTATGTTGAGTTTGAGGTTCATGTTGGAACTTCCGATGGAAAAGAAGGTAGAGCACACCTCCTTCTCAGTCAGCGTCGGTTACGGTGGTCCGAAGCTGCCCGTAGAGTCCTAGAGCACAGCCTGTCTCTAATGCCCTTTCTCGTGTTGAGGAACTTGGGCTGCATTGCGGAGCATTATGGAAATGCATAGGAGTAAATCTAATGTGGAGGTACAGCCAGCAGATCAAGTGGAGCATTGCATACTAGGACTGGTAGCCTGTATGGGTGTCACCTCCTTATTAAAGATGACAGCTGCAATATGTTCCTCTGGGAAAATGTGGGGACTCTACTGTAGTTTAGTAGTGTTGGGGTGCTCTTCAGCAGTCATCACCAATTGACTTTGGAAGGTCTATTCGCTGGTACGTTGGGGAACAGGGACTGTTCCTCTGGAGGAGCAGCCTGTGAAGAATATTAGGGTCTTGTGCACCATTAGGGAGGCCGTGCAGTCACAGCTATGAACTTTCAAACTCGCCACCCACCTCGCTTCATTCAGGACAGCACCATTTCCCCTAATGCATGACCATCCCTTCCTGTGTTTCACCAAGTGCCAACCAATGTGCTTCAGTGTCCTATTCCAATGCAAACAGTACAAGGGGCAGGTTTGGCTGCGCAGGGTAAAGGGTTGGGTGTTGTAGACCTGTTGGGGTTCATCTAAAAGCTGTTATACTGCCTAAAACTGTGAAATGCCTGAAATCTTATGATTGTACTTGAAGACAGCTGGTATTTAACATCATTCTAGCCCCTGCTGGCCACTCTCCAGAGAAGTTGGGCGAAAACAGCTTTAAAATTTGTTTGACACACAGAACCAAATGTATGGTATAATGCAAACAGATCCCCAAATTAAGGCTGAAATATATTGGGCTGTGTGGTATAAACTGGGTCTAAGTGTTTCCTTAACTGCCTTGAACTGATTATTGGTCATTTGAGAGGAGAAAACAATCTTGGTCTTAACTCTGAATTTCTTGGCTCTTGTGGTTTTTAAGTTGGAGCTTAATGCAGTTGTTTCGGAGAGGGTGAATATTCCTGTTTGTGCTAGCTTATAAAGACAAATGTGGAAAAGGGTTTAGTCTCTGTGGATGTCTGGGGAAATCTAGACATAAGATTGTTCCAGTGAGATCACTGGATCTGAAACTTTGGGCATAGAATTATCAGAGGCTGACCGCACAAGTCTCCTGGCTGTAGACAATCTTAAGTTTTGCTCTAGGCGTTTGCAGCAGGCTCATCACTCGTGCCTGAGCACCTTTCTCAAATGGAAGGCTGCAGCCCACCTTGAGGATTAGATGTCTGTTTCACTTCCTAGCCGGGCTTACACTTGACAGACTGTCCCTCTCTAGACAAGATCTTTCTTGAGACCTAAATACTTTGCAGTTGGTCTTGGGCCCTATATAGATTCTGCTTCCTCCTTTGCTGGTGGAGGTATCTGCTTCCATCTATGCCAGTTGCATGATAAGTCCCTGATAGCTACATGACTTCCCTGTTTTTAAAAAAACTTTCATTCCAGAAGAGCTTAAAGCAGCGCCTGGGTAAAAGTAACATCCAGGCACGATTAGGCCGGCCAGCAGGACCCCTGGCTCGTGGAGCTGTTGGAGGACGAGGGCTACCTATGGGTCAGAGAGGTTTGCCACGAGGAGCCATGCGTGGTGGACGTGGAGCGAGGGCGTTGCTGAGAGGAGGCATTCCCCTCAGAGGTGAGTATATTGTTAATATGGGAAATAAAATATCCCTGGGGGTGGATATTCAATGACTTCTTGCTAAGTTTGACAGCTAGCTTCTTGTTTTGATTACCTACTTGACTTTTACCTCACCCCATTAAAGGTCAGAGTTTACTTCGGGGAGGACGTGGTGTATCCCCTAGGATGGGCCTGAGAAGAGGTGGCGTTCGAGGTCGTGGTGGACCTGGAAGAGGTGGTCTAGGCAGAGGAGCCATGGGTCGTGGAGGAATTGGTGGCAGAGGTTAGTGTGCTGACATTTGGGAAGGCATGAGGGCATTGTTTAGAGAAGAATCTGAAGCAGCCTTTAGCTTTCACCTTCTTGGTTAAAATATAACGTATGTTAGCACCTGTGAAGTGGAATCTGCACCATAAAGGTACTAGTCTGTACACTGGATACAAACCCATTATATTTTCTTTTTCTGAACTGTTGGTTTTAGCAGCATTTGAGCTGGAAGGCAAGATCCGAGTTTGTGTCACTGCTTCTCAGAGGGTTCTGGATAGTGGTGGTGAAACTGACCAGAGTCTTGTCAGTGTCACGCTCCTGCTAGGTGAGGCTTTGAGTAGTGGCAGAGGCACTGGTGCAATTTCTGTACGAACGACCCTGCATTGTTTAACTTTCCAAAGGGAATGAAGTGTAACCTTCACAACCATATAGTGCTAGAAACACATTCCTTAAATGAAAGTCTAAATTATGCAGAAACTGAGGGCTTAGGCCTCCAGCCTCAACAGGGAAGTGTCCTACTTGCTGCTTAAGTGGAATTTTTTCAGGCCCTGGTTTTATTAGTTCACTGGGAGTTTGAAACGGAATCTGTTTCTTAAATACTCAATCCTTTTCATAGTGCAAAGTATTAAATGACGACAGTCCCCAAACGGGATTGGCACTGGAACAAATGTAGGTTGCAGTCGCAGCTGACCTAGTGGAATCATGAATGCCCAAACTAGGGAATTCTCAAATGGGACATCACAGCAGTCAGAGCTCACTGAGCCACATGTTGTGGCTTTTTATTTTAGCAAAAGGCCCATTGGTTTCTTTGCAGCACCTGTGTTCCTAGATGCTGTGGCAAATGGCAGGTAAGAACCTACAACTTCCTTGCTTTTGTGAATTAATATTGGAGATTAAACATTATTTCCTAGTCTTCCTTGTAGAATGACATGAATTCAGTCCTAGTGGGTTCTAATGCCGAAACAGGTCCCTCAGAACTAGTTTGACACCAAATGTAAATGTGGTGGGATATGTATCGAGCAAGCTTATTCCTAAATTGTTAATGGCATTGCTGCTTTCTCTAAAGCTTGGTAGGAAGGGTGGTGGGGAATAAATGCTAATTATACTTGGCTAGCAACTGTCTAATGCATCAAGGCACTAACGTATGTTAGGGATTAATGCCAGGCTAAAATGGTACCAAGCAATGTAAAGGGTACCATAGGGCTACCTTCTGGACCCTGCCTTTGATGCTGATGGGCACGCACAGCCTTGTACGAGACTGCGACTTCAAAAGCCATCTCAGTTAGTGGAGTCTTCACTACTTTTAAAAGTAGACGGTAACCAAAGTACATGCCCTGTATGGAGTTACAGCACTGTATGGGCTGCCACTGTCTCCCGGAGGGACACGGGCTCATTAGTGCTTTGATATGTAACAGGTTTACAAAAAATAGTCCACACCAACTGTTGGGTCTGCTTAGGCTCGGCTGCAAAAACCGTTCTGTGTTAAAAGTCTCGCTCAATAATTCTAAATTACTGGCACTGCGATAGCAGGGTCTGCTGCAACACTAGATTAGTTATACTTGTTCAAAGGAGAGAACTTCCCGTTTAATGTGACAAATAGTTTGTAACTTGCCCACAAGTAGGAAGTCATTAGTTCTCCTACTACGTAAAGTAGACGTGTATTTAGAGTGCAGTAAACATATGTGGTGCTTTACAAAATGGGTTTAAAGAACAGGTCTCTACTCCCAAGAGTTTGGTGTGATTTAGATAAACTTGCCTATAGCTCAGGGAAACATGAGAAGCTCTGTGAGAAGGAGACAGAGATGTAGGAAGGATCATGAAAGTGGGTTTAAAGGAGGAAAAGAGGGTGCTTGTCACACCGGAGGAAGGAAAATATCCCACGCACAAGGCTGGGGGCAGCGTGGGAGGTAATAGGATATGGAAGAGTATAATGAGCAGCCGAGGTTGGAGGATGAACTGAGAGCAGAGATACTGTGGGGGGACAGTTGTCCGGAGATTTGAACAGACACTTGATGCATAAGGAGAGACAACCAGGAGAGTGTCTTGGCTGAGAGGCTGATCTAGTCAGTAGCAGAAGCGGCACCGTTGGCCACCACCTGTCTCCACCTTGCATGTGGCTCTCTTGCATACCACGTAGTGTACAATGTGTCACTCGGTGGTCTCTACACTGGGCATTGTTATGTACCTGAGTGGCTTCTTCAGTGGACTGCCCACCCAACTGTTGCCTTGCCTAGGTAGTATGGGGTGGCGAGTCGAGGGCACGCGGGCGACTGTAGCTAAACTCTCACTGGTGGGATTAGGTCAGTTTCTTAATATTTGTTGCTCTCTCTGTCCGAGTCTGGCAGTGCATTCCAGTGTGGTATGTAACTGTAATCTCCTTTCACTGTCAGGTCGTGGCATGGCCGGCCGGGGAAGAGGGGGCTTCGGTGGTCGTGGCAGAGGCAGAGGACGAGGAAGAGGGTCTGCACGTCCTGCATTGACCAAGGAACAACTGGACAACCAATTAGATGCTTACATGTCTAAAACAAAAGGACACCTCGATGCTGAGCTAGATGCTTACATGGCTCAGACAGATCCAGAAACTAATGACTGAAGGTCCTTCTGATAGACTCTCATTGAAGTTAATGTGTATGTCAATGCCCATAAGCTAAGAATGGAAAAACCTGATTCATGCTGGAAGGACCTGCAGGAACAGGGGTGGCCCTGTTCTACCAAGAGATCAGATTTTAGTGTGTTCCTCTTACATTTTGATACTATATGTTGTATGAAACCTTTTTTGGATTGTTTTTTATAATTTTTCCTAACTACTCTGAACATGAATGTGACAGACGAGCTGCAGATCCAGGGCTGGTGTGTGCTCAGCACGCCAGCCCGGCTGCGATGGCACACGAAGTTCCCTTCGTGCTTATGAAGGGAAAATGCTGCATGAATGCCACAATCTGTGCTGCTTTAGGTGAAGTGCTCATTGGTGCCGAACACAAGCTGTGGGATCACATGGTTATATGTGCCTGTTACTCTTAATGGTTTGTTTCAGGATAGGAGTTGATCCCATAGTGTGGCTAAAGGGTAAATCTCCACATTTGCAGTTTTATTGTTGCAATAACTCATTTGAAGTAAACATACCAAAACGGCTCCCTCCAGGACTGCCTAATCAATCAAATTCAGGTTAAGGAAGATAGACATGTCAATCTTTTATTTTGTACCAAAAGTTCATCCCCACTGGTTGCTAGCATTCGAACGGTAGTACAGAGAGGATTTTCCACGTTAAAGGCTGTTTTTCAGATAAAATTTGAATTTATTTGGTATCATGTTTGAAGGGATGGCACTAATGGCTTCTGTGTACCAAAATCTAGAAAAAGAACTAGCTTTTGTTTTAAGGCTCTTGAAACAAGCACGTTAATGACGTCTGAAAGAAAATCATGGGTGGAATAGTCTCTCCAAAATACCGGGTCCAAAATTGGTTTTATCAACAAGTGCTGTTACCTTTCAGTGTAACCAAAACTGAATTTTCAATCCAGTCCAACTTTGGTGGCTTCTGTGGTGCATTTAACCTAGGTTGGCTTTAGAAGTTGAGAAGGGGTTTGCTTTCCTCCCTACCCCACCCCCCGAAGATTTAAGTTCAACCATCCTGTGAACTGTTCCAGTTTCAATGGAATCTTGTATTTCTCGTTCGTTGTGACAAAGGAGAAACAATTATAAAAACAATATGTGGACTTTGTGGATTTTTTAAATGGTATTCTCAAGCATTAATTGTTGATCGTAAACTCTGTGGGATGAATAACTTTTCTAGTGGGTATGAGAAGACAGTAAACTATCATCCTCTCCTGAATGGAACATCACAACTACGGTTAGAAAACGTTCTAGGTTAGAACACATTCCTAATAGAGCTTCCTCTCCCCTGGCTGGCAATCCATTATAGCTGGAATTTCATCTAAATCCCCGGTTCTCATGGTGTAGATTGGAGGGTGGGGGAGGGCCTGGTCCTCACTGCCTCCAACCTTTGTTATGCATGCTACTGCTTATCAAGGGCTCCCAGCGAATTTGTACAGGGCGTCCTCGATGTTTGACTTACAAGACAAACGGCACTTACAACGTTTCTGAACTGACACCCTGATTCAACTTATGGCAATTGGTTTCGACTGGCCGATGCTCGGTCCCGCAATGGAGTGGATTGCGGTTACAATGTTTCAACTTACGAGGCAATTTTCAGGAGCCAATTGTGTGGTAAGTCCAAGGACTGCCTGTATACCAGTTCAAAGAAGGAAACTGACGTTTCTCCTCAGCTTTCCTTGATTATCTCAGTGTGTCTGGCTGTGATAACTACCATAGTGGGGTAGGCAACCTATGGCACACGTGCTGAAGGCGGCACACGAGCTGATTTTCAGTGACACTCACACTGCCCGGGTCCTGGCCACCGGTCCGGGGGGGCTCTGCATTTAAATTTCATTTTAAATGAAGCTTCTTAAACATTTTAAAAACCTTATTTACTTTACATACGACAATAGTTTAGTTATATATTATAGACTTATAGAAAGAGAGCTTCTAAAAACGTTAAAATGTATGACTGGCACGCAAAACCTTCAATTAGAGTGAATAAATGAAGACTCGGCACCCCACTTCTGAAAGGTTGCCGACCCCTGTACTATAGTATGCAAGGGCATTCAGACTGCCAACTACTTTTTCACACGCATTCATGCTGTGATGTAACTTTGCGTTTGCACTTTCAACAAGGATCTGCTTTGCTAACCTGCTACACGTATGGCCAGTACAGCTTTCAATACTGCTCTAGGATGTTTCTTCTCTAACCTCCAGTTAGTCCTGTGACATCTTCCCCTTGAAAATACTGTCCCCACAACTCTTGCTCACAGTGCTTTAAGGTTGCCAGTTGAAGGTGGTATATCACTTTTAAACAAGTATCTTAATCGTTCATTAAAGGGGCACTTGAGGTGCTAACACAGCCCCCAACACTTACGTTGTGTTAAATTTTTCTAATCTATTACTAGAAATATTAAATTAAAAAAAAAAAACCCCTCCTTGTGCGTGGCAGAGACTGCAGGAGAGGGTTAGGTGCAAACATAGCATGATGCTGCTTCCTGAATGGGCACATGAAACCTAAAAGGTTCAATTGACTGGGTTATGAGAAGGGGACACTATAAGTAAGACATCAAACTCTTTCCTGTGGTCTATTTACTGCGTCCAGTTCAGTCTTGCTGTTTGAACAGAAAAATGTTCCCTTAAATTATTTGACCACCTAGCTGAACTACTCCATGAACAGAAAGGAGCACAGGAGTCAGAATAACAATACTGTGCATGAAAAGCAGGCCCTGGCACTACCTAGGATCTCTGCACATTCCCTAAATTTAAACATTGAAATGCTCAACGCTGAATGAGCTTGCCTGATTTATTCCAGGCACTAGGTCAGGGGTCGGCAACCTTTCAGAAGTGGGGTGCCGCGCCTTTATTTATTCACTTTCATTTAAGGTTTCGCGTGCTAGTATTAAAAAGCATTTTAACCTTTTTAGAAGGTCTCTTTCTAGAAGTCTATAATATAACTAAACTCCTGTTGTATGTAAAGTAAATAAGGTTTTTAAAATGTTTAAGAAGATTCGTTTAAAATTAAATTAAAATGCAGAGCCCCCCTGGACTGGTGGCCAGGACCCGGGCGGTGTGAGTGCCACTGAACATCAGCTCATGTGCCGCATTGGGCACACGTGCCATAGGTTGCCTACCCCTGTACTAGGTGCTGCTGCGGCTCTGCCAGCCACGTTACATGTAAGAAGGCTTCTCAAAGCTTGTTCCAGCCACATTTTCCCCACATCTCTTACTTTCCGAACAATGTTTGTTTCATGGTGGATTGAGTTCATAAGACACATATCCTCCTCCCCCTTCCAAATCTGTCACACCAGCGCCTTCAAACCGAGAGAGTAAATTCACCTACCTGAAACTAATGAGACTTTACTGCATATTTTTAGTTTTCTTTTGAGAGGGCTGGAAGGGAGTAGCTTGGGGGAGGGGGAGGGTTTCGTTTGGCAGGGAAAAGGGCTTGCTAATGGGCTATGGAGCCTCTGGGTCTATGTACAATGAGATTCTGCTGAGTACTTCCAACCACATACGGGTCTGTCTAGGAGCCTGGCAGTCTTAAGAGGGCCCCCAAAGAAGCAATAGGCATGGGGACTTAGTTAGCCTGGAGGTGTCTTCCTGCAAGGCTGGACCTGCCACTCCTCTTGTTCTGTGGGTCAGGTTGGCTCACAGGGATGCAGCTCTTCTCCGCTCTGGCATTTTTTATTTAAAAACATAAAAGTGAAGTGGGTCCTGCCAGCAGGGCCTAGCTGTCGCTGTGTGAACACCACTCCTAGCAGGGGCCAGGAGTGTAGAGGAACAGAGCCGTAACTGAGTTACGGCCTGTGGTGCCTAGGAAAGCTGGTGGGTATGGCCCATTGTGCCTTTACTTCTGCATCAGCCTGCGTATTGGTCCCTTGCTGCTATAGGGCAGTGTGTGGCATGCCCTCAGCTCTCCCCAGGTGAAATAGAAACAACCACACAGCTTAGCCTGAGCTCTCACACTAGGAATTGCCAGCCTGGATCAGACCCATGGTCCACCTAGTCCTGTATCCCATCTGACAGTGGCCAGTCCCAGCTCCTACAGAGGAAAGGCACAAGACGACCCAGTAAGGGGATAACCTGCCCCTGGGACACTTCCATCCTAACACCCAATAGTTACAGGCTGACTTTGAGGCCAGGAGGGTTCTAGGAACAAGGATTTTTAGGGTCCCTCCACCCTCCAAACACACGTGAGAAGTCCATGGGACCGCTCATGCATGAGACGTGTCAGTAGGGGCTCAGGGTGCGTCCACAGCAGGAAAACAATTCTTACCAGGACTTAGTTTCACATGTGGTCAAATCCTAGTGAAGACAAGGCAGCTTGTCGTTTTCACCACTATTAGCAGGGTAAGGTAAACACGAGTGACGACCTAACATTTACCTTGAGCTGCTAACGTGTTAAATTTACAATGCCCTGTCTTCACTTGGCTTTTACCTCTGTATAATTACCACAGGGGAGGAACATCCTTCTCTGCCTCAGGAAGACCAGCACTTAGGCCTGATCTGAAGTTCTCCCACCATAGGCATGGGAGATAGGCGTATGATTGTTTTACTGACCTAGCTCTGCTGGTGGAAGCCCTAGCCCGGTGCTGTTAAACGCGTGTTACTGTGCTGTGCTGTGCAAAGAGAAGCACGTTTAGACAGATGTAACTGCAGCAAAACCTTCCGGTGTGGCAGTATAACTACCAGTGACACGCCCCCAAGTGTAGACAGACAGGCCTGAGTCCCTAACTCTGCCCTTGTCTCACTGCTCTGAATTATTGGCAGTGCAAGTTGCCTGGTGAAAATAAAGTGTCAACAATCCAAGTGGACAAGCTGAAACTCCAGGAGAAGGGGATAGCGCTGGCCACCATCCCCTGGGGCTCCCTGCTGCTCTCCCTTCCCCTCTCAGCCTTTTGGGTTGAAACCTGGACTAAAACCCACTGTTGTTAAGGTCCCTCTGGTCTGGGGCGGTTTTGGAGGAGCCCAGGCGTTGCTAGCTCTGCCGGGAGCAAGGAGGGGGCTGCATGAAGGCCATTCCTGGCTCTGGGACCAGAGCAGAAGGCACTAGAGCAAGGCAGCTACAAACTACCACTTTCCCCCATCGTTCGGCAAGTGGCCCCTCTCCTGATCTGGGTCCCCTGGCCTCGGTCCCCTCCAGGGCAGCCTTAGGCAGCTCTCTGCAACCCTGCCCCAGATGCTGGATCCCTTCCCCCCGCCCCCAGGCCTGCTGCATGCCCCCTGCCCAGCTCAAGAGACTGGGTCCCCCCCCCGCAGCCCTGCTGCTAGCCCCACTCCCTGCCCCCCTTCCCCCCAACCCTGCTGCTAGCCCCACTCCCTGCCCCCCTTCCCCCCAGCCCTGCTGCTAGCCCCACTCCCTGCCCCCTTTCCCCCCAGCCCTGCTGCTAGCCCCACTCCCTGCCCCCCTTCCCCCCCAGCCCTGCTGCTAGTCCCACTCCCTGCCCCCTTTCCCCCCAGCTCTGCTGCTAGCCCCACTCCCTGCCACCCTTCCCCCCCAGCCCTGCTGCTAGCCCCACTCCCTGCCCCCTTTCCCCCCAGCCCTGCTGCTAGTCCCACTCCCTGCCCCCTTTCCCCCCAGCTCTGCTACTAGCCCCACTCCCTGCCCCCTTCCCCCCCAGCCCTGCTGCTAGCCCCACTCCCTGTCCTCCCCCCCTCCCTGCTGCTAGCCCCACTCCCTGCCCCCCTTCCCCCCAGCCCTGCTGCTAGCCCCACTCCCTGCCCCCTTACCCCCCAACCCTGCTGCTAGCCCCACTCCCTGCCCCCTTCCCCCCCAGCCCTGCTGCTAGCCCCACTCCCTGCCCCTCTTCCCCCCCAGCCCTGCTGCTAGCCCCACTCCCTGCCCCCTTTCCCCCCAGCCCTGCTGCTAGCCCCACTCCCTGCCCCCCTTCCCCCCAACCCTGCTGCTAGCCCCACTCCCTGCCCCCCTTCCCCCCAGCCCTGCTGCTAGCCCCACTCCCTGCCCCCTTTCCCCCCAGCCCTGCTGCTAGCCCCACTCCCTGCCCCCCTTCCCCCCCAGCCCTGCTGCTAGTCCCACTCCCTGCCCCCTTTCCCCCCAGCTCTGCTGCTAGCCCCACTCCCTGCCCCCCTTCCCCCCCAGCCCTGCTGCTAGCCCCACTCCCTGCCCCCTTTCCCCCCAGCCCTGCTGCTAGCCCCACTCCCTGTCCTCCCCCCCCCCTCCCTGCTGCTAGCCCCACTCCCTGCCCCCCTTCCCCCCAGCCCTGCTGCTAGCCCCACTCCCTGCCCCCTTACCCCCCAACCCTGCTGCTAGCCCCACTCCCTGCCCCCCCCAGCCCTGCTGCTAGCCCCACTCCCTGCCCCCCTTTCCCCCCAGCCCTGCTGCTAGCCCCACTCCCTGCCCCTCTTCCCCCCCAGCCCTGCTGCTAGCCCCACTCCCTGCCCCCTTTCCCCCCAGCCCTGCTGCTAGCCCCACTCCCTGCCCCCCTTCCCCCCAACCCTGCTGCTAGCCCCACTCCCTGCCCCCCTTCCCCCCAGCCCTGCTGCTAGCCCCACTCCCTGCCCCCTTACCCCCCAACCCTGCTGCTAGCCCCACTCCCTGCCCCCCCAGCCCTGCTGCTAGCCCCACTCCCTGCCCCTCTTCCCCCCCAGCCCTGCTGCTAGCCCCACTCCCTGCCCCCTTTCCCCCCAGCCCTGCTGCTAGCCCCACTCCCTGTCCTCCCCCCCCCTCCCTGCTGCTAGCCCCACTCCCTGCCCCCCTTCCCCCCAGCCCTGCTGCTAGCCCCACTCCCTGCCCCCTTACCCCCCAACCCTGCTGCTAGCCCCACTCCCTGCCCCCCCCAGCCCTGCTGCTAGCCCCACTCCCTGCCCCCCCTTCCCCCCAACCCTGCTGCTAGCCCCACTCCCTGCCCCCTTTCCCCCCAGCCCTGCTGCTAGCCCCACTCCCTGCCCCCCTAGCCCTGCTGCTAGCCCCACTCCCTGCCCCCCTTCCCCCCAGCCCTGCTGCTAGCCCCACTCCCTGCCTCCCCTCCCCCCCAGCCCTGCTGCTAGCCCCACTCCCTGCCCCCCTTCCCCCCCAGCCCTGCTGCTAGCCCCACTCCCTGCCCCTCTTCCCCCCCAGCCCTGCTGCTAGCCCCACTCCCTGCTCCCCTTCCCCCCCAACCCTGCTGCTAGCCCCACTCCCTGCCCCTCTTCCCCCCCAGCCCTGCTGCTAGTCCCACTCCCTGCCCCCTTTCCCCCCAGCCCTGCTGCTAGTCCCACTCCCTGCCCCCTTTCCCCCCAGCCCTGCTGCTAGCCCCACTCCCTGCCCCCTTTCCCCCCAGCCCTGCTGCTAGCCCCACTCCCTGCCACCTTTCCCCCCAGCCCTGCTGCTAGCCCCACTCCCTGCCCCCCTTCTCCCCCAGCCCTGCTGCTAGCCCCACTCCCTGCCCCCTTTCCCCCCCAGCCCTGCTGCTAGCCCCACTCACTGCCCCCTTTCCCCCCAGCCCTGCTGCTAGCCCCACTCACTGCCCCCTTTCCCCCCAGCCCTGCTGCTAGCCCCACTCACTGCCCAGCTCCAAAGCCTGCCCCCCGCGTCCTGCTGGTGCCCCACTCACTGCCCCCACCTCACCCCAGCCCTGCTGCTAGCCCCACTCCCTGCCCCCCTTCCCCCCAGCCCTGCTGCTAGCCCCACTCCCTGCCCCCCTTCCCCCCCAGCCCTGCTGCTAGTCCCACTCCCTGCCCCCTTTCCCCCCAGCTCTGCTGCTAGCCCCACTCCCTGCCCCCCTTCCCCCCCAGCCCTGCTGCTAGCCCCACTCCCTGCCCCCTTTCCCCCCAGCCCTGCTGCTAGCCCCACTCCCTGTCCTCCCCCCCCCTCCCTGCTGCTAGCCCCACTCCCTGCCCCCCTTCCCCCCAGCCCTGCTGCTAGCCCCACTCCCTGCCCCCTTACCCCCCAACCCTGCTGCTAGCCCCACTCCCTGCCCCCCCCAGCCCTGCTGCTAGCCCCACTCCCTGCCCCCCTTTCCCCCCAGCCCTGCTGCTAGCCCCACTCCCTGCCCCTCTTCCCCCCCAGCCCTGCTGCTAGCCCCACTCCCTGCCCCCTTTCCCCCCAGCCCTGCTGCTAGCCCCACTCCCTGCCCCCCTTCCCCCCAACCCTGCTGCTAGCCCCACTCCCTGCCCCCCTTCCCCCCAGCCCTGCTGCTAGCCCCACTCCCTGCCCCCTTACCCCCCAACCCTGCTGCTAGCCCCACTCCCTGCCCCCCCAGCCCTGCTGCTAGCCCCACTCCCTGCCCCTCTTCCCCCCCAGCCCTGCTGCTAGCCCCACTCCCTGCCCCCTTTCCCCCCAGCCCTGCTGCTAGCCCCACTCCCTGTCCTCCCCCCCCCTCCCTGCTGCTAGCCCCACTCCCTGCCCCCCTTCCCCCCAGCCCTGCTGCTAGCCCCACTCCCTGCCCCCTTACCCCCCAACCCTGCTGCTAGCCCCACTCCCTGCCCCCCCCCAGCCCTGCTGCTAGCCCCACTCCCTGCCCCCCCTTCCCCCCAACCCTGCTGCTAGCCCCACTCCCTGCCCCCTTTCCCCCCAGCCCTGCTGCTAGCCCCACTCCCTGCCCCCCTAGCCCTGCTGCTAGCCCCACTCCCTGCCCCCCTTCCCCCCAGCCCTGCTGCTAGCCCCACTCCCTGCCTCCCCTCCCCCCCAGCCCTGCTGCTAGCCCCACTCCCTGCCCCCCTTCCCCCCCAGCCCTGCTGCTAGCCCCACTCCCTGCCCCTCTTCCCCCCCAGCCCTGCTGCTAGCCCCACTCCCTGCTCCCCTTCCCCCCCAACCCTGCTGCTAGCCCCACTCCCTGCCCCTCTTCCCCCCCAGCCCTGCTGCTAGTCCCACTCCCTGCCCCCTTTCCCCCCAGCCCTGCTGCTAGTCCCACTCCCTGCCCCCTTTCCCCCCAGCCCTGCTGCTAGCCCCACTCCCTGCCCCCTTTCCCCCCAGCCCTGCTGCTAGCCCCACTCCCTGCCACCTTTCCCCCCAGCCCTGCTGCTAGCCCCACTCCCTGCCCCCCTTCTCCCCCAGCCCTGCTGCTAGCCCCACTCCCTGCCCCCTTTCCCCCCCAGCCCTGCTGCTAGCCCCACTCACTGCCCCCTTTCCCCCCAGCCCTGCTGCTAGCCCCACTCACTGCCCCCTTTCCCCCCAGCCCTGCTGCTAGCCCCACTCACTGCCCAGCTCCAAAGCCTGCCCCCCGCGTCCTGCTGGTGCCCCACTCACTGCCCCCACCTCACCCCAGCCCTGCTGCTAGCCCCACTCCCTGCCCCCCTTCCCCCCAGCCCTGCTGCTAGCCCCACTCCCTGCCCCTCTTCCCCCCAGCCCTGCTGCTAGCCCCACTCCCTGCCCCCACTTCAGCCAGAGGCATCTGCTCTCTGGGCCCCTCCAGCTGCCCGCCCCCTGCAGCCCCCCCGGGCCCAGCCCGGCGTGGGGCGGGCTGAGAAATGTGTCAGTCTGGGGAGCTGGCAGCAGCCCCGGCTCGCTATGGTAGCTGTGTCCCCATTGGCCGGGCGCCGGGCGACCGCCCGTCACGGCGCCTCCCATTGGCTGCCGGGCTCCAGCGCCTCACGCGCTCCGGCTACTCCTTTTGTTATTGTAGCGAACAAGTTGCGAAGCGGGGCCGGGCCGGGGGCGCAGCCGGGGGGATGCGGCGGGCGCCGGGGCCGGCGTGAGGCGAGACGGGGCGGCGGTGAGTACCCGGCCCGGCCCGGCGCAGCGCCCGACAGCCCCCCGGGCAGGGCCACCCCAGATCTCCCCCCCCGGGCAGGGACCCCCAGATCTCCCCCCCAGGGCAGGGACCCCCAGATCTCCCCCCCCGGGCAGGGACCCCCCAGATCTACCCCCCCGAGCAGGGACCTCCTACCCCCCGGGCAGGGACCCCCCAGATCTACCCCCCCCCGGGCAGGGACCCCCCAGATCTCCCCCCCAGGGCAGGGCCCCCCAGATCTCCCCCCCCGGGCAGGGACCCCCCAGATCTACCCCCCCGAGCAGGGACCTCCTACCCCCCGGGCAGGGACCCCCCAGATCTACCCCCCGGGCAGGGACCCCCCAGATCTACCCCCCCGGGCAGGGACCCCCCAGATCTATCCCCCCCCGGGCAGGGACCCCAGATCTATCCCCCCCCCGGGCAGGGACCCCCCAGATCTATCCCCCCCCGGGCAGGGCCCCCCCAGATCTATCCCTCCCCGGGCAGGGCCCCCCCAGATCTCCCCCCCGAGCAGGGACCTCCTACCCCCGGGCAGGGACCCCAGATCTCCCCCCCGGGCAGGGACCCAGATCTATCCCCCCCCCGGGCAGGGCCCCCCCAGATCTAACCCCCCCCCCCGAGCAGGGACCTCCTACCCCCCCGGGCAGGGACCCCCCAGATCTACTCCCCCCGAGCAGGCCCCCCCCAAATCTCCCCCCCCAGGAAGGGACCCAGATCTACCCCCGCCGGGCAGGGCCCCCCCGATCTACCCGCCCCCCGAGCAGGGACCTCCTACCCCCCGAGGACAGGGACCCCCCAGATCTACCCCCCCGAGCAGGAACCTCCTACCCCCCGGGCAGGGACCCCCAGATCTACTCCCCCCAGGCAGAGACCCCCAGAGCTACCCCCCAGGCAGGGACCCCCGCAGACTAACCTCCGGGGCAGGAACCCCAGATCTGCCCCCCCCAGGCTGTGCAGACCCCAGATCTACCCCCCACTACTCCCTTCAAGGGGCAGTTAACTCCTACCCCACACACAAACACCCTAGGGTCAATGCAGACCCCAGATCTACCCCCTCCCCCAGGCCAGCCCTGGTACATCACGGCTGAAACCCAGACCCTCCCCCCCATCACTATACTAATGCATCCCAACCCAGATTCAATGAACCCCAAAGCCAGCCCACCTACCATACAACTCCCAGCCCTGCTCTTCCCAGGTGTCATGCACCTGAGTTTAATGCACCCCAAACCCAGCACTCCCCCATCCTGCATACGATGCAACCCCCAGCTCTGCAACGCCCCTCAAAGTGTATCGCACTCCACACCGAGCCTGTGTACCATAGAACTTCAGCCCTTCTCAGCTCCTTGGGTGTACTGCACCCCAACACCAGCCCAGGTACAATGCAGCCCCCAGAGCCTGGATACCCCCCCCCCCCCACACACACACACAGGTCCAGACCCTAGGTCCCTCTTCCCCTTACCAGCTATCAGTGGGGCACCTGGATCCCTCCCTCTCCACTGGCCCAGGGGCAGCATGGCTCTCACGGCCCTGAATCTCCTTCCCCACTGGCCCAGAAGTGTCCCCCAATACCTGTCTCTCTCCGGCGGGGCGACCCCTCCATCCCAGGGGCAGTCCCAAGTCCCCTTCTCCTCCTGCCAGCTCACTGCCTGTAAACAGTGGAAAACACCCACTTCCCAGGCTGCTGGAGCCCAGCCTGCCCCCCATCCCACCCGCCTGGAAAGGGACAGGGCAGCAGGCTTCACTACCAGGTACCCGACAGACCCCCTCCCGGGAGGGGCAAGGTAGCTAGGGCCCCGCGGGGGGAGGGAGTCTGGGTGACTTTGGTGGGGGCCCATGAAGTTCTGGAAGTTGAGCTGCGTCCGGAGCAGCTTGCCCCCCCCACACAGGCTGGGGGTCCCCTGTCCCCCTCTCCTCCCCTCATCTCAAGTGAGCCAAGGCATAAAGTGTGGGGGCCCCCTTGGGGAAGGGTATTAGGGTTCACTGTTCAAAAGGGGGGTGTCTGGCCTCCTCGCCACAGGACCTGCAGGGGTTGGAGTGTGTGTGAACCACCAACTCATGCTGAGACACTGGGGGGCTGCGTGGTATCTCCCCCGCCCCAACCCCGTGCCTGTCCCTTTGTCCCTGCCCTTGGGATCGGCTGGGAGTGAGCCAACAGGATTAGAACGGGCGGGGGGGTCAGAGCAGTAAACAAGGGGGCTCCCAGGTGCAGGACCTGGCCGGTTGTTTTCCTTCTGCTGTGGGTCCGTGTGTCTGGGCAGAGACAGAGGGACGAGCTGGGGGGCTGCATTGCAGGGCTGAGATCCTGGGGTGGGGGGAAGGAGCCCTGACAGTTTGTGCAAAGCCCTGAGCCAAGACCCCTCAGCTAGGACAAAAGGCCAGTGCAGCACGCCAGGACCTCTGGGGCTGGGGGGTGGCGGGGGGACCGGCCCCCTGAATGCAGAGTTCTGATTCTCCTCCATGCCTGGCCCATGCTAGCCACGGGACCCGAGGTACCGACCTGGCAGTGCGGTTTACTGGGTCGGCTTCCTGGCCCCCATCCTGTGGCGTTGATATTTTGGGGGCGGGTAGGACCAGCTGAAACCTGCCCCCCTCCCTCGCTGCCAGGCAGAGCCCACCTGGATGGGGCTGTGCAGTTTGGATGGGGCTCACGTGGGGTGTTGTGCGTGGAACACCCCTTGCTGCAGCTTTAATGCTGGCCTAGGGTGCAGGAGCCCAGCCTCACTTGGCCGTGGTCCTTGCTCAGAGGAGGAGCCCTCCTGCTTCAGGCGGTGATCCTGGGGGCAGGTTATCCCATCACTGCAGGGGTCGGGCCCCTTTTTCTGCAGCACTTGCTGTTGGCCACTGTCAGAGACAGGATACTGGGCTAGGTGGGCCCCGGTTCTGATCCGATCTGGCAGTCCCTGCTCATAGGTGGACTCTTCTTTTAAAAATCCTTTCCTTGGAAAACGGTTTGTTACAATTGCAAAGCGTTTGTGGGGGGTGGGCAGAACAGGCTTGTGCCTCAGTTTCCCCATGTGTAAACCGGGGGGGATAATCCCAGCATCGTCTGAGGTTGTGTGCTGAGACATGCGGGGTGGCTAGAATGGGGAAGCTGGGGCTGGCGGAGCGCAGGATCCCCTCATTGTCCGGGGTCGATTCTCTCCCCATCGCCGGGGTTTGGTTTCCGCGGAGGGAGCCAGCGCTGCGGTTGTTTGAAAGGAAACCCTGCTGACCTAGAGAGGAGGGAAGCAAGCCCTGGAGCTAATCACGGAGCTTTTCCCGTATGATGGGCCTGTGGAACTCATGGCCACCTGGGGTCAGCGAGCCAGAGAGCTCAGCGGGATTCAGAAAGCGTTGACGTGGCTCACAGGAGCACCTGCAGCTCACGGCCTGTAGAAACCCAAGCGTTAATCCACCAGCCCCTGACGGGTGGGCGGGGCAGTCGGACGTTCCCCGCCCGTGACTCGGGCGTTCCTGTCTCCGAAGCATGGGGCCTAGTGGTCAGGGCGCTGGAGTTGGCATCGGCATCCCTGGGTTCGATCCCACCACTGCTCCGCTGGGTGAAGTCACTTCGGCTGCCCCACGCTCTGGGCCTGTGCCGTAGCGAGGGCGAGGGGCTCGTTCCAGTGGAGGTGAGAGAGGCCCACGGGGAGAGAGCAGCTGGTGCCGGTTCCGAGTTGCTCCTCAGTTTGGAGTTTTGCTTTTCCCGGCGGATCTTTCCTGCCCGGGGTGGGGTGGGCTCTCGCCTGGCTTCTTCCCGACAATCGGTACGGCAGGATCCAGCCAGGGAACGTGGATGGGGGCGCTGCCTGATGTGCTGCCGTGGAGCTCCTGGACCCCGGGGCACTGGCTGGGGCCGGGGCTGTCGGGCTGGGCTGGGGACAGAGGATTCCTGGCCGTGCAGGGGCAGCGGGTAGAGCCCCTGGTGTCCGGGCCCCCTTGCCTGGGTGCCCTGGGAGAGCAGGGGATAGCGCTGGGGGTGAGTTTCAAACCCTTGACGGGCGGTGCCGGGGCCTGGGCGAAGGCTGCGTCTGTGGCAGGAGCCGGCGTCTCTTCTAAAGCCCAGCATGGGCGCACTGAAGGCCCCGGAGCGGGACATCGGAGCCCTGGCCTGCAGATGGGGGCCTCTCCTGGGCTCGTTGGGAGCCGGGGCTGAAGGGATCTGCGCTGGGCCGCCTGGGATGGGCCATGGCGAGGTCAGAGCGGGGCTGGAAACGCCTGGTTGGGATCTGGCTCCGGCACTGACTCAGGCTTCGTCCGGGCTGGAGTCCCAGCTGCGTGGGCTGTGACCAAGGAAGGGGGAGGCTCCCCCCTCCCCCCGGGTTAACTGGGGCAGCTCGGCGGGGGCTGCTGGCCAGCCGCTTTGTCCTGGCGAGATTTTAGAAGGTGCTAATTAGACCCGAGTGGGTAGCTGCCCTTTGATCCCCCGTCTAGACAAGGCCCCCGTGTCAGGCTGCAGCTGGCTTGTCCACGCTGGGGAGCGCACTGCAGCCGGCGAAGGGGCCCCCGTTCCGGAACAGGAGCGTCCCCTCGGAGCAGCTGTTCCGGTGAACTTCCGAGCCCAGACAAGCCCTGACTCCCAGTGCAGACGAGGCCTCGCTCTGCAGCTGTACAGGTCCCTGCCCTGCTCTGTGCCTCAGTTTCCCCATGTGCGGAATGGAGATGAGGGGCGGCTGTGGCTAGCGAAGGGCTTGGCACTGACTTAGCTCACGTCCCTCCTGCAGTCTCAGAACTGGGGGGTCCCCCACCCCATCCCCACCACAGGCTCACTGGTGGAGCAGGGGAGACGGCCCAGTTCCCAGGGGACGGAGGGAAGCTCGAGATGGGCGCTGGGCGAGGCTGCAGCGGAGGGGTGTGCCTCCTTCTTGTAGCAGCGCCAACAGCTGGGGTCCCCCAGGGCACCGTCTCAGGGGCATCACTTGTTGTGCTGCAGGGAGCGGGGGCCCAGTGCTGGCCCGGGCCCTAGGGGGTGCAGGGGGGTGGGTGGGTCGGAGGTGCTCTCCCCTGGCAGTCAGTCCTGGCCCAAGGCGGTGCCGGGAACGGGGGCGCGGTAGCAGTCGCTCTGTTGCTGCAGAGAACATGTTCTGGTTCGTGGAGCTGCGTGTCTGAGGCCGTCCAGATCCCCCAGTGTGGCTCCCGAGAAGCGAGGGCTTGGCCCCGGTGTCCCCACCTAATTCCTGCTGGAGAAATTCCAGGCTGCCTTGCTCAGCCCCTTTGCAATTGCAGCCGGGTACAAGATATTTCTTTCTCTTCCCCTTCCAGCCCATGGTGCTGCGTCTCTGTGAGCCGGTGCACAGCGAATGCCTTCTGTCCCAGAGCTGGCTGCAGGTTAGTGGCAGGTTAGTGGTCTGTGATGGAGGGATGGCGCGCTGGAGATTGCCCTGTGCCAGGCGGGAGAAACCCGGGTAGCTTTTGCCTGAGCCAGTACTTAGCCCTGGCTGGTGCCGTCGGAGGACTCTGCCAGTGCTGGTAGAGCCCCTTAGTGCTCCCCCGTAGGGCATCAGCTCCCCGCTTTACAGAGGGGTGCAGGTGATGCTGAAAGAGGTGCAGCGACCCTCCCCGGCAAGCGGAGACGCCTTCAAGGCACCGCGCATCATTTCACTCCACATAGCGCTTGGCTCGTGTGCAGTTCTCCCCTGCCCCCTGGTGCGTCGGGACGAGCACCCCATGCATGGATCTGCAAACGCCTCGACGGCCTGTGGTGGCTACGGGTACCAGCTGGGCGAGACCCACCTTGCTGCTGGTACAGAGTGCGCCGCTCGCAGGACGGGCGAGCGCTGGGAGGCGCCAGCGCCTCGGGGCTTGTTCCAGACCGGGTGGGTCTTAGGCCGAGGTTAGACAATAGGGAAACTGAGGCACAGCGGTGGGGACGTGACTGGCCCGAGGCTGTGCAGCCGATCGGTGGCAGAGATTGGGCCTCATTCCCTGCTTGTCCCTTAGCCCATGCAGCAGCCTGGCTGGGAGCGGGGTGGCCCAAGCTTTGG
Organism: Malaclemys terrapin pileata; assembly: GCF_027887155.1. Classification (NCBI taxonomy): domain Eukaryota; kingdom Metazoa; phylum Chordata; order Testudines; family Emydidae; genus Malaclemys; species Malaclemys terrapin. The sequence continues at coordinate 1,680,599 of NC_071525.1, read as the reverse complement.
TGTGGGACCCAGAAGCGCACCCCCCTGGATTCCAGCCATGGACAACAGCCCAGCTAAACGCTAGCGCTCGGGCGCGGGGGGCCGGGGGAGGGACACTCTGGATCCCGTCTCGGACAAGTCGAGCCGAGCGAGGGTTAAAGTTTTGTTATGTCTGCTGCGTGGCCAAGGATTTTCCCAGGGCCTGGAGCGGGGCCTGGGTGCGTCGCGCCCGCCCGTGACTCAGAGCCGCGGGGCGGCTGCGGAACAATAACAAAACTCCTTTTGGGGAGTGTCTGGGGCCGCTGGGCTGGGTCTGGAGCCATGAACGCCGGTGGGGGGAGGATGCGGAGGGCCCTCCGGCACCCAGACACTCCCCCCCTCTCTTGGCACGGCAGGGCTGCATGCTGCGTGGCTGAGTTAGACTCAACAGGAAAGCCCTCGCCGTGGCATTCCCGGGGGTAAGCAGCCCAGCAGCCTCCTATGCAGGGGGTTTACCACATGCCCCACGGCGGCTCGGGGCCCAGTACCCGCCCCCCGGGAACAGGGGTATGATCCCCCCACGCACACTGATACGCGCTCCCTCCGGACCCTCTCTCTCCCCTTTCCCCCTTTCGTCCTCTGCGTCTCGCCCGCATCCCGTCGGGCAGGGACGAGCCCTGCGAGCTGAACCTGCGCCAGCCCCACTGCCCCCCCAGCCCTCGCTTCGGGGGGGCCAGTCTGACGGCTGCCTGGTGTCTGCGGCTGGGATTGGGGCCGGTAAGTATCGGCTGAGTCCAGCAATCCGCTCCGGAGGGACAGTTCAAACCATGTGGTTGATATTCTCCTCCCCCAGGCCATGGGTGGTTGGGCCCGGCAGCCGGACTCCTGGGTTCTCTCCCGGTCTCTGCCACAGGCTTCCTCTGCCGTGTCCCGTCTCTGAGCCTCAGTTCCCCATCTGTGAAATGGGGGCAGTGCCCCCTCCCCCCCGCTGTGCTTGGCTCTGTAAATGGTGGCTCTCGGGACGAAGCTGTCCCTGTTCATACAGCGCCCGGCACAGTCCTCTAGCTCGGGGCCTCAAAGCCTCCTGCAGTGCAGACAGGGCTGGCTGCTGGCGGAGCCGGGCCGGCGCTCGGTGCTGTGCAAGCCACTGCCCCAAGGGGCTGGCAGCCTGCCCCCGAACAGGTCCTCACTCTGCTGGGGGTGCTCTGATTGGTGCCGGCGAAGTGGTGGCCGAATGAGGCCGGGATCCCAGGGCTCTCTGCATCACCCCACCCAGGGGCTCTCCGGGCTCCACTGGCCGGATCGGGGCCCTGGCAGCGGGGCGAAGGAACCTCCCCGTTCTCGCTCCCCGGGTCAGCGGGTCAGCCCTGCCTTTAAACGTCTCCTCCTTGTTTGTCCAGCAGCAGGCGTTAACCATTTCACAGCTCGTGCAGTGGCAGCCTCCAATTGTTGGCTGGCTGGGCTGGGCTGGGCTGCCTGGAGGAGCCAGTTAAAGGGGTGCAGATGGGGAGAGACTGGGGAGCTATGGGGGGGAACCCCATGGAACCCCTCTCCCCACAGCCCTGGATTCCATCTAAAACCACTGCATTCCCCTACCCCTCCCTGCACTAACTGTGGGCTGTTCAAAGTGGCGGCTGCGTACCTCCCCAGAGGTGACCGCATTACATTGGCACGGGAAGTATTTCCAGAGTATATTGGGGGTGGGTGGGAAAGGGGGATCTTTCTGGCTGGAATACGGACCCCCAAGGCAGGATCTAGCGTGGGCTCAGGGTAACTTCTGGGCCCAAGGGAAATGGATTTGATTTGGCTGGACTAGACTGTAAATCCTCAGGGCTGAGGCACCGCACGCGGGGACCCTGCTCTTGGGGCTTCTGTAGTAGGAATAATTCATAATTATAGCAGCCCTGGGGCGCTCGGAAACCCCCTTGCTAAGGGCAGCAGTTCTCAGCCAGGGCACATGTACCCCTGGGGTACACAGAGGTCTTCTGGGGGTACGTCAGCTCATCTAGAGATTTGCCTGGTTTTACAACAGGCGACATGAAAAGCCCTAGTGAAGTCAGTACAGACTAAGCGCTGGGTGTCTATATGTACTGCTCTATGCACTGAAATGTAAATACCAGATTTCTGTCCCCGTGCTGTGCTACAATGAGACAGCCCGCACGTGTTCGGTCCTCGCCTGCTGGGCCACTTGTGTGTTTTGATGTCGGATTTTGAAAGCAAGTCGTTTTTAAGTGAGGTGAACCTTGGGGGTACGCAGGACCAATCAGGCTCTGGACACGCATGGCGCGGCGTGTGCTGTGCGGGGGAGCCCCGGCAGAGATCAGGGCCTCGTGCTGGGCAGTAGAGACAGATGGCGAGACGCGGTCCTCCAGCCAATGAGTGTACAGCCCGGGAAGGTGGGACAGAACAGGTGGGAAACCAAGGTGCAACGAGGTTAAGTGAGTGGCCCAGGGCCATGCAGGGAGTGTGTAGCAGAGCAGAAAGCAGACTCCAATCTGCAGCTCCCAGCCCAGCCGGCCGTGCGGTGTTGTGTTGTGTTGTGTTGCCCTCCCTGCGCCAGGCTGGGGAGGGTCTGGCAGTTCAGGACCGTGCAGCGGCTCAGGGGGTGTGATTTGCTCCTGGTGCGCATGGACGGCGTGGGGGAGGCCGGCCTGGCTGTGCCCTTGACACCTGCGTGAGCTGGGCAGGACCAGCGCAGACCCCACGTCACCCTGCCCCCAGCAGCCCAGCTGGCCAGGGGAGGTGTGAAAGGCACTGGGGGGGGGTGTCCTGTGTGTGGGGGGGGGTCTCAGGCAGTGCAGGCAAGTGAATGAATGAGCCCTTCCCCCCTCACCCCCAATGGGCCTCCTGGGATCTCCAGACCTGTCCCCTTGGACTGCGGCTTGGAGCTGGCTGGCGGGGGGGGGGGGGGTCATCCTGCTCGGGGTGCCACAGTTTGGGTTCCTCAATTTCCCTGGGATTGTGTTGGGGGGGGAGGGGTCCAGCTGGGCCACCTCGACTCCCAGCCTGGTGTGTCTATCAGACAGGGGAGGGGCTGGGAATGGGAGACTTTTTTGGGGGGGGAGGGGGCTCAGCTTAAATTCCTGTTTGACAAATATAATAGAAACATCAAAAGTGCCCCCCCCCAGCAGAACAGACGGGGCGCCTCGGCCTCGGGGATCCCTCCAAGAGGTCGTTTCTTCTGAAACCCTAAATCTGGGCCACGGGCACTGAAGGGGGGGGGAGAGCCCGGCGTGAGTGAGCGAGTGACGGGTTAACGAGCGCGTCGCCCCCAGCCCCGCTCGCTGTGTTTAGTCTGCGCCCGCCCGCAGCCCTCCCATGTGCCGCGCACACGCTCGCGCCCAGGACGGGTTCTGCAGCGGGCTTGGCCGAGCCGGCTCCGGCCCGAGGTGAGTGATTTCCCGGCGCAGCCAGCGTCAGAGCACCGCTGCCAGGGGCAGGAGGCGGGGGCTGTTCCCGTCAGGGCTTGGCCCCTTTGTGGCCCCATCCCGCCCCCGAGGAGCAGAGTTCTGGCTGCTGGCCTGGGATGATCGCGGAACCCCCGTTCCACCCGCGGGGGGGGTCCCAAGTGAGCTGATGGCATGAGATCCCCCCCCCAGGGAAACGAGGCTGTTGCTTCGTTAGGGAAGACACGGGATTGAAATGCGGGGGTCTCTGCTCTGCCTAGCTTAGGGCACCCTTGTGCTCTCCGCTGCCCCCATGCACACAGCCAGGCTGTGTCCCGTTCCCCTTGGGGTGCCCAGCCCAGCACTCGAGAGCAGGAAAGGGGGTCGCCTCACTCCCAGTCCCCCCCCCCCGTGCTGCTCTAACCACTAGACCCCACTCTTGTCCCAGAGCTGGAGAGAGAACCCAGGAGTCCTGGCTCCTAGCCCCCTGCTCCAACCACTGCATAACCCACTGTCCCATTCGGCACGGCTGTGCCGGAAATGCTCTGCCATGCCCCATACGTGGCCGTCTGCCTGTGGGTGCCGGGGCCAATCCTCTAGTGCTGGGCCCGAGCCGATCCCCCGCCCTGAGCGATCCCCGTGTAGGGGGGAGGCCCCCGCAGCCGCTCCGCGAGGCTGGGTGAGCTCTGACCCGCCCGTGACCTTCCCCCGCAGACCCAGTCTCCCGTTTAATGTGGTTAATTCCCGTCTGGGCGGCTCCATGCTGAGTTGGATGCACTGGCGAGGAGGGGCTGGTTGCTCCTGTTTCCCTAATTCTTCACAGTCTTTCCTGAGAGCCGGGGCCGGGCGCAGAGACCTCTTCTGGGCCCCAGCGAATCCAGCCCCTCCGGCTGCTCCGGCGTGGTCTCAGTGTACCTTCTGGGCGCTGCGCTGGTCTGCAGCCTCCCAGCTTAGATTTGCTGCAGGTTGGTCTGTCCATCTGTAGCCTCCCAGCACCAGCGCGGCTCAGGGTTATCTGTATCCCTGCAATGTCTTGGGGCCTCCGGCTGGGCCGGGCACCACGCAGACCCCGGGCTGGGATTGGGGCCCCTGGCCACGCTGGGCACTGGGCAGACCCCGGGCTGGGATTGGGGCCCCTGGCCAGGCTGGGCACTGGGCAGACCCCGGGCTGGGATCAGGGCACCGAGCCAGGCTGGGCACCGGGCAGACCCTGGGCTGGATTGGGGCCCCTGGTCAGGCTGAGATCAGGGGCCCGGGCCGGGCACCCACAAACCCCATGCCAGGATCGGGGGCTCAGGCCGGGTACGTGCAGACACAGAGTGAGAGCTGGCAGTGTGAATAGATACAGGGTGGAACTGAGCCACAGAGAGATGCAACGATGGGCCCAAGGTCATTGGCGGGGTGGGCCTCTGGAGTTGGTTTATGGACGTCAGGCGGCCAATCCTGGCAGCGCAGTTACCTGGGGCGTCAGGGACACTAGGGGAGGGGCCTGGCGAGGGTCGCGTGTCCCTCGTTCCGTCCGGGGGGAAGGGGGGCGGGCAGAGCCGCAGGGTCTGCACAGGGCAACCATGGCCTGAGGCTCGAGCACTGAGGGGCTCGGACGGCCAGGTGGGGCAGAGCTGGGAGTGGAACCCAGAAGTCCTGGCTCCCAGCCCCCCTGCTCCAACCACTAGGCCCCTCTCCCCTCCCAGAGCTGGGGATAGAACCCAGGAGTCCTGGCTCCCAGCCCCCCTGCTCCAACCACTAGGCCCCTCTCCCCTCCCAGAGCTGGGGATAGAACCCAGGAGTCCTGGCTCCCACCCCCCTGCTCCAACCACTAGGCCCCTCTCCCCTGGGGGTGACGCCTGCCCTGCTGCGCTGTCTCTGCAGGCCAAGCAGCACCATGTCCCTGAACCCCCCCACCAGCAACGACGCCTGCCTGAGCATCGTCCACAGCCTCATGTGCCACCGACAGGGTGGGGAGAACGAGACCTTCGCCAAGCGGGCGATCGAGAGCCTGGTGAAGAAGCTGAAGGAGAAGAAGGACGAGCTGGACTCGCTCATCACGGCCATCACCACCAACGGCGCCCACCCCAGCAAGTGCGTCACCATCCAGCGCACCTTGGACGGGCGGCTGCAGGTAACGGGGCTCCCTGCACCGGGAGGGCAGAGAACCCAGGAGTCCGGGTGCCCAGCCCCCCCTGCTCTACCCACTAGACCCCACTCCCCACCCAGAGCTGGGGATAGAACCCAGGAGTCCGGGTGCCCAGCCCCCCCACCCATTCCCCCCAAACCAGGAGACCCTGCTGGGGAGGTCTGGACGGGGGAGTTCAGGGTAAGTTGGGGGGAAGGCTGCCCACAGGCAGGATGCCAGGGAGGGGCGGCAGGGGTGTGGAGTGCAGGGGGGCTCTGTGGCACAGCCGGGCACCGCAGGGGCCTGGGCTCTCGCTCACTTGCCCTGGAGCCCTCGGGGTCAGGGGGTGAGGGGAGGAAGGGGGCTGAGCTGGCACTGGGGGAGCAGAGGCCACTCTCCCTGTGAGCTGCCGGCTCCGGGTGCCCCCCTCCCCTCCCCCGGCTCTGCGCCGGACCCCCCCTTTCTGGGATGAGTCACTGTCTGGCAGCATCAAAGGCAGGGGGAGGAGGGGGGGTGTCTGGAGTCAGCAGCAGCCAGCAAGCTGTGGGGCAGCCCCCCAGCCTGCGATCGGAGACGGGGGCAGGGAGGCCCAGGAGTCGTTCCGCCCCCACCCCAGTGCAGACTGCCGCCCCCCCCGGTGTTTTCCCCCCTCCAGAGGAGATGGGCTGCCCCAAAGCAGACCTCTTATTATCTGTCCCCCCGCCCCGCTGCACTGCCGACCCCCGCCCAGTACAGATGGGCTCCCCTGGTGTGGGGGGGGACTTGTCCCAGTTTCCCCTGGGGGAGGGGCTCTGTAGCCTGTGGGGGGGGGTTGTTGTGCCCCATTAGCAGAGGGTTGAGGTTCGAGCAGCGCCCCCTAGTGGCTCTGCCCGGGGGGGGGGGGGTGCAGGATGCCGAGGTGCTGGGCCCTCCCAGTGCCAGAGGGGTGGGGGGCAGGGGGCTGCCGAGGGCCCAGCAGAGCTGCAGCCTCTCTGCTGACTGGGGCCCGGGGGGTGGGGTCCCTGGGGGGGTGTGCTCTGTGAGGTGTCAGGTACAGGGGAGCCCCGGCTGTTTGTAGGAGGTGGGGGCAGGGGAGGGGGCACTTGGTGTTGTGGGTTGGGGGGAGGCTGGTTCCTGGTGGTGGGGGTTGCAGGGGGCTGTGGTGATGGGGGGGGGGAGAGCTCTATGGTGGGGGAGGGGCGGGGGATTGCAGAGGGCAGTGGTGACGGGGGGGAGAGCTCTATGGTGGGGGAGGGGCCTGTGGGGGGGTTGCAGGGGGCAGTGGTGACGGGGAGGAGGAGCTTTGCGGTGGGGGAGGGGCCCTGCGGGGGGGGGATTGCAGGGGCAGTGGTGACGGGGAGGGGGAGCTCTGTGGTGGGGGAGGGGCCCTACGGGGGGCGGTTGCAGGGGGCGGTTGCAGGGGGCAGTGGTGACGGGGAGGGGGAGCTCTGTGGTGGGGGAGGGGCCCTGTGGGGGGGGTTGCAGGGGGCAGTGGTGACGGGGAGGGGGAGCTCTGTAGTGGGGGGGGTTGCAGGGGGCAGTGGTGACGGGGAGGGGGAGCTCTGTGGTGGGGGAGGGGCCCTGCGGGGGGGGCTGCAGGGGGCAGTGGTGACGGGGAGGGGGAGCTCTGTGGTGGGGGAGGGGCCCTGCGGGGGGGGCTGCAGGGGGCAGTGGTGACGGGGAGGGGGAGCTCTGTGGTGGGGGGGGTTGCAGGGGGCAGTGGTGACGGGGAGGGGGAGCTCTGTGGTGGGGGAGGGGCCCTGCGGGGGGGATTGCAGGGGGCAGTGGTGACGGGGAGGGGGAGCTCTGTGGTGGGGGGGGATTGCAGGGGGCAGTGGTGACGGGGAGGGGGAGCTCTGTGGTGGGGGAGGGGCCCTGCGGGGGGGATTGCAGGGGGCAGTGGTGCGGTGGAGATGGGGCCCTGCAGGGAGGGGGGGTCAGGACGGCGCCACCGCAGCCTGTGACTGGATGGGTTTTGACATGTCCTCACAAAAGGATAAACAAAGATGTGGGCGAGGGGTGGGAAGGAGGGGGGGGGTGTCCGATTACATCTGGAGAAGTGGAGGGGGGGCGGAGGGGGCTGCACTGCCCCAGCTCCCGCCTGTGTCTGCAGGGGCCCTGGGGGGCAGCAGGGGGAGGGGAGGAAGCACCGTCCCATCGGATGGGGGAATGCCGGGGTCTGTCTCTCCTCCAGCAGCCCTGCCCCCACCCCACCTTGTCCCATCGCCCGCAGGCAGGACGCCAGGATCCCTCTGCACAGGTGCTGCGAGGCAGAGGCTGCATCTAGCCCCCAGTGAAACACATGGGTCTTGGTGCCCCGCCCCCAAGAGCCAGGACAGAACCCAGGAGTCCTGGACCCCACTCCCCTCCCAAGGGTTGGGAGAGAACCCAGGAGTCCTGGACCCCACTCCCCTCCAAAGGGTTGGGAGAGAACCCAGGAGTCCTGGACCCCACTCCCCTCCCAAGGGTTGGGAGAGAACCCAGGAGTCCTGGACCCCACTCCCCTCCAAAGGGTTGGGAGAGAACCCAGGAGTCCTGGCTCCCAGCCCCCCCTGCTCTAACCTCCCAGAGCCGGCATAGAACCCAGGAGTCCTGGACCGCATTCCCCTCCCAAGAGTCGGGATAGAACCCAGGAGTCCTCGCTCCCAGCCCCCCCTGCTCTAACCTCCCAGAGCCGGGATAGAACCCAGGAGTCCTGGACCGCATTCCCCTCCCAAGAGTTGGGATAGAACCCAGGAGTCCTGGCTCCCAGCCCCCCCTGCTCTAACCTCCCACGCCGGGATAGAACCCAGGAGTCCTGGCTGCCCGGCCCCAGCTGTACCCCTGCCCAGCTCCCCCTCTCTCCGCCCAGGTGGCCGGCCGGAAGGGCTTCCCCCACGTGATCTACGCCCGGCTCTGGCGCTGGCCCGACCTGCACAAGAACGAGCTGAAGCACGTCAAGTTCTGCCAGTTCGCCTTCGACCTCAAGTACGACAGCGTCTGCGTGAACCCCTACCACTACGAGCGCGTGGTGTCGCCAGGCCTGGGTGAGCGGCTGGGGGTGGGCCTGGCACGGAGCCCGCGGCCTGTGGGGGGCACCAGGCTGGCCTGTCCAGGGGGGGCATGGCAGGGCCTCCAGGGCTGCTGGAGTTCTCGGTCCCTGGGTATCAGGGTTGGGAGTGGCGCAGCTCCCGGAGGTTGGGGGAACATTCCCCCCCTTTCATGTCAAGCCCTCTGGGGAGCCGGGAGCCAGGTGTGGGGGGCTCTGGCAGTGCGGGAGCCCCACGGTGCTGCTGGGGTGCAGAGGGCCCCCACCCTGCCATGCCGGGGGCAGCTAGGGGAACGGCACCGCAGGGCCCAGAGCAGCGTGTGCCCCTGGCACTGGGGCAGGCCCTTCAGAGCTGGCCCCCCAAGACATGCACTGGCTCCCGCACCTCCAGCACCTGGCTAATGCTCCTTTCTCTCTCTGCTGCAGGTCTGAGCATCCAGAACACAGGTGAGGGGCCCCGTGTGGGGCTGGGCCGGGGCCATCACTGGGGTGTCCCTATGACACGGGGGAGCAGAGCCCTGGGGGTGTGGGGAGCTGGGGATCCCTGTGACACACGGGAGCAGAGTCCTAGGGGTGTGGGTAGCTGGGGGTCCCTGTGATACGAGGGGAGCAGAGCCCTGGGGATGTGGGGAGCTGGGGATCCCTATGACACGGGGGAGCAGAGCCCTGGGGGTGTGGGGAGCTGGGGGTCCCCGTGATACGAGGGGAGCAGAGCCCCAGGGTGTGTGGGGAGCTGGGGATCCCTGTAACATGGGGGAGCAGAGCCCTGGGGGTGTGGGGAGCTGGGGGTCCCTGTGACACGGGGGAGCAGAGCCCTGGGGCTGTGGGGAGCTGGGGATTCCTGTGACTCTGTGAGGCCCCCATGATAACCATCACTCCCAGCCCTGCGGGCAGTGACCCCCCCTGGTTTCTCTTCCCCCGCAGCCCCCCCTGCCCGCCTGGTGAAGGAGGAGTTTGTCCATGACTGTGTCCAGATGGAGGTGCCCACAGGGCTGGGCTCCCCCGCCAGCGACCACGGCCCGGGGGCCAAGCTCCCACCCCGGGGAATGGCCCCCGCCGAGTCCTACCGCCAGCCACTGCCCCCCCTCCAGCTGCCCGAGCCCCCCCGCGCCCCCGTAAACATCTACCCCGCCCTGCCCATGTCACCCACGGGTGAGTACAGCGCCGGACCCTCGGCTGGGCGGGAGCTGCCGGGGGGTGGGAGAGTGTTGGGAGGGGCAGGTTCTTTCTCTCTGGAATGGCTTGGAGCCCAGAGGAGGTCCCAAGCGCCCCCCTTCTCCCCCCCCCCGCGTTAGAAGCACAGATCCCAGAAGGGCCGTGGTGGGGTCCCCTGCCCAGCGGGTAGCACTCAGGCTGGATCGGGGGGGGGGGGATGTCTGGGAACGAGGCGGGGGGGCTGTTTGCCCTTGCCCCCCAGGATCCCATCTCGGGCTGACTAGGGCAGGTTTGGGGGGACGACGGCGGGTTGATCGGTGTCTCTCTCTCCCCCCCGTCCCCAGCAGTGGCCCCCGGGGGCCCCCTGCTGTCCATGGCACATGGCGAGGGACTGCAGCAGATCGGCTCCCCGCACCAGCCCATGGCGCCCACCCCACCCCCAGCCCCACCAGCCTCGCAGCAGAACGGCTACCCCGCGCCCCCCAAGCAGTCCTACCACAGTGAGTACCCGACCCCGGCCAGGATGGGGAGGCAGGGCGGCCACAGCGCAGGGGGATTAGCTGCCTGACTCTGGTCGGCACAGGCGGGGGCCTGGCATGGGTGTGCCCCAAATTCCTCCCCCATCTCAGGGGTGCAGCACGTCGGGAGGGGCTCCCTGGGCTGGGGGGCGGGACAGTGGGCTCCTGGGTGGGGCGGGCTCCTCACTCTCTGCCCCATTCTCAGACACGACAGCCAGCTGGACGGGGAGCAGCACAGCGGTCTACACCCCCAGCCTGGGGGGCCAGCAGCCCACCCCCGCGCCGCCCCCTCCACCGCCGCCGCAGCAGAACGGACGGAGCCACCCGCAGCCCCCGCTCCATCACCCCAACCACTACTGTACGTCTGGGGGGGGCATGGCAGGGGGTGGGGGTGAGCCTGCCGCTGGCCCTGGTCCATAGCAGCCAATCGCTCCCTATTTCCATAGCCCCCGAGTGCTCCTGCCCTGGTGAAATGCAGCCACTTCTGGGGAGGAGGGCAGCGGCCGACAGCGGGAGCTCTGGGGAGGGGCACAGCCTGCCTGTTACCTGCGTGCCCTGCTGGAGACTGGAACCCGGCGCCAAGGCTCAGGCCCTGCCGCTGCCCCCAGGCCAGCCCCAGCTGCCTCTGCTCCCCCTCCTCTCCTGTTTGCAGCTGCCTGACTGAGCCCTTCTGTGTCCCCCCAGGGCCCCCGCACCATAACGCGGCTCCCTACCAGCAGCCAGTCTCCAGCCACCCCGGTAAGTGACGCAGCCACGGATCCCCCCCACCCCGCCCCCCAGGCCTCCCGCCTGCCTGACCTTTGCCCCTGGGCCCCCGCAGGGCCGGAGTTCTGGTGCTCCATCGCCTACTTCGAAATGGATGTGCAGGTCGGGGAGATCTTCAAGGTGCCGTCCAGCTGCCCCGTGGTGACGGTGGACGGCTACGTGGACCCCTCGGGGGGCGACCGCTTCTGCCTGGGACAGCTCTCCAACGTGCACCGCACGGACGCCAGCGAGCGGGCCAGGTGAGGGGGGGGCGGGGGCAGGGAGGCGCCGCCCGGGCGGGTCCCCCCCGTCCCCCCCCCGGGCACCAGGCTGAGCCAGGCTTCCTGTGCCGCAGGCTGCACATCGGCAAGGGGGTGCAGCTGGAGTGCCGGGGCGAGGGCGACGTCTGGATGCGCTGCCTGAGCGATCACGCTGTCTTCGTGCAGAGCTACTACCTGGACCGGGAGGCCGGGCGCGCCCCCGGCGACGCCGTGCACAAGATCTACCCCGGCGCCTACATCAAGGTAGGAGCAGGGCGGCGGGGGGATTCGCTGCCCCGGCTGCTGGGTGTGGACAGACCCTTCGGTTCCCCGGGCTCCAGCGTCTCGCCCTTCATCCCGAGGGGGCCGTAGGAGCCGTGCCCCTCCCCACCCCGGCGCTGACGCTCTTGTCCCCTCCCAGGTGTTCGACCTGCGGCAGTGCCACCGCCAGATGCAGCAGCAGGCGGCCACGGCGCAAGCGGCAGCTGCGGCACAGGCCGCGGCGGTAGCGGGGAACATCCCGGGGCCCGGCTCCGTGGGAGGCATCGCACCGGCTGTTAGTAAGTGACCGGGGGGCCTCGTCCACACTTGGGGAGGGTCTAGCAGCTGGGTTTCAAGGGGGTAGAGCGGGCAGGGGGGCTGCGTGGCCAGGGGTCTGGGAGATGCCACTTGGAATAAGGGAGCAGCTGGGGTCCTAGTAGTGGTGGAGGGTAGATCTCGGAGCCAGGACTCCTGGGTTCTATCCCCGGCTCTGGGAAGGGAGTGGGGTCCAGTGGTTAGAGCAGGGGGGGGTTGTCAGCCAGGACTCCTGGGTTCTCTCCCCAGTTCTGGGAAGGGAGTAGGGTCTAGTGGTTAGAGCGGGGGGGCTGGGAGCCAGGACTCCTGGGTTCTCTCCCCGGTTCTGGGAAGGGAGTAGGGTCTAGTGGTTAGAGCAGGGGGGGTTGGCAGCCAGGACTCCTGGGTTCTCTCCAGCTCTGGGAGGGGAGTGATGTCCAGTGGTTAGAGCAGGGGGGGCTGGGAGCCAGGACTCCTGGGTTCTCTCCCCAGTTCTGGGAGGGGAGTGGGGGCTGATGGGTTAGAGCAGGGGGCGGGGCTGGGAGCCAGGACTCCTGGGTTCTCTCCCTGGGTCTGGGAGGGGAGTGGGGGCTGATGGGTTAGAGCAGGGGGGGTTGGCAGCCAGGACTCCTGGGTTCTCTCCAGCTCTGGGAGGGGAGTGAGGTCCACTGGTTAGAGCAGGGGGGGCTAGGAGCCAGGACTCCTGGGTTCTATCCTGGTTCTGGGAGGGGAGTGGGGGCTGGTAGTTAGAGCAGGGGGGGCTGGGAGCCAGGATTCCTGGGTTCTCTCCCCGGCTCTGGGAGGGGAGTGGGGGCTGGTGGGTCAGAGAAGGGGGGCTGGGAGCCAGGACTCCTGGGTTCTATCCTGGTTCTGGGAGGGGAGTGGGGGCTGGTAGTTAGAGCAGGGGGGGCTGGGAGCCAGGATTCCTGGGTTCTCTCCCCGGCTCTGGGAGGGGAGTGGGGGCTGGTGGTTAGAGCAGCGGGGGCCAGGACTCCTGGGTTCTCCCCGGCTCTGGGAGGGGGGTGGGGTCCAGTGGTTAGAGCAGGGGGGCCGGGCCAGGACCCCGTATGTCCCAGCAGTGGGGGAGGCCCGAGTCCCCCGCACTCCAGCCCTGCCTGTCTCCCCTTTGCCCCCTCCCAGGCCTCTCTGCTGCCGCCGGGATCGGTGTGGACGACCTGCGGCGTCTCTGCATCCTGCGTCTGAGCTTCGTCAAGGGCTGGGGGCCGGACTACCCCCGCCAGAGCATCAAGCACACCCCCTGCTGGATCGAGGTGCACCTGCACCGCGCCCTGCAGCTGCTGGACGAGGTGCTGCACACCATGCCCATGGCCGACCCGGGGCCCGTCAACTAGTGGGGCACCGCCCGGCCACGCGGCTTCCAGCCTCTGCTTTAAAGGGCCGGCGCTGCCTTCCATCCATGAGCGTCCGTGGGGCCTTATCTTACCATGTGGGGTGCCCGGACTCCCCCCTCCCCCACGATCCTGCCCCTCCCACTGAGCCCTGAACCGGCCGCCACCCTGGAGCCAAAGCGAGCCGGCCCCATCGGAGCGCCCCGGCTGCCGGGAGTCTCTGGGCTCTGTCGAGACTCTAGCAAGGGAGAGACTGCCCAGATCTGCTGGTCCCCTCTGGGCTCTGCCAGGGCTCGCGGCGCGCCGACCGGCCGGGGACTGTCTAGCCTGCTGGGTCTCTTCCAGCTCGGTGATCTAGGAGGCGTTTTATCCTTCCCTCTCCTGCTCCATCCACCCACCCCATCCCTCGGGCGACACTTCCTCCTCGTCTCTCCCCTTTGCCCCACGCTCGGCCAGGCGCTGCCCTGCGGGGAGGGGGTTCTGGGCGGCTGCTCTCCCCCCCGCCCCCATGAAAGCCCTCCCGGTCGCACTCACTTCTTGGGGTGGTTTAATTTAAATTGTAATAAAAAGCCAAATAACGAGGGCCCTACCAAATTCATGGCCTTGAAGAACGCGTCACGGACTGTGAAATGTGGCCTCCCGCTGTGAAATCGGGTCTTTTGTGTGCTTTTACCCTATGCTATACAAATTTCACAGGGGAGACCAGTTCTCAGACAGGAGGGCCTGGCCCCAAATGGAGTTGCGGGGGGCATCACATGGTTATTTAAGGGGGGGGTCGCGGTATTGCCACCCTCACTTCTGTGCTGCCTTCAGAGCTGGGCGGCCAGAGTGGGAGCATCGCAGAAGTAGGGGTGGCAGTACCACAACCCCCCCCATAACCTTGCAACCCCCCCTCACACACACACACACCCCTCCTGTTTGGGTCAGGACCCTACAATTACAACACTGTGAAATTTCAGATTTGAATAACTGAAATCATGAAATTTACGATTTTTTTAATCCTACGATGGTGAAATTGACCAAAATGGACAGCGAATTTGGTAGGGCCCTACAAATAACTACAAGTACCAAAAATCCCAGCCCGGCACTGCCGGGGCCTGGCCTCCTTCGCCCGCTGCAGGGAGCGTGGGTAAAGGGAGAGCCTGTAACCAGTGCCCCCTGGTGGCCAGCTCTGTAGGTGCAGCTCATTGGCCTGCCCTACAGCTCTGCCGGTCGGCTGGGTTTGCACCGTGGGGAGCGTCTCAGTCCTGGGCCAGGCGAGGGGAAGGAGCCGCGCAAGTGACGTGCTTTCCTCCCATGCACTGGGCCCTCCGTCAGCGGGAATTCAGACACTTCATGTGGCTTTTTTAATCGTTATTTAAATGATCTGGGTTTTTTCCACTGGTCTCATGTCTGCTCCTTCCCGCCAGGGCGCGCTGGGGCGTGGGAGGGGGAGATTAGCTGGTTTCTTTCCCCGCAGCGGAGGCCGAGACAGGGGCACCCGCTCAGACCCGGTTCCCTGGTGCTTTCTGTTCTTGAAGCTCTGTCCCAGCGGCTGCTCCACTAGCCGGGCAGGGAGGCGAGGTATTCGGGTCATGCTGCAGAGGGGGAGACGGGACGCCTGGGTCCCATTCCTGGGCTCAGTCCCATGAGAGCAGAGCAGAGCCTGGGGCTGTCTGCCCTGATGTCCTGTGTGTGCCAGTGGCTGGTTGGGGGGAGTGCGGGACCCCTGCACTGATGGGGTCACCTGCTGGAGCCAGGTTCACGCCCTGAGGCAGGAGCTTTTCTCTGGGTTATTTGGTGTAACTGGATATTTCTGTTCTCCATGAAACCGTCTGCATCCCGCTGAGTCCTTGGCCTGAATGAGAGCTTGTGGCAGAGAGTTCCAAAGGCTCACTGTGCTCTCTCTGCTCCGGAAGCCAATGGCCTCCTTTCCTCAGCATTGAGCCAGGCTCCTGAAACCTGCCACCCCCTTCCTGCCCCCTGGCTCCCAGGCCACCACCTTCAGTCCTGCTTGGCTGCAGAGTGGGTAGGGGGTGAATCCGCAGTCCTCCTGTTGTGACAGATGCTTATGGAGCCCTGGGCCGTGGGGCTGGAGCTGGGAACTGGATCTGTGCAGCCTGCAAACCTTGCAGCGGGGCCAGGCAAGGCGGCTGCCAGGCCTGAAGGTGTCACTGACTCCTGCCCGAGGATGGCCAGGACAAAGACGGGCCCTGCCCCCAACAGGCGGATCAGCTCCGGGGCAAGGAAAGCGGCACAGCCAGTTGGACACGAGGCCAGTTGGCAGGAAAGGGGAAGCGAGGCCTTTAAAACACCGGAGAAGAGGCTTCGGAAACGTTTTCCCTCCTCCAGCCAGGGGAGGTTTGTGCCTCTTTCCCATCCCGGAGGAGCCCACCACCGGTCTGTCTCCCAACAGCTCCTGGGGGTCGTGCTGCATGTGATCAGGCAGCCATGTTTCCTTGGCTAGCCCACCCACCCCTCAACATGCTATAAAAACTCCACAACCCACCTGTGCCACAACTTTTTCTGCATATAAAAAGCAGGGCCGGCATTAGGGGGTAGCAAGCAGGGGCCTAGGGTTGCCAGGGGGCCGTTAAAAGTTGGGTGGGCAGTGCAGCAGGGCGAAGGGAGGCTCCCTGCCTGCGTGTGGTTCCCAGAAGCAGCCGACATGTCTGGCACCTAGGTGCAGGGGCGGCCACGGGGGTCCGCGCGCTGCCCTCGCCCCAAGTTGTCTGGGAATGTTGCCAATGGGAGCTGCGGGGGCGGTGCCTGTGGGCAAGGGCAGTGCGCAGAGCCCCCTGGCTGCACCTACACCTAGGAGCCGAACATGCCGACTGCTTCCGGGAACCCCACGGAGCCAGGGCAGGCAGGGAGCCTGCCTTCACCCCACTGTGCTGCCGACCCCATCTGAGGTAAGTGCCACCTAGCTGGGGCTCTCACCCTGAACCCCCTCCCACATCCCAACCCCAGCCCTGATCCTGCCCCCAAACCTCCTGAGCCCCTTCCCGGAGCCTCCTTCACCCCAAACCCCTCACCCCTAGCCCCACCCCAGAGCCCACACTCCCAGCCGGAGCCCTCCCCCCCTCCTGCACCCCAACCCCCTGCCCCAGCCCAGTGAAAGTGAGCGAGGGTGGGGGAGAGTGAGTGACAGGGGGGCTCTTCGAAGGGGCGGGGCAAGGGTGTTGGGTTTTGTTCTATTAGAAAGTTGGCAACCCTAAGGGGGCCCTGGGGCACTAAGCCGCTCGGGCTTCGGCTTTCTGCCCTGGGCCCCAGGGAGTCTAAGGCCACCCCCCCCCCAAGCTGCTCATGGCCCCCCCCTTGAGAACAGCTGGTGCAGGGAACCGCAGGGGGGCAGAGTGCAGATGTGGGGGGCTTGGGGAGGATGCCCCGTGTGCTCGGCGCTGCCGGGCGGGGGGGGGGGGGGAGCGCTGGCTCTGGTCTGTGACTTCTGCCCCCTGGGAAACTACATTTCCCAGAGGCCTTTGCACCAGGGACACAGCCGCGGCACTCCATTTCCCAGCGGGCGCCGCGCGGGCACGCCGCTTCCCGGCAGGCTGCGCGGCGGGGCGATGGCCGGGCCTGGCGCGGGGACCCCGGGCTCGGGGGCTCGCGACCTGTTCGCCGAGGGGCTGCTGGAGTTCCTGCGGCCGGCCGCGCGCCAGCTCGACTCGCACGTGCACGCGGTCAGGTGCCTGATGGGGGCTGGGGGGACATGGGGGCTGGGGGGGGCAGCTGCAGCTGGGATCTAGCCCCATGGGGGGGTTGCATGGGCTGGGGCCCGGGAGAGGGGCTAGGGCAATGGGGGTTGCATGGGCTGGGGCCCTGGGGGGCTGGGCCAGCTGCAGCTGGGATCTAGCCCCATGGGGGGGTTGCATGGGCTGGTGCCCGGGAGAGGGGCTAGGGCAATGGGGGTTGCATGGGCTGGGGCCCTGGGGGGCTGGGCCAGCTGCAGCTGGGATCTAGCCCCATGGGGGGGTTGCATGGGCTGGGGCCCGGGAGAGGGGCTAGGGCAATGGGGGTTGCATGGGCTGGGGCCCTGGGGGGCTGGGCCAGCTGCAGCTGGGATCTAGCCCCATGGGGGGGTTGCATGGGCTGGGGCCCGGGAGAGGGGCTAGGGCAATGGGGGTTGCATGGGCTGGGGCCCTGGGGGGCTGGGCCAGCTGCAGCTGGGATCTAGCCCCATGGGGGGGTTGCATGGGCTGGGGCCCGGGAGAGGGGCTAGGGCAATGGGGGTTGCATGGGCTGGGGCCTTGGGGGGCTGGGCCAGCTGCAGCTGGGATCTAGCCCCATGGGGGGGCTGGGCTGAGCTCAGTGCCCGGTGGTGTTGGGGGCTCAGGAGCTGAGTCTGGCACTGGGGGTTGCCCAGAGGCTCCCTGGGGCTGGGTCCGGGCAGGCCTCACTGGGCTCCCCTGGCTGGCTGGGGCCGGGGTGGGCAGCCCCCTCTGGGGAGTAGCGCTGACCAATTGCCTTTGTGTTTCCCCAGGGAGAGCCAGGTGGAGCTTCGGGAGCACATCGATAACCTGGCCACAGGTGAGCCCACGAGCCGCAGGGCAGCACCCAGCCCAGGAGGGCTGGCTGGGCAAGGGGCGCGTCCCGCTGGGTGCGGCCTGAAGGGGGCGATCCCCCGGGGCGGGGTGATTCAGGTGGGGCTTGGGGATGGGGTCGGGGGGTGCCAGCCTGCTCCCGCCTGGCACTAGGGTGTCCCTTCCCTCAGAGCTGTGCAGGATCAATGAAGACCAGAAGGTTGCGCTCGACTTGGACCCATACGTGAAGAAACTGCTGAACGCCCGGCGCCGAGTTGTGCTGGTCAACAATATCCTACAGAATGCACAGGTGGGCACCTCGCCCCCCGCCAGGTGCAACAGGGGGACCCCGCTGGGCTTTGCAGGTGGGAGGGAGTCTGAGAACAAACCCCCAAGCTTCTGAGGGACGCTGAACCAATCCAGCTGCCCCTGGGGCCGCTGGAGGGTCAGCCCAGAGTCTGCTTCAGACACCCCCCGGCCCCCAGGCTGGTATGGAGGGGCTGAGATTGCATTGACTTCTCCCGGCTCTGCCATCTCTGTCCTGACACGCGCGCGGCTGTGGGCCTGCCGGCCTGGCTCAGGATGGTATCCGCAGACATCGCTTGCTTCTCCTGCCTGCACAGCCCCACTGCTCCCCTCTCTGAGGATTATTGTGTGGGGAAAGCACCCCCTTGTGCTAGGCCCTGCCCCAGAGCCGCAATCTTATAGCCCCAGGGAGCTGCCTTTTGGAAACTGACCGGTACTTTCACTCCCCCTGAGGTAGCTATTTCAAGATGGACCTGAGCCGCTCCAAGTTCTGGAGAGAATCCCGGGCTCCTGGTTGTCAGCCTGGGGCACTAGCCCACGTGTGCTAGGAAGGCTAGGGGGCGATGCCATCCCGAGGCTGCGTATGGGAAGGGATCCATTGCAAAGGGACGAGGAGACTTCACTCTCTCATGCAGCTGTGGGTCTGGCCAAGGCTACATGGGAATAGAGGCAGCGTTTCCTAGGTTTAGGGGACTGATCCGAGCATTCCCTCCCCTGCAGGAACGGCTGAGGAGACTCAATCACAACGTGGCCAAGGAGACTGCCCGCAGGAAGGCCATCCTGGAGGCATCAGGCGGCTACCCCCAGGGCTCTCCCAGCAAGTGATGCTGGGGAGAGCCTGGCTGGACAGGCCGGTGCTTTGCTGAACTGATGCCCAATGGATTCTAAAGCTGCTACTAGGAGATCAGGTGGGGAGGGGGAGCCGAGAGCACCCGGCCCTGCAGGAACTCCGCTACCATCGTACCTGCAGAGCTGAATGTATGGGCTGAAGTTGCTGTTGGGGGGTGTGTGGGGGGGGAAACTGTATGGGTGTCAAATGGAGGGAGAACTGCTCCCAGGGAGACCGCAGCAAGCTAGGCAGGTGGCCCTTCGCTGGCATTGATGCTTCCTTGTCACCCACTGGGGTAGGGGGAGGTAGGCAGCACCCGCCGGTGTCTCCTTCGCTGTCTGGGGGCTGCGGCTCTGACCAGCTGCCCCCACGGTCCATCCAGGGGGCTTGTCCTAACGTTTGCTCCAGTCAGCGAGGGGAGGGGCCATGTACAATATATTGCTACTCTTGGAGGTGGTACGATAATAAACTGCCTATTGCTTATGACTAGTGAGTGATGTGTGGGGGGCACTCCTGCTAGGCCTGGGTGGGCATGGACCCGTTGGACAGACTGTTCTCTCCTGCCCGGGGGAGGGCACTGCTTTGAGACGCAGCATTCTCTGACCCTCCAAACCGCACATAGCAACCATGAGAAGTGTGAGCCCGCCTGCCCCCCCTGCTGCAAGGCAGAGGGCCGGAGCTCCCCCCTAAGTCTGGTGGGAAGGCGTGGGGGGCTCCGCAAGCCACATTTCAACTGGAGAAGCGCTGCAGGCGGCCCATGAGCCAGGGTTTGGCCGCCCCGGCTCTAGAGGAAAGTGAAAGCCTTGCCCCTGGACAGAGGGGCTCAGGCCTGTCACATCCCTTAGTAAAAAGAACAGGAGTGCTTGTGGCACCTTAGAGACCGTCCCTTAGTGTCTCTTCATGCTGGGTACAGTGCAGCCATGGAGATCCAGCACTAGGCCGTAGTGGTGAAGTGCAGCTCTAGAGTGGATGGATGGACCAGTTCCGGCTCCTCCGAGATCTGGAATACCCCCCCCCCCCCCTTACCCAAGCCTCCGCCTGGGGAGGGGAGAAGGTTGTTTGCCCACACACAAATCAGAGAGGAGAGGCACTTAAAAGGGGGAACCATTTTAATAGAACCTATAAAAACCAAGACAAAATACAAAGGACTTTTCCCGTCGTTCGGCGGGACAGATGGTTGAGGACAGGCTCAGGCCTAGACGAGATTCTTCATGTGCTGCGGCCAGCAGGATGCTTTACAGGTAGGGGGCAAAACTGCAAGAGCCAAGCAAACACCACATCAAAATGCAGGTGAGGCAGGAACTTGTACCACTTTTCACAGTGCTCAGGGGCAGAAGGGAGGCCTGAGCTTAGAGCAAGAGCTCACGAGTGAAAGAGCAGCTGGCTGGCTCCAGTGCGGTACAGCAGCATCCATCACTTATTTCCCGGGGAGCTGGCCTGAGCACATGCCCTGGGGCTCACTAGGCAAGCAGAGAGGTTCCCCATAGTCCTGCAGCACAGCCAGGTGAAGCTTAGGGACTTCCCTACACTGCCAGACGCTGCAGGTAAGAAGCCACCGGCGCTGGCTCAGATTTGTGCAAGCAGCAGCAAGTTGGACTGTTAGTTTCCACTTACGGTCTCGGGCATTACAGGTAGGAGGGGAATGGTGCAGCCCCAGACACCGGAACCAGGCCGAGACCCTTGAGTTCCAGGTAGACGTGCCCCCCCCCCCCCGAATACATCTGTAGGAGCAGCCTCAGACTGACACCACCTGGCTGTCTTTACCTGGGCAGGTCACTCCTGAGTCTCCATGCTCTCCTCCTCCTCTCCCGCAGCTGTTTCTTCTTGATTCTCCTCTTCTTCCTCCCCTTCCTTCTTCTCTGGAGGCTTCTCATAAGCCTTCTCTGAAGGGGTGACTATCACCCCGTCCCAAGTGGACATTTCAGAGGCCAGGTCTGCAAAGCAAACAGAAGTCATCATGTCAGCCTGCAGTGCAGGGTCCTGCCAGCACCCCACCCCCAGGGCATTCTTCAGAACGGTGCCAGGTGGGGAGGAGACCAGCTGAAGTAACCCAGAGCCCCCTGCCATTTCTCCTCCCGCTGCGGCTGTTACAGGAAGCGGACAGCAGACCCCAGTGACAGCAAGCCCCTTACATTTGCCCACTTTTCTCAAGGGCAAGTTGTCAGGGTTCAAGGCAAGAGGCTGCTCCCAAGTTCTAGCAACAGCCCCCACCATGCAGGGACCAGACGTATCCTTGTCAGGTCACTGGCTGGGTGTGCCTGCATGCTTGATTTGCTCAGTCTGACCAAGTCAAGCCATAGGGGATTGCTCTCTTCTGCCATATGCTCGGGTAAGGACCCCCCACCCCAGGTTTCCTTAAGTCTTCAACCTTCCACATCCTTCCTGAGGTGTCTCCAAATAAAGCCCCAGCACTTCCTGGCCATGCTGACCAGCAGTCACAAGCCATGGAGCTCCTACTTACAGCTGGCATCCCCCTCTTGTCCAAGGATCTTCCTGTAACCGCCGTGTGAGAGGATTCGGACGAGCGTCTGTGCCGTGTAACACACCATGTCCTATGACGGGAGTAGAGAATGAATGCATGCGCGGGAGTCCCCCCGCACGGAGGGTAAAGCCTTTCTGACAGATCAGATCCATCGTCCAGGCAGTCGAGTGTTTGGCTCAGCCCCTCACACGCTCTCAGCAGGGCCTTGTTTTAGCCATAAGAGCCTGATCTGACTGCCCCATGCAGAGGGACCGTGCTACAGCAGCTCACCTGTTTGTGTGCACAGGGCTACGGCTTGGCTCTCCTCTCCCCAGGACAGGGGTGATATGAAGACTTTGATCTGCTCTTCCCTCGTTTACAGTTTAATTTTAATTAAGACTTGGGCTGCAGGTCTTTGCTTTTACCCAGTGAGGCATGCGCCTGCCTACGAACTGCATCGCACCACCAAGACTGGCTGAAGTGGCAGCGTCCCAGCGTATTGCCTCCAGGGTCCTAAACCCTCTTTCACGCTGTACCCAGGGTCAGGACCCCCTCCCACTCCAACCCCAGTGACACGAAGGGTTGAGCCCCAGGCTGGAAGCCCCAGGGGATAAACGCAGCCAGTAACCCCACTAGCTCATTTTCATACAGCAAGTTGCACTTCCAGGTCTCAGAGTTTTGCCCCTTTACAGAATGCCATGGGGCCAGGGTACTCCCACCACCCCAGCCTCAGGGAGCTGCATGCACAAAGGTTAGTTCACCTGTTGTTCCAGGGTCATGACTGTATGGACTCTGAAGTTGCCACTCTCACAGGGATCGGTGATCCCAACAGATCCCGGGAGGAACAGCCCAGCCGCCAGGATCTGAAGGCAGCGCCTGTGGGGCAGTCAGGTGTTAGCAACACAGACAGTTCTACGTTAGACCAGGGGTAGGCAACCTATGGCACGTGTGCTGAAGGCGGCACACAAACTGATTTTCAGTGGCACTCACACTGACCGGGTCCTGGCCACCGGTCCGGGGGACTCTGCATTTGAATTTAATTTTAAATGAAGCTTCTTAAACATTTTAAAAACCTTATTGACTTTACATACAACAATAGTTTAGTTATGTTATAGACTTATTGAAAGAGACCTTCTTAAAAGGTTAAAATGTATGACTAGCACGCGAAACCTTAAATGAGAGTGAATAAATGAAGACTCGGCACCCCACTTCTGAAAGGTTGCCGACTCGTGTTAGACACTAATCCCCAACACAACTGTCTTGCTGAGCCATGGGGTGACTCGCCAGCGCAGCATAGGATATGTTTAGCACTAGGCGCTAAGGAAAGTGGTCCAAGGTAGCACACTCCTAACATGGCGTAAGTGTGTGTGGCAACATCTCATGATGTTCTCAATAGGCCATGAGTTTGCTTTGTCACCATAGTTGAAAGGATTTAGACCCGAGAGCTCAAGGTAAGAAGTCCTGCGTTAATGGTACTGGCCAATGCCGTAATTAGATCCACGCAGCAGCAACCTGCTCGTTTCAGGAGGTTCTGAAGAAGTGACAAGGGAGTTCACGCAGCATGAAACAGTCTTGAGAAACCAGAGCCCAGGGCACCAGCAGCAGAGGCAAGATTTCCAAACTGACGTTCACTTTATCTGCAGCACACGTACCTGTACGCTACGTTGAGAGCCAAGGGCTGCCTGGTAGGGTTGTTCATCACAGCATAGTGCCCCTGAAGGTAAGGGGAGGAAGTTGTTAGACACAAGGGAGTGTTTAAGATCGATCAGTTTTAAAGCCCCTGTTTCTGCAGGAAGCGACAATCTGTGGGACTTGACTGCTTGAGCTGCCGTGGGATTCAGGGTCAGGGGCTGCAGACCCACCAGATCCCTCCGAACATTGGCCAGGGAAGCCACAGCAGATCAGAGTGAAAGAGTCTATATGGAGACTGTGCCCTTTTAGATCAAAGCCCCCTTCCACTCACATACCAGAAGGTCGAGGATCCACGGAGTGAGAGGCTCGAAGCCAGGGAATCGGATTCTCAAGTCCTTCAGCAATCGGATTAAGACTTTCACCCTGAAAGACGACGTTTTACAAGGACAATGCTCAGAGGGTTTCACCGGGCTCGGACCTCTCGCTGGCTGCCAAGGCCAGTCTAGAGTATTAGGGACGGGGCTGCTTTGGGAGCCTGGGTTCAGGTGCTGCACCTCTGCCCAGCATCAGCTCTGGAAGAACCCAAAGATTTTCCTCTACCAGTTACTCTGCTAGCCAACACTTCATCAGAAAGGGTTGGCCATGCAGGAGCAGGGGAGGCAAACTCCCATGCGCGTGCATGTGTGGGGTGGTGGCCTGCATGGTTCCAAGCGAAGTCAGATTGCCATGTGCCTGCAGGATTAGAGCTGGGCTTGAGCTCCGGTGTCATGTCTCTGTCTGGCTAGAGGAGTATGGGACTGGTGATGAAAGCCCCTTCCCCAGAGGGGAAACAGCCTGTTCACTGCATACAGGGAAGGCTAGGTCAGTAAGGCCTTCCAGCTGCAGAGAAACTTACGTGGACTGAGAAGCGTTCTCTTCAAACCAGCGAGCGTGTCGGATGGCAGCCAGGGCGCTCTGCAGCACTTTGATATCCACTGGAAGAGGAGAGGTAGGCAGGTTTGATTCGGAACATTTGAGGAGAGTCAGCCCAGGGTAAAGCAAGCTGCTCCCCATGCTCCTGTAAACATGCTCTGGATTGTCACAGCTGTGGGGTACAGAATCAGCAAGCAAGCTGTATCTCTCCACTCCCCGCCCCCCCCCCCCCGAGGTCTGTGGGTAAACAGGGCTGCTCTGCAGTGGACAAATAGAAGCTCCCCATCCCCACACGCTAACTAAGCCGCCAAATAAGTTCTGAGAGGTTTCCTTACAGTGGAGCTCTGGGTCCAGCTTGCGAAGGTTGGGGGGCACGGTGGTAATGAGGATCTTCACCGTGGCATCAGCAGAGCTAATCTCAAAG
Source organism: Malaclemys terrapin pileata (assembly GCF_027887155.1). Classification (NCBI taxonomy): domain Eukaryota; kingdom Metazoa; phylum Chordata; order Testudines; family Emydidae; genus Malaclemys; species Malaclemys terrapin. Next base: position 1,656,488 of record NC_071525.1, on the reverse strand, counting down.
CCAGTCTCGTTGGTTAACATGGTCAGGACTGAGGGAGAAAGAGCAAGACAGATACTCAGAGGGGGTCCACACGGCTGAGCCCAAGACACCGAAGGCAAATAGAAGCAAGGAGACTTCTCAGCCTTGACATTATGCTGGTTTTCGGTTAGCTATCTCAGCTTTACCCTGGTTTGTGCATGAAGGAGCCCCCGCCACAGGGAGTCTATGGGGAGCGTCTCCCTATTTATCAGGGAACATCAGTGTCATTGCTTATTCTGCTCATCTGCATCCCCTTCATGTCACGATGCAAGTGAAGTTACTGACCTTCAGTAGGATCTTGTGCTCTCAGGCTTTCCACTACTTTGTTTCCCAAGGCAGCAACAGCTTCCACTAGAGAGAGAAACGGAATACAGAATTACATTCATTCTGGCCACCGTCCCAGTCAGCCACAGAGGAGAAGCCAATACTTACATGTGGGCAAGATTTTCAGGATCACTACCAGATCGGCCACGTTGTGCCCCGTTGTCATGGTGCCCTTCTTGTAAGACCCCACCTGGCGGACTTCTTCGATTTGCTGATTTATGGGAGCAAACCAAGAGTTAATGCCAACAACTCTACTTGTGTGGTCCCCTTATGCACCCCACCCTCCAGAGGCGAGATGGACTCTTTAATCAGGCCAAAGAAAGCCAGTTTCATACCAGTTATGCCACTAATATTCTGATCTTGTACCGAGGCAGGAGAATAAAGAGCAACTCAATCAGAACATGACAGTCTCCTTGATCTGCCAGCACACCTTGCTGGATAGATTCTCCAAACAAACTCATCTGACTCACCACTTCGAAAGTTCCTGGTGCTACGATCAGGTTGTCGATCACATTGTTTATTTTAGTCACTAGAGAAAGAATGGAAGCCTGAAAAGGAATCAGAAAAAGTGGTTGTAGCAGCAACAGACTGACTGGAGTCTTGAGACACCAAGCTAAATACACAAGCTTTGGAAGGATACGACTTAGACAATCCCAGTACAAGGGATGCAACAGACAGGTTAGTTCAAGTGTGTTTAGAAGCCACTTTAAAAATAACGTTGCATTTTCCCTCATCAGAATCCTACTGCAGGCTACAATACCCACCCCACGTTGGGGTTAGAGGAAACAGGCTAGGGAGCTAGCCCTCCCTTTCTACAAAGATAATTTCTTGTACCCCTTACAACCGTGACAAAGTCAACGCTCTACTGAAAGCAACCTGGCAACACCTTGAACTCCTTTTGACACGTTTCCAATGGCAAGCACCCAGCACGCATGCTTTATTAACCTGTTCAGCAGAATTGGGAGCCAGATCCTGGTTTCTCTTCAGCAAGGCTTCACTGAATGCCGTCTCGTCTGGAGCAGGTTTCACGCGAGGGAAGGCCATTTCACACTGAAACGAGAGTAGACGGACATCAGACTGGTGTCGTGCCAGGGAGACAAGGTCTTCAAAGTGGCTCGTTTACCAGCAAGAAAGACGATTATTCCATTTAACTCTGTTTACATCCATTAGTCACTTCCAAGTGTTTCCTTCTGCTAATGGCTGTTCCACTGTATCAGTCGGGCATTTCGTTTTGAGTGGAGCACGGAAACCTTCAGTCCTGCCTACACATCTTCCCTGGGGCTCAAACAACAGAGAATCACTAGAACTAGTGCATTACCACCACAAAGCAGGTGTTCTACATAGAGCTGATTGGGAACCAGGAGCTATGAAGAGACAGTTGTGAGAAGCTGGATTAAAAACATTTGGAAAGATCCATCCTGAAAAGCCTTATTCGTAAAAGGAGGCAAAAAAAGGACACCCATCAGCTGCTGTCCCTGAGCTCGGAACAAGGAGTCCCTGTCTGCATATATCCAAACCGTCTCACTGTTGTGACAGGGTGTACAGCCCCACCGATGAAGGCAAGGAAAGCATTAATCCCTTCTCCTTGGCAAGGACCACACCTGTGTATCTTTACTGCAGAGGCACTCAAGAGAGGATGGAAACAGCTGTAATCAAGGGAAACCTCCCCCAATAAAAGGAGGCAGCTCAAGCAGTCCTGTTAATCCTGAGAAGGGCCAAAACTAGGAAGGAGTCTGGAGGATACGCTGATTTCTTCTGGGAACTTGGCCAAGGTAACTCATGCTTTGTTTGGACTATAGGCAGCAGAGTTGGGAAAAGAGGATTTTCTCCTCGGTTTGGACCTTAAAGGGTGGGCCATATGTCATGATAAAAACCAGCCCTCCCCAGTCTGTTTACCCTTCACCTTGTGTCTCCACTGCCATTTGCCACACCCTGACAGACATGCTAGCCACTTGTGGTCCCTTTGATTACTTCAAATTAGCCAAAAAGTCAAATAGCAGGTCTGGCTTTCTGCAAACTCCCTGTCTCATATTAGACTTGCAGCAGTTAAGCTATTAGATGCCACAGCCTGCATTGTTTGTACTGGGAGCTTTATGGGTGTGTCTTCACAGCAGTTTGCTCAAGTTACCCCAACTTGATTCTTGTCCACACACAGGAGTGTCCAGCTCAAATTATGTGGTGGTTTGAGCTCCCAGCTAACCCATGAATGGCACAGCTCAAATTCTAAACAATCAGCAGCAGCTAATCCAATCACTGAATGGTTTGAAGTGTGGCTGCCCTGAGTCTCACTGGAGCTATTAAGGTAGACTAGCCCAAGTGCAGTTAACTCAAGCGTGCTAACTGTGCTGTGAAGACACGCCATAAACCAAGTTTATTTTTAAACCAAGAATATAATTGCAATACAACATTCCTGCACCTGGTTTACACAGCCAATGCCATGGACTGGCTAAACCAAGCCAAGTTACTCACCACATAGAAGTCAAAGGGGATGTGTGGCACAAAGGGTCTGAACCTAAAAAAGAAAACAAAGCAAAGGTGAGGTCTTATGACGACGTTAACCACACATTGCTGGGTGATAACGGGGCAGATACGGTACACCAGACTGAACCACTAGTCCATCAAATCCTACACCCTGGTTGGGAGGGTGTTCTAGAGAAAAGCAAACCCTTCTTCCCAGCCTCTCATGGGAGGACCTCTCACCCTGTTGGACAAGCTAAAATTCCTTTTTACCTGGGCAACAGGAAGTTTAACACAGTTTAATACATTGGTTGTCAATCAAGCGTTTACCAGTTTAGAATGGGTCCCACCTAAGCAAAGCTCTTAATAACCTTTAGGACGGCTCTTGCCTGTGCAGCATGTAGTGAGATCTCCACCACACGCTGGATCGTAGCATTAGGAAGATTTTATGGGGTTTTGCTTCATAGCTTATGGACAAGGCTCCACTTTCCCTCTACCTCCTACTGGTTTGCAACAAGTTGGTGGCCATCCCCCAATCCAGAAGTGGCTGCATTTCAGCAGTATTTTGCCTCTACAGCATGACGAGCCAGCAGGCCCAATGGCTAGGACGTGCCGCACCTCCTGGCAGGAGGGGGACAGCGGATTTCTGGATGGCGATGCTCACAGCTGCAGCCCACCCCGGGGCTGGTTCGCTCAGAGAGCAGCACTTACCCGCTGCCAGGGCCGCCCCTGGAGCCAAAACGCCCGCCACGGCCACGGCCTCGATCACCCCTGGGGAAGGAGGACAGCCCCGTGTCAGCAGAGCGGGGGGCCCGCAGACCCCGCCCCAGGGGGCAGCCCCGCCTTGGGAGAGGAACTGCCCCCCCCGCAGGGGGTCAGCTCCCCCCACAGGTCCTCCCAGCACCGCACCACCACCCCCCCCGGGGCAGCCCCCTGGATCCATCCCCTTCAGGCGGCACCGCCCGCTCCTGCCCCCGGGGCCAGACCCCCCCCCCACGCTCCCCCCTCAGACCGCCCCTGGATCCCCGCCCCTCCCCCCGGGGGCCAGACCCCCCCCCGGGCATCTCCCTCAGACAGCCCCGGGATCCACCCCCCCGCCCCTCGATCCGCCCCTCCCCCCGGGGCCAGACCCCCCCCCCCACGCTCCCCCCTCAGACAGCCCCTGGATCCCCGCCCCTCCCCCCGGGGGCCAGACCCCCCCCCGGGCATCTCCCTCAGACAGCCCCGGGATCCACCCCCCCGCCCCTCGATCCGCCCCTCCCCCCGGGGCCAGACCCCCCCCCCCACGCTCCCCCCTCAGACAGCCCCGGGATCCACCCCCCCGCCCCTCCCCCCGGGCATCTCCCTCAGACAGCCCCTGGATCCCCCCCCGGGATCCCCCCCTCTCCCCACGCTCCCCCCTCAGACCGCCCCTGGATCCCCGCCCCTCCCCCCGGGGGCCAGACCCCCCCCCCCGGGCATCTCCCTCAGACAGCCCCGGGATCCACCCCCCCGCCCCTCGATCCGCCCCTCCCCCCGGGGCCAGACCCCCCCCCACGCTCCCCCCTCAGACAGCCCCGGGATCCACCCCCCCGCCCCTCCCCCCGGGCATCTCCCTCAGACCGCCCCTGGATCCCCGCCCCTCCCCCCGGGGGCCAGACCCCCCCCCCACGCTCCCCCCTCAGACCGCCCCTGGATCCCCGCCCCTCCCCCCGGGGGCCAGACCCCCCCCACACGCTCCCCCCTCAGGCAGCCCGCGGGCCCCGAGCCTGGCCGCCCCTCACCTCATGGCGCCGCTGAACCCGAACAATGGAAGCCGCCGCTGCGGAGAGGAGAAGCCGCCGGCCTGCGTCGCTCACCCTCCAACAAGCTGCCCGGCTATTGGCTGCGCGCCGCCTCCCGCGCGACCAGCCCCAGAGGCCCCTCTTCCATTCCGGCTTTGCCATTGGTCGTCTCGCCTATCCGTCGTGACGCGCGCCGAGAGGCGTCAGGGCGTCGGCCAATCACAGGCCGGCCCGGGGCGGGACCGAGACGGGGCCGTTGGAGAGCTGGCGCGCTCTGCAGTGACGGGGAATGACCGCTAGGTGGGGAGGTGGAAAAGGACTGGCGGGGGGGGGGGGGAGCGCGCCGAGTGCGCATGCGTGTGTGGCACGCACGCTAGCGCACAGCTATGTGTAGAAGCTTGAGGCGGGTGTAGACCGCGCAGCAGAGTGGCGCAGCGGAAGCGTGCTGGGCCCATAACCCAGAGGTCGATGGATCGAAACCATCCTCTGCTAGGAGACGTCTTTTGGCGCAGCGCGCCCCATTGGGGCAGGGCAGTAACGGGGGTCCTATTTTACTCCCCAGGCGATGGCTTGTGATGTCACCACCTTGCAGGCCTTTGGTTGTGACATCATCGCGTTGCAGACCTTCAGGTGTGACATCACTGCTGGTGTGACATCACTGCTGGTGTTACCATTCTGCAGTGTTTGGATGTGATGTCATTGCACTGGCGCCGCCTGGGTGTGACGTCATTGTTCGGGTGTGACATCACTGTGCCGGTGTCATCGTGCGGGGTCTGGGTGTGACGTCGCTGTGCCGGTGTCGCCTGTGCAACAGCGTCTGGGTGTGACGTCACTGTTCGGGTGTGACATCACTGTGCCGGTGTCATCGTGCGGGGTCTGGATGTGACGTTGCTGTGCCGGTGTCGCCCGTGCGACGGCGTCTGGCTGCGACGTGGTGGTTCCTGCAGTTCCCGCAAGTGATTTCACTGCAGCTTAGAGCCTGCTGGAGCTGCCAAACAGGCCGGGAAGTGACCCCCTTCCAAGGTGCTGGGCTAGGAAGGGAGTGGGGTCAGCGGGATCTGCGCTCCATACCAGACAGGGGCCAGCGCCTCCATTCCCCCTCGCAGAAATCTCAGTCCCTGGGATACCAACTTGTGCAATTTTACCACAATAGTGGGTGGGTTTTTTTCTTAAAGCCCCAGCTCCTGGAGTCAGGTGAGGGCACCAAGCATCTCAGCTTCCTTTTAAAAGTAATAGGACAAACTCAGCCACCAGAGCTAGAAGGAGAAAAGCTGGAAAACACAGCCCAGAAGGCTCAGAACCCAGAAGGCAAATAACACAAACCCAATTTAATGTATTGATTGAAATCTCATGGGTTTTGGAAGCCCTGACTCATGATTTGTGACCACCTGGGGGTTGGAGAAGCTTCAGGCAGTCCCGGGGCCAGGGTGAGGATCCTGGTTATTTATTATTTATTTACTAACTGGTATCGTGCTGGGGCCTTGAAGCCCCAGCCACGTATCATGTGCCCATTGTGCCAGGCACTGCACTTTCTGTACACTCTGCATTTTGAACTGACAGCTAAACAAGTCGGAGGATACAAATCTGCTTTGGACGGAGACAGAGACACTGATGAGAAAGCGAGGGCAGGAAATTAGGGGGCAATCAGATACGCGTAGTATTGAGTGGACCCCAGATAAAACGGGGACCCCATTGGGCTGTGTGTTTTACAACCATCAAAGAGAACAGTCCCTGCCCCAAAGAATCTGCAAGCTAACCAGACCAGACGAACACTCGGGCTGGGCCGGCAGCTTCTTTCCCACCCTGTGAGAATTTTGGAAATACTGGAAAATGTTCCCATCCCAAATTGGGGCCAAAAAGTCAAAACCTTGACAATTTTCACCAACCAAAAAAAAATCTGAAAAAAGCCCATTCCGTTCCGGTCACCGGTGACGTGTCGATTCCATCGGTGTAAATATCCAAACAAGACATTGTGGATCAAACGGTTCTGAAACGTTTTGTTTCAGAAAGATCGGAATAGGACACGTGGACACTTTCAACGCTTCACCCCCACACACACAAACGTGTCGAGCTGGGAGATCCCTTGCAGCCCTGTTCTGTCAGCGGGTTCGGGTCTGATGAATTGGCCTTTTCCAGCAAAAAAAGTTTGTCTAAAACTTCCCAACCAGCTGGGATCCCTACCCTGCATAAGCTCTGTGTGTCTGGTGCCAACAGACCTCTGGGTGGCGCCGGGACACCACAGAACATCTGCTCAGCCCAACCAGTGGATGCCCCTTTCCTCCAGCTCCTGGCATCCGAAATGCCAGCAACGGGGCACTGAAAATGGCCACTTTGGGGGCTTCTTCCCTGGGCATCTCCGAGGGGACACGTGGGATTTAGGGGCATGGTGGGAGCGTGGTAACTCTGCCGGAGTTAGAGAGGAGCAGTGTAGATGCAGCATTGGGGAGAGGTAAATCGGGGGGCAGGGGAAGTGAAGTGCATTGTGTCACCCAGCAGCCCCACCCCCCACCCCCACCTGGCAGGAAGCACATGGCCCAGGAACTGGTTCAGAAACTTCTCGTGCTCCCAGCGGGGAGGGGATGTGCGGGGAGCCCCACCCCAGCACTGGTTGCTGGGGAAGAAACCCCGCCCCCTGCAAAAAAATACTAGGTCTTGGAGTGGCTCCTGGCTGAGCCCATGTGCCCCGGGGAGGGGGCAGAGGCGGTTTGGATGGGGGGAAAATCAGACGAATTCCCCCCCCGCCAATGGTCCCGCTCAGTAACCGGCTCCCTGGAGCCATCCGTCACTGGGGCAGCGCTGGCTGATCCACAACGCCCAAATAACCAGCTCTCCCTCCCTCAGTCCCCTGCCGCCAAGAGTGACTTTGGAGCCATTCATGCCCCCCCCCCCCCCGCCGGCTGCTAATGCTGCAGCCCCACCCCCCACCCCCCAGCCTCAGGTTCATCTCTGCAGATGTGGCTGGGGAGGGCACCGGGAGGGGGGGTCGTGATGCGCTCTCAGTGCCCGTGGGGGTGATTTCAGAGCAAGCAGGGCCTGTGGAGGAACGGGCCACGCATCCCACGGCGCGCCCTGGAACGAAAGACCAAGGCAGCCTGACCAGGAATCTCTGAGCACTTGGGAGCCGTGACATCACTGCCAGCACCTCTCCTGGGAGAAGGATTAGTGTCCTTACGATATTTCATTTGTGAGGAAACTGAGGCAGGGGAGGGGAAAGGGGCTCGCCCAAGGTCAGTCAGTCAGTGGTAGGCACTCAGAAAAGAACCCAGGAGTCCTGTCTTCTAGTCTGTTATTCTAACCACTAGCCCCCACTTCCCATAGATGGGAAGAGAACCCAGGAGTCCTGGCTCCTAACCCGCCCCCGTCCTCCCACTCCCACAACCACAAGACCCAGCTCCCCTCATGTAGTCAGGGAGAACCCAGGGGTCCTGGCCCCCAACCCCCACCCCGCTCTAACAAGACCCAGCTCCCCTCCTGGAGACAGGGGTAGGACCCAGGGGTCCTGGCTCCCTCTCCGCTCCTCCTTCCAGTACACACGCTTTCCATGCAGCCTGGGCCACGCTCTTGGAAGCTGGCTCAGCGTTCTCTACTCACTCCTCTCGCTAGCACTGGTGCTGCTCAGGGCGCTTCGAGTTCTCCTGTTTCCCAGCGGTTTGCAATCCAGCTGGGGCAGGAGGCGACTTTATTAGCTGCCCCCCAACATGCAGCCCCCGCCTTGAGTGCAAGGTCGAGGTTGCATTTAACAAAGCGCTGCCTTTCTCCGCCTGCTTTTCCCATTCAGCCCAGGAACAAATTCTCCCCAGACAATACGGACCCGGCGGTAACTAGCTCAGCGCCTTGGAAACGAATTCACTCCTTTGCATGGGAAGCCCATTTGCAAGGCAAACGCTCGGCCGCCCGTTCCCGTTAATAACCTGCCCTGACACAGGTTCCGGCCTCGCTGCGACGTTATTGTGTCTCTGCTCCCCCCACCGATAACTGGCTCCATTAACTCCCTCTCCTCTAATGGGGGATTGGCCATATCCGTGCCCCCGCTGACCCTGGTGGCACATTCCCCACGGCGCCGTAAATAAAGTGCCCCAGGGGTGCTAGTTGCTGGACTGCAGCGGCAGCTAGAAATTCCAGCCGAAACAGGACGCCTGTTGCAGCAGACGCAGCCTGGAAGACTGGCTCTCGGAGACCCCGCTGCCCCAGCGTAGGAGGGCAAAGGACTCGCCCAGCACCAGCAGGGTTGTGGCAGCCCAGAATTACGTCCTCTTGAGTCTCAGACCAGGGCCCCCTCTGACTTTCCTGGGCCCCTCTCTCTGCTACCTCCTTCTCAGCACACCTGAGGTAGCTGCCAGGTCTGCTTCCCGGCTCTCCAGCCCACCCCCACCCCCTCCAAGGGGCCCAATCCCCCTCTTCTGCGGCGGCGCTCATCACCGGGGGCGCTCCTGATTTGCACCAGGCACAGAAGCAGCCCCGTGGTCTGCATGCCGTGTCTGTGTGTGAGGCCCCTGCGTGTCTCTGGGGCAGTGCTCAGCCATGGGGTGGGGGGGGTCTTTGTGCACGGCTCCCCTTCTTCCTTTGAGGGACCCCTGCCAAAGACTGCCCTGGACTCAGTCCTCCCCGCCGCCAGTGCCCCAAAGCACCAGCCCGCTCCCCCAAATCATGAGGTCGGCTCCTCGGCTCCCGCTTTCTGGTGCTGGGGCCGTCAGGGCTGCCCCTCTTTCCCATTCTCCAGCTTATCCCCGCACCCACAAGGGCCAGAACCAGACTTGGATTTCACACGTGAGCTGAGAGTCTCCTGACTCCAGGAGCTGGGGATTTAAGAGAAAACACCAAATATCATGAGACAATCACAAGAGTTGGTGATGCTGTAGGTCTGGATGCAGTAACCGCTGAGGAGGAGAGCTGCCGTCCCCACCACTGCCCCCAGGGGGCGAAGGAGAGCTGGAACCTGGGGCCGGTGCGGGAGGGGGGGACCCAGCAGGATCAGGCCCTGGTCCCCGGCCCGGATCGGGCCCCCACTCCAGCCTCCGTGGAGGGCTCTGGATACTTTATTTTCTTCAGCCCTGCCCCCCGAGCCCTCCTCCGCCCGTCCCCTCATTATCTCCCCAGCCCCTTCTCCCCCCCCCCGGCCCATTGCCCCCCCCCCATCTGCTCCCCAGCCCCAGCCTCTGCCGCCCCCCACCGTCTCTGTCTCAGGCATTGCGGGGCCCTTTGACTCCTTGCTCAGCGTGAAGTTTTATAAGCAGGGGGGAGCCGGGAACTTCCCCTCGACCCCCCACCTGAGCCCTGCTTCCAGCCAGGCCTGTGCTCACCCACACGCTGGCCGTGCCCTCACCAGGGCCCGAGAGCCCCGCAGCTGGTGGTGGGCACCAGTTCTTTCCCTTTCACCCCCAGGTGGGAACGCAGCCCACGTGGGAGGAGTGGGGCAAACGGCGGGATCAAGCCACACACCCCAGTGTGACTGGTAATCACCCTTTCTCCATGGGGCCCTCCCCACCCTGCCCTGGCCCCCCCATCTCATCTCATCCCACCCTGTCCCCGTCTCTGCCCGTTGGGATTTCCCTCCGCCCCCAACTCCCACATCCCCCCCCCCCCCCAGTGGTCAACAAGTTACAGGCAGTGTTGCCAACCCGCCCCCAGACGTCGAACGCCCCCTCTCAGTTCAATTCCTGGGCAAAACCCGAAATACCCTGGCCACGTCCGGCAGCTCTGCTCAGTCCTGGGGGAGACTAGCGGGGGGCCAGCATTCATCTCCTCCCCACCTCACTGGGCTTTGGGAAACCGCCCCCCACACACACACCCCTTCCCTGTCCCCTCCCTCGGGCAGGTGCTCCCTGCCTGCGCTGGGGGGTTCTGGGCAGGAGGGGGTTAAGGAGCTGTGCATGATAACAGCCCTTTTGTCATTGAATGAGGGGAAGGAAAAGGCTGCCTGCCTGGGAGATAATCAGTCACTTTCAGCACCGGGAAGCAAGCGAAGGGAAGCGAAGGGAAGGGAAGGGAGCTCCCAGCGGCTGGAGCCCAGGGCAGTGGGGGGACGGGGCACGGAGGGGCAGCGGGCGCGGGCAGACTCGGAATTCCGGCCATGGTCACGGGGTGGCCCGCCGGGATCTAGGGGGCTGGAGCAGGGGAGCCGGGGGGCTGCACCTCGGGGGGCAGCGATGCGCCAGTGACGCCATGTGGTGGGCGCTGGTGGTGCTGTGCGGGGTCCTGTGCCAGTTGGGCGGGTCGCGGGGCCAAGGGGCCAACCTGACGCTGGCCGTGCTGCTGCCGAAGCAAAACATGACCTACCCGTGGGCCTGGCCCCGCGTGGGCCCTGCCATCTGGCTGGCCATCGACCGGATCAACCGGCAGCCGGACCTACTGCCGGGCCACACGGTGCGCTGGGTGTTCGGGAACAGCGAGGACAAGCACGGCGTCTGCTCCGACCAGGACGCCCCCGTGGCCGCCGTGGACCTCAAGCTGACCGACAACCCCGACGCCTTCATCGGCCCCGGCTGCGTCTACAGCTCGGCGCCCGTGGCCCGCCTGACCAGCCACTGGAAGCTGCCGCTGGTGACGGCCGGGGCCGAGGCCCACGGCTTCGACAACAAGGACATGTTCTCCCTGACCACGCGGGCCGGGCCCAGCCACCGCAAGCTGGGTGAGTACGTTGTGGGGCTCCAGCGCCACTTCAACTGGACCCACCGCGCCATGCTGGTCTACTCGGACGAGAAGATGGACGACCGGCCCTGCTTCTTCGCCATCGAGGGGCTGTACATGCAGCTGCCCACCGTCCACAACATCACCGTGATGGACATCTCCTTCAAGGACCGAGACCAGGCCAACTACACCTCCCTAATCCAGGAGATCAAGCAGAAGGGCAGAAGTAAGTGACCCTCCCACCCCACCTTGGTACGGCTGCTTCCAGGGACCCCCCTGCCCCACGGTGCCACAAGCCCCCTATGCAACATCTCCCTATTGCAGCTCCTCCCTCCCCGCAGCCCTGCCTGCCACTTCAGTGCAACTTTGCCCCCCTGCTCTGCGGCACAACTCCCCCCCCCCCCCCAGTGCAGCCACCCCATGGTTCACCTCCCCCAGCCCAACCCCAGGCTGCCCCAGTGCAGCCTTCCCACCACGGCACCCCCGGCAACACCCCCGCATGGCACTCGTCTTCAACCGAACAATGCAAGGGGCCCCGGTGCCGCCCCACCTCCTTAATGCACCCCCACACACACACGGAAACGCTGCCCCCCTTCTCCCAGCCCCCCACGTGGAACAGATCCAGCCCTTTGGATTCCCAGCGGGTCGAGGGGGGGAAGTTTTCTCCGAGTTGCTTTGTGTTAACTTTGTGGTGTGCTGCCGCTCCAGCCAGCCCAGCGCAGGCTTGGTTTCCCTGGCTCCCTGCACACAGAGTGGGGGAGCTGAGCGGTGTTGGGGGTGGCTCTGAATTGGAAAAGGCAAGGAGTTTGCTGGGATGGGGGTGAGGGGTGAAATGTACACCCTCCCCCGGGCAGTGAGAGAGGGGAGCTTGGACAGGTCATGTCGGGGGCCCCTCCAAGCCCTAGTCTAGAGCCAACGGGAGTCCGGCTGCAGGGAGATGGGGTGCGTTTGGTCTGGCCCTGGTTTGGGGAATTCTGCTTGGGGGTTTGAATCTGGCCCCAGCCGAAGCCACTCGAGGTGCAAGCCACCCGTCAGGTCCCATGTAATCCCCCAACAGTCCAGTCCCCAGTGCTCTGTGCCAGTGGCAGGGGACTGGCTCCCCGTGGGAGATGTAAGGTGGGACAATCCCCTGCCGGAGCCGTTACCCAGCCGCTGCAGAGTGCAGGGCAGCTCGCTAGCTCAGGGCCCAGTGCACACCCCCTGGGCGATCCCGTGGGGCTGGTTTCATTCCAAACGCTTGGTCTCCACGAACGCCCCAGCCTGGCCACCAGAAGGCAGGTGGGCGCTTTGCAGGTGGGCGCCAGCCTGCCGGGGTGCAGCGGGCAGAGCCCAGCCCGGGGCAGGGGCACCTGATGGGGAGACAAGCTCTGAACCCCCCAGCCCAGATGACACTTGTGCACCATGGCTCTCGGCTCTAAGGGCCTGATCCAAACCCTGCTACAGGAGGAGACTATCCATGGACTTGGATCTGGCCCTGACAGCAGGGATCTGGGCCGGGGCCTCGGCTCAAACCTGCACGTTGGGGAGGTGCCCCACAGATGGGCAGTGAAAGTCCGTCCCCCCCCCCCCTCGCCTCCCACCATGTGTCCAGCCCAACCACGGAGCCTTGGGCTTGGGAACGTTTAACTGTCCCGCGGGCTCGGAGACGCACAGCAGTGCTGCAAGCCCGGGCGGGCGTGTGTCTCTGTGTGTGTGTGCGGGTGTGGAGACGGATTGAGTCGCAGGGCACCTGGAAATCCGCTGGCCACGGAAAGACGCAGAACTGGCCCCTTGACAGAGAATCTTCAGCTTTTACATTTAGTGAAAAAATAAAAACAGGCACCGTAGAACCCCGTTTAGCCGAGCCCCCATTATCCGGCGCTCCCTCGGGCAGCTCTCAGCCCCAGTTTGGTTCAGATGCAGAGCTGGATAAACGGGCTTCTACTGGCTGTCACTAAAACCCCGTGTTCCGTGGATACCCGTGTGTACTGCGGCCGGGGAAAGTGAGGGTCAGCACTTCGGTTTACCCGTGGAAAAACATGGCTAGTTTTGTGTTTGTATTGGAGAATGTTGGGTTTTTTTATCACAGGCAACTAGGATCCCTGGTGATTAGGCAGCGTGCGTGGATGTGTGTGTGGTTGTGTACATGCGTGTGCGCATGCAGATGGATGGATTTGTGCGTGTGTTTTGAGGGGCAGCTGGGGCAGGCTGATGGATCGTCTTCCTGCCCAGGGTTTATTGTACCCTCACTGGGTTTCTAACCCACTGAATCCTGGGCACCTGGCACTGAAAAATCGTAGCCCCAACCTGCCCCGTGCTCCCTGACCCCATGGCCCATCCCACAGAGACAGCTCCTGGCCTGGCTGGGACAAAAGGCAAGAGGCCTGGCCCTCTGGAAGTCACAGCTGCTATGGCAACGCCCGGCCTCATCCCATGGCTGCTCCCAGAGGCCTGCCCGGCCCAGGGCTGACCACAGGGCCGTGCTGCGGGGGAGCGCGGAACAGCAATGAGCTGCGTCAGCGCCTGCCCTGGCTTTGTGCCGACGTCATTCAGAGCAGGATCCGGCCCCCGAGGCTGTGAGCTCTGCAGGCCAGGGGCCGTCTCTGCGCTGCGTCTGTACAGCACCTGGCGCAGTGGGGCCCAATCTGGGACCGGGCATCTCCGTGCTCCCCAAACACACCTAATGAGAGCCAGGGGTTAACAGGCGATCGCTCCAGCCCGGGTCAGAGCCAGGCAGGAATTCTTTCGTGTGGGGAGGGGAGTCGCTGCTCGGATAGCAGGCGATGGGGGGGAGGGCTGGGGTAAGCAGAGACACCCCCGGGGGGCAAGGGAGTGGAGTGGAGTGACACCCCCCCAGCCCGTCTGACAGCCGGGCGCTCCAGCGCCATGGTGATGGGCTTCCCGTGGAGACGCTGTGAGAGCTGGGAGGGGGAGCACCCCATGGATGGGCCGGGGGGGGGGCCAGAGCGCCCGGGTGCGTGGTGGGAGCATTCAGCCCAGAGTTCTCCTCCTGCTCCCCCCACGTCAAACTGTGAATCCAAGCAGCGACCCCAGACCTCAGCCCCGGGCCTGCCCGGAAGATGCCCCCACCCCCAGCCTAGGGGGAGTGAATCCCAATCAGCCGCACGGCTTCATCTGCAAACATGGGGGAGCCGGGCCTGCGGCCCAGCCAGCCAGAAACCCTGGGCTCAGGGGCAGCAGGGGTGTCATCCCTCCCTGTGCAGCCTGCTCCATCTAGCCGCTCCCCCGTCTGACCAGGCGTTCCAGGATGCCTCGTGTCCATGGGGGGTCCTGACAGACACGGGGAGCTCAGCTCTGAGCCACGTCTCCCTGTAGGAGGGATGAGCCAGGCTCCGTGCCCACTTGCTGCCCACAGAGAAGGACAGGCCGGATGCCCAGCGGGCCCCACCCTGGCTGGGCAGAGCACACAGGAGCGAGGTGATGTTATTAGTGGAGGTTTTTCTAAGGGTGCCAGTGGATCACGGCCATTCTGTCCCGCGAGTGAGGGACGCGGCTTCCTCCCGGGGGGCGAAGGACTGAGGACGCTGTGGTGGTGCTAATTAATGTCATTAACCCTCCCAGCCCAACCTCGAGTGTCAGCTTTTCCGGGGCTGAGCATCTAACCTCGGGCCCAGATTTACCCAGGAGCCCGGCCCCCAGCTGGCCCCCAGCAGGCCGGATTCTTCTGCAGCTGAATCGTTTTGAGACTCTGGCCCTAGAACTTCCTCAGTCCCCGAAATGCAGCCATGTCTGGGGTGGGCCACGGCCGCCGCGTACAGCCACATGGCAACGCTGCCAGATGTTTTAAGCCAGGAAGTGAAGAGGAATCCTGTAACGGGGAGTCCAGGGATGCAGGGATGCAGGCTGGAATTAGGGGTGATTATCTTGTCTCCAGGAGGAGGGGCACTACCCTGTTTGCAGCTGCAACTTCTTTAGCGTTCCGCTCCCCTGGGTAGGCGTGGCAGTGCCGGATTCGCAGGGGGGCACTTGTGCCGTTTATACAGGGGCGCGGAGCCCACTTACTCCCATCCGCTTCTTTCTCTGCTTCGTTTCCTAACGTGTGGGGGTTTCTGTATGCCTTCCACCGCTCACCCATGTGTCATGGGCCCTGCACTGCAGTCGCTACATGAGGATTTCCCTTTCGTTCAGGTGCCTGGGCTTGTGCCACAGGAGGATGTGAGTTCTATCCCCGCTGGTGCCAAGCAGTTCCAGGTGGCCCTTTAAGGGGTGCCTGGCCCTTTAAGGGGAGATGGGCACAGCCCCACCTGTGACCCACTTAGTTCACACACACACACACACACACACACACACACACACACCCCCGCAGTAGCAAAGTCACATGACTGGCAGGTCAGGTGGCTAAATCAGGCCTCTGGGGTGGAAATAAAACCAGGTGAGCAAGAAGACCCTTGTGGGAGGTCTTGGGGGTTGCTGTTGGACAGAGTCCCAAGGGCTGGCAAAGGGCTGGGTTGTAGGCAGTAGAAGCCAGCAAAGAGAAAATCCTCTAGTGGGAAGAAGCCACAGCAGGGCCGGGGCTTGGCTGGGGAGGAGTTTGGGGGTTTCCTGGGGAACTTTGTGATTTCCCCCAGGCCCCAGGAAGGGCTGTGACCTGAGCCAGGGAAGCCTGTGGTGACATTATTCAGTAGCCCTAGGAGGGGAAACTGAGGCAGTGCCTAGCCTGGAGCCAGAGTGGCTCAGTGGTGCTGCTGCAGTTTGCTCTGAGGGGTGTGGCTCTATGGCAGGAGTAGGAGAGAAACAGTCCATGGTGTGGGGGCTCCCAGGGTGCTGTGGGGCTGGGCGTGGTGTGGTGTGGGGGTCCCTGGGGGCAGGCTGGCTCCCAGGCACTGTGGGGCTGGGCGTGGTGTGGTGTGGGGGGTCCCCGGGGGCAGGCTGGCTCCCAGGCGCTGTGGGGCTGGGCGTGGTGTGGTGTGGGGATCCCCGGGGGCAGGCTGGCTCCCAGGCGCTCTGGGGCTGGCCGTGGTGTGGGGGTCCCTGGGGGCAGGCTGGCTCCCAGGCGCTGTGGGGCTGGGCGTGGTGTGAGGGTCCCCGGGGTCAGGCTGGCTCCCAGGGCACTGCCGAGCTCTGTCTGTCCCTGGTGCCTATTTCACGGTGTTCGTTCTGTGTCTGCCTCGGTTTGTTTTGTCTCGGCTATTTCTGGGGCCTGGCGCGCTCCCTGTCCGGCTTCGCGCTCCCTCCAGGGACCTTCCCCGGAGCCCGTCGCTGCTGGACTGGGCAAGGCATGGCCCCACGAAGCAACTCCTCGGCCAGGGGGTGCGTGGGACGGCCCGGGGCTGCGACAGCGACAGGGCAGGAGGTCTGGACTGCCTCTCCCACCTCTCTGCTTTCCCCCAGCAGTAGGCGGTGTCCTGGTCAGGCACAGGACCCCCTTCCACACCCTGCCCTGGCCGCAGGCCCTCACCCCACCCTGGATGGACCCCCCCAGGGCCTGCCGGACTCTCCCCAGCTCTCCGAGCTGAGCTGGGCCCCTGTCTCCGGCCGGTCTCCTCTCCCAGCCCTGCTAAGGAGCTGGGGCCCGCGGGGCAAGGCTGGGGCCGGGCGCTGGGCAAGCGCCTCAGATAAATCACGGCCTGAAGCCTGGGCTGGAGGGGAGGAGGCGCCAAGTCAGCACAACAGGAAGCCCCTGGGCTGGCGCCCTGGCTGCGGAGGGGCCGAGCGCTGACTCGGCCTGGCCGGGGCTCTGCTGACCGAACGTGCCCCCTGACCCTGGCCACATTGGCTGACACGGCTGGGCCGGCGGCAGGGAAACAACAGGCCGGGTCGCGCGCGGCCGGAAAATAACAGGATGTTCCCGGCCCGCTGAGGCCTAGGAAAGGGTGGGCTCCGACCCCCTCCCTGCTCCCCAGCCCCTGGGCGCTGGGCTTTTTCGCGTCTCCTCCAGGGCGAGATCGCTGGTCGGCTTCCTGGCCCCGTGTCTCGTGCGGCCCCAGCCCGTCAGTGCCGGGCGCTCATTCCGGGATCGTCTCTGGGGCGGCCCCCGGGCTGGCTGTGCTGGGGATGCTCTGGCCTGCCACCTGTGGCTTGTGGCACTGCCGCTCCCGGGCACAGCGGGTGTAAGCAGGGCCGTGGCATTGCATGCCCGTGGGCACAGCAGCCCGCGGCTGGGGTGAGTCAGGCTCCCAGCTCCCGCTGGCCTCCGCCCTGCCCAGAGCGGTGGCTGTCCTGGTGGTGGCTGGGCTGGGCGGGTGCCACCCTGGCTGCTGGCACCAGTGGGGGGTTTTCGGGTGAAGCAGCTGGCGTGGTGCCCCCCCCATGTGCAGCCCATCTCTCCCTGGGCCTGCTATTGCCACAGGGACGAACACCAGCTGTTGCTAAATAGATCTGTCGTTGGGAAGGGCCGGCTGAGCCAACAGGATGGGCTGTCTCTGTTCGCAGCCCTAGAGCTGGGGCCCCACCTCTCCGACCTGACAGCCGGGCAGCCGTGCCCCCCGCCTGGCCCAGGCGAGGGTTGTGCCCGCTGGGGGAGCGGGCAGGGGGCTGCTGCCCACAGCTACAATTTTATAATCTACTTCGTCCTGCCAAGAGTGCAGGGAACTGGACTAGACGAGGTCCCTTCCAGGCCTGCGATTCCATCCTAGGGGGGCCCCCACCCGCCTTTCGAGGCAGGGAAGTGCAGTTTGTTTCACACACTCATTTGTGACCCTCCTAGCCGTTCTGGATGCGCCCCCTTCATGGCGGGGGGAGGCTGGGGCAAGTGCAGGGAAAGGAGCCTGCCCCCAAATCGCAAAATGAGCTGGGGCTAGAACCCAGGAGTCCTGCCTCCCAGCCCTGCCCCTCCCCTGCTCTAACCACTAGACCCCTCTCCCCAGCCAGAGTCAGGGAGAGAACCCAGGAGTCCTGGTTCCCAGTCATTATATAGCATCCCCCCCCTTCCCCTCAACCCTTTTGTGGTGTGTAGCTCTGGGCACCTGGACAGCCAGGCCAAGCCCCCTCCCTCCGGCGCTGGCTGCGTCCTGGGGGCCTGGCACGGCCCTCCCTGGGCCCTTGTGAGGCAGGCTGGAGAACAGCTCGTTAAACTCAGCTCCTCCAGATTTCACAACCTTGGCGTAGTGCGAAGGGCTCCCAGGGGAGGCGGCTCTGGCAGCTCGCGGCGGGGTGGGGGCTTGTTGTCTTTCCAGCTCAGCATAGGAGGAATATGGAGAAAAGTGCAGGCAGAGCCCTGGGGCTTTGGCTTCCTGGCTGTGCCTGCCAAGGGCCTGGACCCCTGCTCCGGGATGGGCTAGCAGGAAGTCCTGGTGGCTCCTGGCTACTCCAGCCCTGGCCTCTTCCACAGGGGGCGGTGTGGGGCACAGGGCAGGAGAAGTGCTAGCCGGGGGGTGGGGTGTGTCTGGTGTGCATGTGCATGAGTGTGTGTGTGTGTGTGTGCGGTCACGCACCAACCCCTGTGCCCCGCCATGCCCCACAGGGCGTCCCCGGCTCTCTGTTGCACCAGCCCGCCCGAGGGACTGCCGGGGCCAGGGCAGTGACCCATCCAGCCTGCCCAGCTCCGGTCCAGCCGCTTCCCCTCTGGCAGCAGAGCAGGGGCAGGAGTGGGGAGCATTAGGGTCAGGGCAGGATCTCGGGGCACGTGGGGGTCCATGCATTGCTCCCTCAGCTCTGACTGCTCCGGAGCTAGAGAATCCGGGTCAGGGTCCCCAGGACAGAGGAGCCCCCGGCGATGCAGGGCACGTGTCCAGGGGCTGGTGCCGCTAACCCCATCCTTGCCCCTTCAGTCGTGTACATTTGCTGCCCCCCGGACACCTTCCGCCAGCTCATGCTGCAGGCCCGGCGCGAGGGGCTCATGCAGGGGGACTTCGCCTTCTTCTACATCGACATCTTCGGGGCCAGCCTGCAGGGCTCCCGCTTCCCCGACCCCCAGAGGCCCTGGAGACGTGGGGACAAGGATGACGCCAACGCCAGGGAGGCCTTTAAGGTGAGGCGTGCCCAGGATGGTGCCCTCCAGCCAGGTAACTGGGGAGGCCAGGTACCAAGTGCAGGGCCTGGCCTGGCTCTGTGTGGAGAGGGCAGCACTGGCAGGGCCTGTTACAGGTCACTGCGCTGGCACCATGGGTTCAAAGAGGGTTGGGTAGTAACTACAGCAAGGGGCTGGGAGTCCGGATGCCTGGGTTCTATTCCGAACTCTGGCCTGGAGTGTGCTTTTCTGCTTAGACCGGTGCGGGGGCGGGGGCTGGGTTCTCTCCCGGCTCTGCGGGGAGTGGGGCCTAATGTTATCAAAGGGAGCCAGGACTCCTGGGTTCTATTCCCACCTCTGCCACCAATTTGCTACGTGACGTTCGGCCGCTCATCACCTCCCAGGCTGCTGAGCTCAGCGGTGGTGGGCACTTGGGGTAGTGCTGGTACCTAGCTCAGGGGGGCTGCCGCGGTGCCTGGGGCGGAACAGCAGGGCAATGGTGCTCTCCCCCTTGCAGCCAGAACATGCCGTGTTTGCACCTGGCACAGGACAGTCACACTGGCACACGTGCTAAGGTGCACCCAGCTTCACTGGTATAAAGGTGCCGCGGGCAGGTTACAGGTTCCTGGGGGAGGGGCACTGGGCTGACAGGCTCAGTTTGCAGCTCTGGAGCCCTGGGTTTGAATCCTGCCAAATGCACTTGTGACATGAGTTTGCTGGGCCTCAGCCCAAATTGCCCCAGCCAGGCCCCTCTGTTGCCCTAGAGACGAGGGGCCGTGGGGGCAGCTAGTGCCCCTCACCCTCCCTGCTTCTGGCCAGCCCCTGCCTGTTTGCTCTTTGCTGTCAGCAAATAACGAGGAGGGAGGAAGGAAGCGAGATAATTTCCCCAGGTCTGAGCACTGCCAGGGAAGGCTATTAATAGCCCGGGGGCGGGACACTGCCCCCAACCTCCCCAGGGAGCCCGGGCCTGGAGGGGCCGAGGGAGCCTGGAAGCAAGATGGGGCGGAGGAAGGGGCCAGACTAGCAGACCTGGAGGCTTCTGCCCACTGGCTAGGGGAGCCGGGCAGTGGCGGGGGGAGTCCCTGGGAGGTGCCAGATCACCAGCCACCCTCCCGCGGGGAGTCCTGGCAGCTGCCCACCCGTGGGGCTGCAAGCGCCATGTGGGAAACCCAGGCCCATCACCTCCCCCAGGCCTCCCGGCTCAGACTCTCTCCCCTCTTCCCCCCTCCCCCCAGGCAGTGATGATCATCACCTGCAAGGAGCCCGAGAACCCCGAGTACCAGCCCTTCCTGGAGCAGCTCAAGCAGGGGGCCCGCACCCACTTCAACTTCACCCTGCAGGATGGTCTGGTAAGGCCCCCCATTCCCCCCGCACCGGCCGCCCCTCCTTGGCCAGAGACAGCAGGGCCGGTCAGCAGCCCAATAAGGAACCGGGGGGGGCACAGAGACTCGCCCGCAGTCTGTGCATGGGTAGCACCCCTCTGTCCTGGGGCAGCATGGGCACCTCAGCTCTTCCCCCCTGCCCCCCACCCAGCCCATGGCACCACCCCAGCGGTTCTGAGCTGGCCCATCCCTTTCAGATGAACTACATCGCGGCGGCCTTCCACGACGGGGTGCTGCTGTACGCCCGGGCCGTGAATGAGACCCTCCAGCAGGGCGGCACCGTCCGGAACGCCAGCGCCATCACCCGCCACATGTGGAACCGCACCTTCTACGGTGAGCGCCCCCCCCCCCCCCCAGCGTACGGACGCTGGAGTCTCCAGTGGCTGCTCCTGGGGCAGAGACCCCTTTGTGCAGCCCGAAGCCCTGGGGAACAGCTGGGGGAGAAGGGAGGCCCTGGGGGGACTTGGCCTGTGATTCCCGGCAGGGCCAGCAGGGGCGCCACTCCCATGGTGCTGGCCACGGAGCCAGGTGCCAGCCGCCTCCCTGCCCTGCCCTGCCCAGCGCTGCCAGACGGATCCTTTCCCCGAGCCGCTCATTCCTTCTCTCCAGAAATTCCAGGGCTGGGATCGTTAGCGGCTCGGGGCGTGAGCTGGGCCGGGAGCCGCTGGGCCGGGCTACTCGGCGGGAGATGGATGGGCTGTGGAGTGATGGAGCCGCTCCCCTCACAGCTCTACGCCCACGCTGGGGACCCCGCCAGAAAGCATCCCGAATGCCCTGGCCGGGCTCCACGTGGCTCCGCTCCCCCTTCTGGTGGGGCCCCTCCGCCATGGGGCTGAGGGGACGCTGGGCTGCCAGAGGGTCCGTCAGACGAGCCCCAGCCCAGGGGCCTGCGCTCTTTGGAGTCAGCCTCCGGCCCCTTTCTAACACAGGAAGTGGGTGAAATTCCCCAGCAGTTCCAGCGGCGTGCAGGTTTCTCCTTTGCTTTTTAGCCAGTACTGTGTGGTGTTGCTGTGCACTGCTGCGCTCCACCCCAGAGGCAGCTGCATCTTGGCACCAGGCGAGGGATCCCTGTATAACCAGCCTCTGCACCCCACCCCAGAGGGGCTGCATCTCAGAGCCATATGGTCCCCCCAATATCCCCTTCTCCACTTGTAGCCTCAAAGCCTGATTTTTCGGGCCCTTCTGCCCTTTGACCCCGGGTGCTGCCCTGTGAGGGAGCTGGTCCTGAGGTCTCTCACCCCCCCTTCCCCGCAGGAGTCACCGGCTTCCTGAAGATTGATGAGAACGGAGACCGGGAGAGCGACTATTCACTGTGGGATATGGACCCCATGTCGGGCACGTTCCAGGTCAGTGGGTCTCGGCCCAGCCTCCCAGCTCTGTCCTCTGCAGCCACCCCCTGAGGCTGGACTGGGACGGCTCTGAGCCAAACCCAGGGCCCTGTTACCTGGGCGTTATAGCTGGCGGGGGGAGGGGGTGATGGCAGCCTGGGACCCTGGGGGGCTCCTGCTGTTGGCCCCCTCCCAGAGCCCCCCTCTCTCGCCCTCTGCAGATAGTCTACAGCTACAATGGCACCACCAAGAAGATGAGCGCGGTGCCCGGGCGTGAAATCCACTGGCCGGGGAAAGGCGTGCCCAGGGACGTCCCGCCCTGCGGCTTCGACAACAACAACCCCCTGTGCCGCAAAGGTGGGGCCAGCATCCCAGACCCCGCTCCCGGGCTTTGCAGAGCAAGTTCTGAGGGTTTCATTCCCTTGCCCAGGCCCATGGTGCTGCTCCAGGCAGTCCTCGCCCCTGGAGCGCCGCCAGCATAAATACCTTCCCGCAGGCAGAATCCAGCCTCCCCCGGCGGGGAAGGGCTGCACTAGGCCGACCACATGAAAACAAGCCCCTCCAGCCAGCCCAGCCGTGCGGCTCCATCCCTCCCCCTTCAGCGGGCTTTGCACCCCATACGGGGGTGTGGGGAGCTGCCCCCTTCCCGTGAGCTCGGCCTGGGCTCCTCACCCGCAAAGCCACGAGGGGGGACAAGTCTCCTTGGTGTTTCTCTGCACCTGGTACCCTGTGCCCCCAGAACAGGCCCAGTGACTGGCCATGCTTCCCCCATCCCACTGTGGGCTTTGCTGCCTAGTGGGTGTTGCCATGGGAACTTCCCTGGCTGAGACCCCCCCCAGCACAGACCAGCACATACAGCCCCTGGGCTGGATTCGAACTCAGGACTCTGAGCCAGTCGCTCCCCACCATCGCCCTCCTGCCTTGTTTTGCAGCCAGTTTAACCACCCTGGAGATCCTCTCCGTCATGGTGAGCCTCATCCTGCTGATTATCACCGTCACCTCCTTCTTCATCTACAGGTGCGGGGAGGGGCCCTGCACCCCCAGGGCTGGGCCGGGGAGGGGGCTGTGTCTGGCTGACCTTGGCCGGGATGCAGGGATGGGGATATGAGGCGGGGGGCTCTACTGCAAATGCGGGGGGGAAGGGCAGGGGAAATGCTCCTGCTTTACGGGCAGATGTGGGGGGAGGCGACAGCAGGGGGTGGAGGTGGGATTGGGCCCGGGAGGGGGGTTGGGCAGCACCTGGCCCAAGGGGGTGGTTGGCCATGGCTCGGGCAGGTGCTACCGCCGTACAGATAACTAGCAGCGTGGGGGGCACTGGGACCGGGCTGGCGCCTGATGCCCTCTCACACATCCCCCCCCCCCCCCCCCCCCGGCACAGGAAGCTGAATCTGGAGAAGGAGCTGGCGGCCGAGCTGTGGCGTGTGCGCTGGGAGGACGTCCAGTCCAGCAGCCTGGAGAAACACCTGCGTAGCACTGGGAGCAAACTGACCCTGTCCCTGGTGAGCCTCCCGGGGCTCGGCGACCTGGCGGAGGAGGGTGGGTGTCTGGCTGGGACCCCGGGCCGAGCAGCCCCCCCAAGGGACCCCCTCTCCAGCCGGCACTGGGCGAAGGCAGCCGGGCCAGGGCCCCTGGTTACAGCTGTAGATCCAGGGAGGTTAATTCAAAGCAAATCCAGTCAGGGAGCCCTGAGCAGGTGCTGAGCCCGGCCAGGCATTGGAGGTGTGGGGGGAGAGGGGGGCTGGGGGCGCCCAGGTCCAGCTGGCTTTGAAGCGGTGATAGGGAGGGGTCCCCCACGGCCTGCTGGGGCCCCCTCCAGCCATTGTCACCCTTCCAAGCCATTGCCCTCCCCCAAAGCCCTGCAGCAGGAGTGGTGGGGGTGAGATTTGGGAGGGAGGGTTCCCCGAGGGCTGCGAGGGGGGGTGCCCCAGAAACCCTGGGCGTGTCGGCGCTGCCCGCGGTCCCCCTTCACACCGGCGCTTGCTTCCGCACAGAGAGGCTCCAACTACGGCTCCCTGCTGACCACGGAGGGGCAGTTCCAGATCTATGCCAAGACGGCCTATTACAAGGTGGGTGCGGGGATCCCGCCTGAGCGCACGGGGGAGCAGCCAGGAGCTGCGGGGAGGGGGTGGGGTCAGTGGGGGGTGCTGTGCGGGGCAGGGCAGGGTCAACAAGGGGAGGGGGTGGGTCAGTAGGGGGAACTGCGCTGCGGGGGCAGGGTGGAGTCAGTAGGGGGCACTTTCCCCTGACCATCAGTGTCCATAGATGTTAAACAGCTGCCCGGGGCGGGGGAGGTACAGGACCTACCCCCCATCTGAGCTCCCCCCAATCTCTTTCTCCAGGGGAACATCGTGGCGGTGAAGCACATCAATCGGAAGAGAATCGAGCTGACGCGGAAGGTGCTGTTTGAGCTGAAACACGTAGGTACCCGGCCAGCGCTCAGGCAGGTGGCTGGGCTGAGGGGCTCGGTGCGGCCGGGTGTTTCTGTTCAGCTCCGCGGGGGCTGCCCGGCTCGCACGGCTGAGGATCCAGGCGGTGCTGGCAAAGGGGCCACGTTACACAACTGCATACGTGCACTATGGGGCCCCCCCGCGGAGCACCCGTGAGCAGGAGGCTGGGCTGGGCTCTCTTGCCTTCCGCCTTCCTCCCCCTGTACAGACCCCAGCTTGGGGGGGACCCGGACTCGGCTCCCGAATTCTCTGGATGGGAGGGGTTGGTGGGACCCCTCCCTGCCCTGGGGCCCAGCTCCCCACTCCGCTACAGCGGCTATTGACTGCCAGAATGTGGTGTGTTGTGTGTGGGGGTGAGGTCTGACCCCCCCCACCCAGCATCCCCATTGCTAACGATGCTCCTGCCTCTCGTTAGTGCCTGGGCCTGTGCGCCTGTGTTCGGAGAGGAGAAAAATACTGACCCCCACCCCCACCCCCCAGCCTCATGCCAAGAGCCTCTTGGCAGCCCCAGGCCTGGGCTGCAGCCACCACGCCCGGAGCGGGGCCTCTGGGCACGAGTCCCACCCCCACCCCGGGGGCCGCGCGGGGGAGGAAGGGGGGAGCGAGAGCCGGGGCGAAGGGCAGTGCGGGAGAGACCTCGCCAGGAGACGCTAGTGCCCCTTGCTCTAGCCCCACCCAGCCTGCCCTGAGCGAGCCGAGCGCCCGGCCTTGCCCTGGCTTCCTCCTGGGAGCCCAGCCCGGAGCCTTCCCTGGCCCTGCACACGCGTGTGCGGATTCACACGTGTACAGAGTCACGCGCACACACTGAATTCCCAGGCTCTAACTGGCCCCTCCCGTTAGACCTGGCAGCCTGCTGCCTCCCGCGGGCGCCCAGTGGGCAGGGCAGGTCTCTGGCGCTTGCGGCTGCCCCCAGGGCACTGGGAGAGCCCCCTCCAGCCTCTCGGCGTGGGTTGATCAGTCCCTAGCGGAGGATCTGGAGCGGGAGGGGTCAGCGCAGTGTCCCTGCAGGGCAGCCACCGCCCCTGGAGAAGGCGAGAGACTGGCGTGTCCTGCCCCCCTGCTCTGGGCCACGCTCCCCTCCGTGTGTCGGGGGCTCTCCCAAGCCGCCCTGCCTCGGAGCCCCCACGGGCCGGGAGAGCTGTTAAGGCCTGGGGCTCCCTTGTACCCCCCTCCTCCGCCACACCCCTTGGCACCGGCCATGCTGGAGGCTTTTAATAGGGGTGGCTGGGCGCAGACAGACCCTGTGGTTCCCCCCAGCTTCCAGGCAGCCATCCCAAGGGAGAGGCCGACTCCCTGTTGTCCTGCCTCTTCCACCCCCATTGACCCCAGGGAGCAGGGGGGTGAAGCTGCTGTAAATGGCTGTGCGAGCAGCAGGGGGCCCAAGGCAAGGCCTTGTGGGGGGCAGCTGGAGCTGGGAGGGGTCTGGGGGCTCGCACTGATGCTTGAGCCGCTTGCATCCAATTATGGAATGGATCCATCTGCCCGGCAGCTGCGAAGCTGTGCTGGGCACCAGGGTGTGGAGCAGCCGCCGCAGACCTGAGGGGGCTAAAGGCAACGTGCCACTTTCACAGGCTGCGGGTCCACGCGTGGGACTCCCTGCTGCAGGACACCTGGTGAGCGGGGACTGAGCCCGCTCAGCTTCCGGCTGCCTGCCGGCTCACCCGGGGAGGTGTGAATCAGCAGGACCGGCCCTCACAGGGACACGGCTCTGTGGGAGGTGTGTCTGCGCCAGTGCAAAGCCCTAGTGTAGACGTGCGGCAGCGCTGTGAGGCCCGTAGCGTCTCTGCACTAGGGGATGGCGTTGGTGCAAAGAGGAGCGAGGGCACGTGGACCCCGCCACTAGCAGCTGCTGCTGGCATCACAAGCACCATCGAGGCCCCAGCGTCAGGACAGATTGACCCGGCGCTGCGAGGTGCGCTGGGCGAGTACCGGGGCGGAGGCAATTCTCAGCTGCTGCCTGAGGCAAAATGCCCCCCCACCTGTCAGCCCAGCAGGGCCTGGCCACTTGGCCCAGCCAGTGGGCAGGAGACAGGGCTGGACAGGCCAAAGGACTGTGCTGGATGGCAGCCACTCCTAGGGCTCCCCCACACCCCAGTAAACTCCTCGGGCGCCTTGGGGCACCAGCAGGAGGCGGCGTCGCACACTTGGGCCCTTTCTGCGCCGTGTGCCGAGGGGAGGGACCCGCTCCCTGGCAGGCAGGCGGGGCTGGCTCCGGGCTCTGCCACGCCAGGCTAATTACTCATTAGCAAGGAAGCAGCAGGGAAGCCACTGTCCTTTCCTTGCTAATTAGAAATCAGCCTGAGCCAAGGGGCAGCACTGGGAGGAGGGGGAGCTTCCTGGATCCCTGGTTGCCATATGGGGCGCTTGCCAGGCCCCACGTGGGGACAGTATCCTCCCCACTTCCCAGGGGGGGAAACTGAGGCACAGGGTGGTTAAGGCCTGACTTTTGCTGGGGGTTGAGGCTGGTTACCAGCACTCCATTTCAGGCGCCTGGAGTCCGGCTCCCCTCCCTCCCCGCACTCAGGCCCATGGGAGCTGCTGGGCGTTACGAAAGCTGGTCCCTGGGCCTGGGCACTGGGTGCTCCTGTTGACATCAGCTGGAGCCGTGGGTGCTTGGCGCCGGTGAGTAGAGAGGTGCCCCTCCCCCACGCAGCCCAGCCTTGGCACCGCAGCTGGGGGCCTGGGGCCGGGCAGGGCAGGGCTGGCAGAGTCTGTAGCCGGATGGGACGTCACTGGCTGGACAAACGCTGCCCGAGTGCAGGGCAAGGCCTGGCCCCTCAGGGCTCCGGCCAGCTCAGGGACCCAGCAGGCCAGGCTAGGAGCTGGGTTAAACGAGCCCTAGGCCTTCTGTGCAGGCCGGTCTCCCACAGCGCAGGCCCCTGCACCGGGCAGGGGCTGCTCGTCCCTCTCAGGCCGGGTGGGGATGCCAGGGACACCGGCCGGGCCTCAGGGCGCTCTGATGATAGAGCCCATCAGCCGCGTGACCCATCTGGCCGCCCCGCCTCGGAAAGGGGGTGAATGGGGCGTGGGGCAGCGCTCTGGCCTGGGGCGGCGACGTGATCACAGCGCTTCCCCCCGGCCTCGGAACCGGGATCTCTGCTGCTTTCTCGGCTGGGCTGCGGGAGGCTGCAGGAGCTCCAGCGACCCCTGTGCGGCCCCAGAGCCATGACCGCAGCTTATGGGCCCTGTTCCCTTTCGGTCCCGGCTCCGGGGGAGACGCCGACCACGGCGACACGGCCGTGGGGCGGGGAGAGCTCCTGGGTTAGAGCCGCCCCAATCCGTGGGACATGCAGCCTGGTGCGGCGCGTGGGGTGAATTCCTGTGGCGCCGAGCCGAGCCGGGAAGTTCCCTCTGCCCCCGTGCATGGAGGGAGGTTTTAGCACATCGGGTCTTTTTAAATGTCTGGGCTGGCCGGAGACCCTCTGTCCCTGCGCCAGCTGTGGGGAAAACATGCAGGGGTTGAGCCAGCGGGAGGGGTGGGGAGGTGACAGGCCAAGAGGAAACTGGCCACATGTTCCACTATCCCCGTGTCCTGTGCACGGGGATTGGTGCACACGCAGGGCCTGGCTTGCAGGGTGCTGCGCTGCATCTCCTGACATCTGGCTGCAGCTGGAGATGCGGGGGGAGAGGGGGGCGTTGCATTGGGTCATTCCTCTGCTTTTGGGACTGGAATTCAGCACACGAAGTTGGGGCTGCTGATCATGGAGTGACCTTCGACCTCCCCGCACTCAGCTCGCCTCGTAAATATCACGTGCTTGGATGCCGGCCAAGCAATTTCCTGCCCACCTGACTGGCCTGATAAATCCTTCATTAGGTTGAGCAAAGGCTTCCTCCGCAGCGTCTGCCTTCATGGCTGTTAAACAGCTGCTGAGCCCCTCCCAGAGGTGGCTGCATCTCAGAGCCAAGGGAGGGGTCCCTTGTAGACATAGTGTGATCCTCCCAACACGGGGACCATCCCGCTTGGGGGGGCCCCCCTCCCATGAGCACTGACGGTGCACAGACAGGCCTGCCCCACATATGCCTTTCAGAGGTGGCTGCATCCCAGTGCTGGGTGAAGCAATGCCTCTGAGTGGCCTGCAAAGCACTCTGGGAGGAAAGACAATATGGACTCCAAGCGGCCTTCCCTTAACCCGGCCTTCTCCATCCCCCTGCAGATCAGGGACGTCCAGAACGAACACCTGACCCGCTTCGTCGGAGCCTGCACGGACCCCCCAAACATCTGCATCCTGACGGAGTACTGCCCACGCGGGAGCCTCCAGGTATCGCTGGGCAGGGGCTATGGGGCGGTGGGGGGTAGTGGATGGGACTGGGAGCTGGGACTCCTGGGTTCTCTCCCGGGCTCTGGGAGGGGAGGGGACTCCAGTGGGTTGGAGCAGGGGGCCTGAGAGCCAGGACTCCTGGATTCTCTTCTCAGCTGAGGTGGCGGGGAGGCTCCGTGTGGCAGCCGGCGAAGGTTTGCCTGGTGCTGGGCAGAGCCTGCTGGAACTGGAAGGCATTGGGGCAGCAGGGGAGGGGCCTGATGCCCAGTGCCCTGCGTGCTGCTGTTCCCAAGTGGGGTCGCCAGGCACCGATCTCCTGGCGACGGGGAGAGGAGAAGGGCTGTGATCCGGCGTCCAGGCTGGACTCGGTGCAAATGTGCAGAGCAGTGGGCAGGCCTGTCTGTGCCCCAGCAGTGCCCATGGGAGGGGGGCCCCAGCGGGACGGTCCCTGCGTTGGGAGGGCACGCTTTGCAGCGGCGATGGCGGGGGCGGGGTCTGAATTAAAAGGAGGGGGCACGGCTGGGCTTCCCCAGGGCCTAGCGAGTGCTGGTGCGGGGGCTGTTTCCAAGCGGGATGATTTATGTGGGGGAGGGCGCTCCCCTCCCACGTTTCCTCTCTCGTGACAGGCCTGGATTCCTGGCCGCGCGCTCCAGCGCAGATGCAGTTCCTCCAATGACCGAGAGAGAGGCCCCTGGGGGTCCCTGCCGGGTACCCCGCTGGCCGCCGGGCTCCCTGTCGGCCAGCCAGGCGCCATGGGGACATGCTCCCTTATTCTCCGGCTCTCTCTGAACACAGAGAGCCGTCAAGTCCCCCACTGCCCTCCGCCCACTCGGCCTGCCGAGCCCCGTCCGTGCCACATGTGCTTTGCACCAGTGCAGCCCCCCCACTCCAGTGCCGGCTGCACATGGCCCTGGTTCAGTCCCGCGCCCACGCCAGGGGTTGGCCCCAGGATAGACCAGCCAAGCCTAGTCCAGTGCCACCCGACCCCCATTACCAGCAGGTCTCACTGGGCTGTCGGGGGGGTTGCAGAAGGATCCAGACCCCTAGTTGTGGGGGAGGAGGGAGAGTAGCTCAGCCCCCACCCCTCTCTGTGCTTGTGCCCGTCCCGTGCAGGACATCCTGGAAAACGAGAGCATCACGCTGGACTGGATGTTCCGGTACTCGCTCACCACTGACATCGTCAAGGTAACGGCCAGCCTCCCGCCTGTGCCCCACACCCAGCCCCTGCAGCACCCAGCCCCTGCAGCTGCCTGCCCCCGCAGCACCCGCCCCCCCCCCCAGTCCCCTGCACCCAGCCCTCTGCCTGTCCCCTGCAGTCCCCGCCCCCCCCCCAGTCTCCTGCACCCAGCCCTCTGCCTGCCCCCTGCAGTCCCCGGCCCCCAGCAGCCCCCAGACCCTCTGCCTCCCCCCACCTGCCTGCCCCTGCAGTGTCCCCTCCAGCTCCCTGCAGTGCCCAATGCCCATACGCAGTCCTTTGCCTTCCCCATGGGGCCTCTGAGCCCAGTTCTGACCCAGGCACCAGCTCTGCAGCCCCCCTGCTGCCCCCTGGCAAGGCCTGGCAGGGGATCTGGCCTTCGCTGAAGAAGGTCCCAGGCTGAGGCTCTGGCACCCCCCACCTCGCTTCTCTGCCCTCCAGGGGATGCTGTTCCTGCACAATGGGGTGATCGTCTCCCATGGCAACCTCAAGTCCTCCAACTGCGTGGTGGACAGCCGCTTCGTGCTCAAGATCACGGACTACGGGCTGGAGAGCTTCCGCCAGGCCCCCGACTCCGATGACTCCCACGCGCTCTTCGCCAGTGAGGGCCGCGGCGCCCCGGGGGCCCCTGGAAACGGTGGGGGGTCCCTCGGGGGTGGACACAGCCCCTGCTCACTCGGCTGGCCACTGGCTGCCCCATCCTTCCCTGCAGGTCCCAGATATGGGCCCCTGACCCCCGCTGGGCCCAGGCACGGCCCCCCATCCTTCCCTGCTGGTCCCAGCCATGGGCCCCTGACCCCCACTGGGCCCAGGCACGGCCCCCCCATCCTTCCCTGCTGGTCCCAGCCATGCCCCCCCGACCCTTACCAGCTATGGGCCCCCAACCCCTGCTGATCCCAGGCAAGCCTCCCCCCCCAGCTGGTCCCAGCCATGCCCCCCTGACCCTCACCAACCATAGGCCCCCAACCCCCAGCTGGTCCCAGCCATGCCTCCCGACCCTCACTAGCCACCCCATCCCGCCCTGCTAGTCCCAGGCCGGGTCAGCTGGGGGGGAAGCCCTAAGGCTCGGATCCAGGCCCTCCAAGCCCCAGCCCAGCTGGAAGGCCCCAGACGGCAGTACCCACAATGCAGCAGGGCAGCCACGCCAACCCTGGTGTCTTCCCTCCTGCCAGCCTGGCCATGCCCCTTCCCCTGCTCCGGCTGACCCTGTCTCCTCGCCCCCCGCAGAGAAGCTGTGGACGGCGCCCGAGCTGCTGCGCATGGAGGTGCCCCTGGCCCGGGGCACCCAGAAAGGCGACGTATACAGCTTTGGGATCATCCTGCAGGAGATAGCCTTGCGCAACGGGGTCTTCTACGTGGAGGGGATGGACCTGAGCCCCAAAGGTGAGAGTGGGGGGGGGGGTGTGAGCCCTGCAGGGGGGCTGGTGCCCCAGAGCAGAGGGAGTGCCCTTTGGGGATCTGGCTGTGTAAATGGGGCGTTCCCCCCTCCCCTGGGGCAGTGTGCTGGGAGAGGAGCCTCTGTGGGGCTGGTGGAGGCCAGGGAGCGGAGTGCCAGCGGGGCAGGTGCTGGCTGGAATCCTGGGCTGAGGGAAGCCGGGCTTGGCCCCCCCCCAGGAGAACCCGTATTTGGGGCAGATGGGGGGGTCCGTTCCCTGGACAGGGTTGAAGGAGGGGGGGGTGGTCAGCCAAGAGCCCCAACCCGCCGGCCAACTGGAAGGCAGCCAGGAGGGGAAAGCGGCAGAGCCAGGCAGAGAACCCAGGAGTCCTGAGTCCCATCCCATGCGCTCAGCACTAGAGCCAAGTGGGGCATTGAGGGGAGGCTGATGCAGGGGGGGCATCTGGGCCTGTGCCTTGCTGCCCATGGGGCCCCTGGCTCACCACCCCACCCCGCCCTCAGAGATCATCGAGCGGGTGAAGAGCGGCAAGCGCCCCTACTTCCGGCCCTCCGTGAACGTGGCCTGCCACATCGAGGAGTTGGGGCAGCTCATGCAGCACTGCTGGGCCGAGGACGTGCTGGAGCGGCCGGACTTCAACCAGATCAAGGTCCTGCTCCGCAAGTTCAACAGGTGAGCGCCCCCGTCCGTGTCCCCCCCCCCCCATCACTCCCAGCCCCCTCATCAGCCCCCCCAAGCCACAGACTCCTCAATCAGACGCTCCCCACTTCCTTCTGGCACAGGCCCCGCTCATGTCGCCAGCCCATGGAGGGACGGGTGGGACCGAGCTGCCCCCCTGCTCACCCCCCCGCCCCTGGAGCCTGCCCCCTGCTGGCTGGTCGTGGGGCCCTGCCCCTGGCCGCTTCCACCCTGGTGATTCCATCGAGTCCCTGTCCTCGGGTGGGAGAGGGAGCGAGTGGGGGGCTGTGCTGGCTGCGTGGCTGGCGTGGGGTGTCCCACCCCCAGCGAGGTCTGGAGGAGAGGGAGCTGCGTGGGTGGGAGAAAGGGACGTTCCCGCGGCCCAGCATCCTCACGGCCCCGTGCGTTGCAGGGAGAACACCAGCAACATCCTGGACAACCTGCTGTCGCGCATGGAGCAGTACGCCAACAACCTGGAGGAGCTGGTGGAGGAGCGGACGCAGGCCTACCTGGAGGAGAAGCGCAAGGCCGAGACCCTGCTCTACCAGATCCTGCCCCAGTGAGTGATGGGCCAGACCCACCCGCCCCAGGCAGGCTCCTTAACCCCCCATACTCCCAAGGGCTCCATTGGCACCCAGGTTCCAGTGCTATGGGGGCCTGCTCCTCCTCCCCCAGCCCCCCAAATACCTGAACATCTAGGCCCCTTCTGCCCCCATCCCTCACCCCGCTCTCCCTGTCCCCCAGCTCTGTGGCCGAGCAGCTGAAGCGCGGGGAGACGGTGCAGGCTGAGGCCTTTGACAACGTCACCATCTACTTCAGTGACATCGTGGGGTTCACAGCCCTGTCGGCAGAGAGCACCCCCATGCAGGTAACTGGGAGTGCGGGATGAGAGCTGCCCCCCCCGTGCAGGTAACCGGGGGGAGCGGGATGAGAGCTGCTCCCCACCCCGTGCAGGTAACCGGGGGGAGCGGGGTGAGAGCTGCTCCCCACCCCGTGCAGGTAACCGGGGGGAGCGGGGTGAGAGTGCCCCCCCGTGCAGGTAACTGGGGGGAGCGGGGTGAGAGCAACCCCCCCCGTGCAGGTAACTGGGGGGAGTGGGGTGAGAGCAGTCGTGTGTCCCCCCCCCCGTGCAGGTAACCAGGGGGAGCGGGGTGAGAGCAGCCCCCCCCCGTGCAGGTAACCGGGGGGAGCGGGGTGAGAGCAGCCCCCCCGTGCAGGTAACCGGGGGGAGCGGGGTGAGAGCAGTCGTCGTCCCCCCCCCCCTGTGCAGGTAACCGGGGGGGCAGGGTGAGAGCCCCCGGGAGTCGCTGGGGGAGGTCTGTGGTGCTCCCCTGGGGTCTCTGTCCCAGCCCCCCGGGCACAGCCGCTGTCTAGCCCCAGGGGTTGGGGAGGGGACTCCTGCCTGCGGTTGCAGTGCTGGGGAGGAGGAAGGCAGCAGGAGAGAAGTGGCGGAGCTTGGAGCTGGCCAGGGCCCCCGTCCCGGGGTTCAAAGCTGGCGGCGCTTGGAGCCCTGGCTCCCACCCCCACCGGCGGGCACAGCCTCTGCTTCGGCAGAGCTGCCAGGCTCCGTTTCCGAGGTGCCCTGCCTGCGTCACTGCTTCAGGGACGACTGCCCCCCCCCCCCCGGGGGCTGGCGCGTAAGGGGGGGAGCGCTCACTGCCCAGGGGTGGGGGATCAGGCCAGGCCGAGCCCCTGCAGCCTCTCACCTCCCCCTCCCCCCGCTGCATGCGTTGCAGGTTGTGACCTTGCTGAACGACCTGTACACCTGCTTCGACGCCATCATCGACAACTTCGACGTCTACAAGGTGAGGGGGGGGCTGCCTGGTGGGGGGGGGCTGCCGGGGGCGGGGAGATCTGGCCGACACCGGCCTCCACTTAGACTGCTGGTTCTGGCACGAACAAGTAGCTGCTCCCCGCCCCGGGACAGCCCCCCGCATGCTGCTGCCCTGGTGGAGACGCCATTGCCCCCAAGTGCCCCCAGTGCCCCAGCTCTGCTCTCCTGGCCCTGGAAATCCTCACTCCGGAGGCAGCTTCTGCAGCTCCATGCCCCCCAGCCGTGCCCCTGCTGCTCTGTGAGAGGAGCTCCCTGGCACTGCCCCGAGCCACACTCGCTGCCAGGCCCTCCGAGGGCCAGTGCCAGGGAGCAGAGGCACTGCCAGGCCTGCCCAGCCAGTCTCCTGTCGCTGGGAGGAAGGGGCAGTTTCCTCCAGACCCTGTCAGCTGGGGCAGCTCATGGCCAGAGGCAAGAGGGCGCGTCAGCCGAGTACAACGCTCCTGGTCTGCTGAGGTTGCCTGGGCACACACGTGCGAGGGTGCACACACACACACGTGCGAGGGTGCACACACACACACGTGCGAGGGTGCACACACACACACTTAAGCTGCCTGGACAGATATGCCCCCCCCCCCCATTGATCCAATGACTCAAGCCTCACAACAAGGCCCAGAGCGAGAGGTGTCCAGGGAGGCGGGGGCAGCGTGTGCAGCCGGTTTGCCCCAGGGCTGTGCTCCCCCCTCCCCTGCAGGTGGAGACGATCGGCGACGCCTACATGGTGGTGTCGGGGCTGCCGGTGCGCAACGGCAAACTGCACGCCTGCGAGGTGGCCCACATGTCCCTGGCCCTGCTCGACGCCGTGCGCACCTTCAAGATCCGCCACCGGCCAGACCAGCAACTCAAGCTGCGCATCGGGATCCACAGTGGTGAGCGGGGGGAGGGGGGGGGGGCGCGGCTGGGAGGGCCTTGAGCACAGCGTGGCCCCAGGCAGTGCCAGGGAATGGGCTGCAGGGAGCCCCTAGGGTAACCCCCCCCCTGCACATACTGGGGTGCACAGAGGGCCAAGGGCGGCAATGGCACTTGGTACCTCTATGGGGCAGAAGCCCCCTCCTGCCCCTCCCCAACCATGCAGCTCTGCAAGACCCTGTCTCGCTCTGACCCTAAATAGGCTGGGCCCTTTGCATGGGACTTGGAGCCAGGACTCCTGGGTTCTATCTCCGCTCTGGGAAGGGAGTGGGGTCTGTGACGGGTTCGGTCACAGAGACTCCCCTCGAGACTGTCACTCGATGAGCTGGGATACCCCTGAGAACAACCCTCCTGCCAGAACAGGTGCCCCTCCACTCCTCTCTTGCTGAGTTAGACACTCCAGTCAGCTCCAGCACAGACCCAGAGGTTGGGCCACGCCCCTCTGCAGTTCACTGAAACCGAGATTCACTCAGCCAAGGGGCTTCTCAGTTAACAGGGACTTTCCCAGTGTTCAGCCTTCCTGGGAGCCTGAACCCCAAATAAATCCATTTTACTCTGTATAAAGCTTATGCAGGGTAAACTCACGAATTGTTCGCCCCACTGATAGAGAGATGCACAGCTGTTTGCTCCCGCAGGTATTAATCACTTACTCTGGGTTTATTAATAAACATAAGTGATTTTATTAAGTATAAAAAGTAGGAGTTACGTGGTTTCAAGTAATAACAGGCAGACCAGAGTAAGTCACCAATCAAAATAAAGCAAAAACACGCAAGTCTAAGCCTAATACATTAAGAAACTGATTACAGGTAAATCTCCCCCTCAGAGCTGTTCCAATCAGCTTCTTTCACAGACTAGACTCCTTCCTAGTCTGGACCCAATCCTTCCCCTGGTACAGTCCTTGTTAGTTCCAGCAGACATCTCAGGTGGTAAGCAGGGATTTTCTCATGACTGGCCGCCCCTTTGTCCTGCTCCACCCTCTTTTATAGCTTTGGCACAAGGCGGGACTCTTTCGTTTCTCTGGGTCCCCACCCCTGCTTCTAAATGGAAAAGAACCAGATTTAAGATGGATTCCAGTATCAGGTGCCATGGTCACATGTCCCTGTAAGACCCCCACTCTCCATTCCCCATGGGCTGGCCCACGCGTCCACAGGAAGGCTTTCAAGTAACTAAGGCCATTTACAACTGATTGTTTCTGGAGCACCCTTAATGGCCTCCACTTCATATGTTTACATCCGTGATACAAGTTCATATCTTATTCTCCCAACTCCAGACAGAGAAATAAGACGTGTAAACAAATAGGATGAGCACACTCAGTAGATTACAAGCTTTCTAATGGCACCATACAAGGGGTACTTAGTGTAAAGCAAATTCCAGTGATGTCATATTCATCAGCATATTTCCATCAAGCATATGGAGTGCAATGTCACAGGGTCTAGTGGTTGCGGGGGGGGGGGGGGGGGGGAGAGACTGAGGGCCAGGACTCCTGGGTTCCATTCCCAGCTTTTGGTAAGGGAATGGGGAATAGAGGTTAGAGGGGGGGGGGAACTGAAGGCCAGGACTCCCGAGTTCCATTCCTAGCTCTACCACCGGCTGGCTGGGGACCTTCCCAGCCGCACCCAGGGAGCCGCTAGCGTGCGAGGCCCTTTGCACTAGCCCAGCACTATCAGTGCAAGGGATGGTTGATTCGAATGTAGGTGATCCGGGCAGGGGAGGGGTCAGCCCTGGGCACAGCCTGCAGTGGGGTGCCCAACACTCTCTCTCCTGTCCCAGGCCCGGTCTGTGCCGGGGTGGTTGGTCTGAAGATGCCCCGTTATTGCCTCTTTGGGGACACGGTGAACACGGCCTCAAGGATGGAGTCCAATGGGGAAGGTAAAGGGGCCAGGCACAGGGCTGAGGTGTGGGGGGCAGAGGGGGGCACTGCGGCGGGAGGGTGGTGCCAGCAAATGGGGGGCAGAGGGGAGCACTGGGTGGGGAGTGGGGAGGGGTGCTGGGCGGCCAGCAGAGTGGAGTGGGTGGCTGGAGCTGGCTGGACGGGGCCAGTCGTCCTCTGCAGGAGCTGAGCCGAGGCCCGGCAGGTGGCCGCAGGGAGCTGGAGGGGGCTGGGTCTCTGCGGGCAGGGGGGCCGTGTCCCTGCACTATCCACAGCCCCCTGTCTGTGGTTCCAGCCCTGAAGATCCACCTGTCATCAGCCACCAAGAGCGTCCTGGAGGAGGTCGGCTGCTTCGAGCTGGAGCTGCGTGGGGATGTGGAGATGAAGGTGATGGAAGCATGGCCTCCCCCTGCCCCCACCAGCCTCATCAGTCCCCCTGCCACTGTCTTCCCCCAGGCACTAGTACCCTCCCCATGGAGTCCTGTTCCTGTGCAGAGCCAGCTGCCCCCTCCCTCGAGCCCGGCCTGGGTTGGGCTGCCCCCGACCCTGCCACATCTCCTAACACTTGTCGGAGCGGACTCTGCCCCTGGCCTGCACCCCGCTCCCAGGCCAGGCTGCCTGGGGCCCTGCATGGGGATGGGGGGAGCACCCCGGGATCCCCCCCTGAGCTTCCTCTCCTCCCGCAGGGCAAGGGCAAGATGCGGACGTACTGGCTGCTGGGTGAGCGCATGAGCAGCATGCGGGGCTGACCGGCCCCCTGCCTACTGAGGGACCAGCATCCACCTGCGTGCCGGACCATCCTGCTTCTCCCCCGGGCATCGGCCCCTCCCACACACGCTGAACGGGGCTGAACGGGGCCCTGCAGGGGGGGCCCCACTGAGCCCAGCAACACCCGCGGGCTGTGTGTGGACCCTGCCCTCCCAGAGGGGTCTCCAAAGACACTTAAAACACCCCCTCCCCCCCCGCCAAGGGTCTCTGCCAACCTGAGTCGGGTGAGGGGGAAGCACGGAATGGTTGGACTGAACCCTGGGAGGGTGATACCCCTGCAGCAGCGTGGCACCCCCAGTCCCACCCACCTCCCAGTGCCCCTACCCTTGGCTCACGAAAAGCCCGGGAGCAGAACCACTGGCCTATCCCCACTCCCAGCCCTGAGCCCCAGGGAGCTGGACTCGGAGCTGCCCCCTTCTCTCCACCCCTGCGAGGCCCTGAGCCACATCCGAGGAGCAGCTCCCACCCCCGCGAGCCCGGAGACTTGTACCCAGGGGGGCCTCATCCCCAGAGCCACAGGTGGGGAGGAGCTGCCCTTTACCGAAGGGTCGGGGGAGCTCTCACAGCTGGGCATTGCCCCTCCCCTGCACACACACAGTCGGGGGGGCTCCCTGTCAGGGCGTCATCAGCAGAGCTCTACTCTTTGTAATAAAGCCTGTGTATCTTGCCCTCTGTGTGATGATGCCCGTGGGCCCTGGGGGGAGGCAGGGCCAGCCCCTGAAGTGTGGGGGCTCGTGTGGGGAGGGAGGGCCTGCTCTGGGAGTAGGGGAGCTTGCAGGGCAGGGGCGCTGCAGCGACAGGTTCAATTGGGATCCTGTGTGGGCACCACGGTGGCTCAGGGCTGCCCAGCCCCCCAGCAGTGGCATCTCCCACCTCTGCTGCAGCCTGGGGGAGTGCTGCTCCCCTGGGGATCCCTCCTGGACTGAGCCCAGGGGGCCACACGGCACCCCCAGGGCACTGGGTCTCTGCCGCTCCCTCAGGTAGGGCTGGAGCCCCAGCTGGATGGTGTCTGTCAGGCCAAGGGGAGCTGGCTGGTTGCACTAGCCGGGCCCGGCTGTGCGGCTTCCCCTGACCCAAGGCCGTTGGGTCCGGTCCCTCTGCGGGCACCGACCAGCAGGAGGGAAGGGGGGGCGTCCTGCCTCACGGGGAATGGGATGAACTGGGGAGGGACCATAGTGGGACACCAGCTCTGACAGCACTCGTGCTCCTGCCCTCCCCCTACACCTCATACACACGTGCCAGCGCCCCCACTCCTGCCCTCCCCCTGCACCTCAGACACACGTGCCAGCGCCCCCGCTCCTGCCCTCCCCCTACACCTCATACACACGTGCCAGCGCCCCCGCTCCTGCCCTCCCCCCTACACCTCAGACACACGTGCCAGCGCCCCCGCTCCTGCCCTCCCCCCTACACCTCATACACACGTGCCAGCGCCCCCGCTCCTGCCCTCCCCCTACACCTCAGACACACGTGCCAGCGCCCCCGCTCCTGCCCTCCCCCTACACCTCAGACACACGTGCCAGCGCCCCCGCTCCTGCCCTCCCCCCTACACCTCAGACACACGTGCCAGCGCCCCCGCTCCTGCCCTCCCCCTACACCTCATACACACGTGCCAGCGCCCCCGCTCCTGCCCTCCCCCTACACCTCAGACACACGTGCCAGCGCCCCCGCTCCTGCCCTCCCCCTACACCTCAGACACACGTGCCAGCGCCCCCGCTCCTGCCCTCCCCCCTACACCTCAGACACACGTGCCAGCGCCCCCGCTCCTGCCCTCCCCCCTACACCTCAGACACACGTGCCAGCGCCCCCCGCTCCTGCCCTCCCCCCTACACCTCAGACACACGTGCCAGCGCCCCCGCTCCTGCCCTCCCCCTACACCTCATACACACGTGCCAGCGCCCCCGCTCCTGCCCTCCCCCTACACCTCATACACACGTGCCAGTGCCCCTGATCCTGACCCCCCAGGATTGTAGGGGCACCTCTCTGCAGAGCCAATCTGGGAGGCTGGCTGGGCATGTGGGACACTGGGGGAAGGGGGCTGAGCCCAGTCTTGCCCCTGGAGAGCCAGGCAGCCCCCGCTCGGAGCCGGGAAGCCCTGGCCCCTGCCAGGAATGCGAGGGAGGCACCAGGGCTGAGCAGGCACCTCCGGCCCTGCCAGGAACTCACAGGCCTGAACGGGACGTTCCCTGGGCTCATCTGTCAAAGTCAGCAGCCAGGCCAACCACAAAGCGCCCTCTCCCCCACCCGCGGCACCGCCCCACCTGGGCGAGTGCCCGGCTGGCTGGGGGCCTGGGGCTGCAAAACCCTGCCTCTGACGCCCCCGCCCCGGGGAACAGCATTTGTGCACTATGGGTCCCCGGGACTCTGCCCTGTACCCCGCCCCGCATCTACCTGCTCCTGTAACCTGCCCCCAGTAGGCACATGGAGAATCTCACTGGAGTTCCTGGCTCCCCCGCTGGTCACTGGGGTCATGGCAGGAAACCTGGTCTAGCAGTGAGGGCGGCAGGCTTGGCGCCAGGACTCCTGGGTTCTATCCCCAGCTTTGGGTGGGAGGGGAGGTGGGCAGGACTCCTGGGTTCTGCCCTGGCTCTGGGTGAGAGAGGGCTCGAGGGGGGGAGGCAGTCAGGACTGCTGGGCTCTGGTCCTAGCTTTTCTGCTGACTGACTTCTGTGCTTCAGTTTAGCCACCTGTAAAGTGGGCTGATGACGCCTTTCCCTGAGGGCTGGGAAGGCTGGTCCGTTAGCCTCTGGGCCCCAGCCACGTGGGCTGGAGAGCTATGGGGAGCTGCGGCAGCCCACTCCGCCCCCCTGCAGGCCACAGCCTCGCGCGGGAGCCCTCACCCCAGCTCAGAGGCGGCCGCTCCCCAGGACAGGCTGCATGGAGGACATTGCGGGGTGGGGGACAGCCTGGGGCCTGGGATGGCCAGAGCAGCCCAGCGAGCGAGCGCTGAGGTGGGGACGAACCCAGGCTTCGTAGGGGCAACGCTGGGCACCAGTGGGGCTGGCCATGCACCTGGCAGGGTGGGGTTTGTAACATGCTGTACCTGCAGGACAGGGCTTGCGTCCCCTGGGCCAGCCCCATCCAGGGGTCGCCCTCCTCTGCCCTCATGCAGGCTGGGATGGGGAACCTGACCGCGCCTGTGGCTGGGGTGTGGAACCAGCAGGGAGGGTCAGATAATGGGAAGCTCTGCTGTGGGGCTAACTCTGCAGTTGGAGGGTGCGGAGGGGATCTCGAGGCAGACGGACAGCGGGTGGGAGCTCAGAGGCCAAGGGGAGCTGGCCCCTGGGAGCTCAGGGCTCGCCTGCCCTAGGGAGCGGGTCCTGCTGAGCCGCGGGCGAGCTGCAGCCACAGACGGGACCCATCATGCCCAGCCCCGCCCCGGCCCAGAGCCTGTGGCCCACTGTAGGGTGAGCCGGGAAGGAAGTAACTTTGCCAGCCATGGGCCCCTGACCCCAGGCAGAGAAGAGCCACCCGCTGACCCCCGTGACAATGGCAGGAAGCCTGGAACCGAGCTGGGGGGATGGGCTGGGGGCTGTGATCCTTACAGCTGCCATGGGGGAGCGATTGGGGGGCACGATCCCAGAGCCAGACTTTTGCTCCCACTGCAGTTTGCATCACAGCCAGGCCGGGGTCCTGTGTGGGGCAGGGAGAGGCAATGAACAGCCCACTCCAGGAATTGCCCTGATGGAGCATGGCTGGGGCGGGCACCCTGGGCAAGGGGGACCCTGCCTGGGATCATGTTGTGACTGGGCCCTCCTGGGACACGATGTCCACCGGGCACTGGGGCCTCCTAGGATGTGGCCCCAGGCGAACTGCAGCGTCCAGCCTTCCAGGCCCAGGAAGACGGGCACGGCCCCTGACCAGACTGGCAGCTTCTGCACGTCTCCGGAGCTGAGCAGCCCAGGCTGGGCACGGCAGGCTCCCCTCACGCACGGCCCAAGTGCAGGGGGCTTGGTCTCCGTGGCCCAGGCAGCCTCTGGCCTCTCTGCGGAGGTGGCTGGCAAAGGGGCCAGTTAGCACCAGCCGTGATGGTGGTTCATGTGACATGGGCGCTTTGCCCCCCAGAAACGGGGCTGAGACCCACACAGGGCTACCAAGCGGCTGCCAGACAGGCCTGACTTTCAGCCCCTATGGGCCTGTTGCGAATGGGCCTGGAGGTGGGGCGCTGCACCCTGGTACCCCGTTCCCCCCCCGAACAGCTGTCACTCAGGCACTTGTGGTCAGATCTCCCTCACACCTTCGCTGTCCCCAAGCCCCCTCGAAGTCCCCCTGGGCCTGGGCCTGGGCCTGGCAGGGACCCAGCGCCGCCCGCCCAGCGGATCGGGTTTATCACCCCGGCTGTGGTGCTCTCTGCTGTGCCTGGCTTCCTCCCGCACTGAGCTGTTCACTTCCCTTTCTGGCGCCCACTTCCCTGCACTCCTGTATCTGGTCAGCGCTGGGACGGAGGGGAGGGGAGGCGGCTAGTGAATCTGTGGAAGGAGTTCTGTGCAAAACGGGCTCGGCTGGCTACCCTGGGAGGGATCCAGCGGGATCCAGCCTTTCGCTCTGCAGCTGCTGTGCGGTGCCAGTAGCCCTGCTGGGGGCAGCCCTACGGCCTGTGAGACCACAGACCTGTGGCTATGGTGAAGAGCTGCAGGGGAGGGTCAGTGGGGTGGGGGAGTGCAGAACCCTATATAGGCAGAGCCCTGTATGGACGGGGGGACAGGGGGTCACTGCAGAGCCCCAGGGCGGGGGAGGGGTGTCAGTGCAGAGCCCTGGCCTGTATGGACGGGGGGACAGGGGGTCACTGCGGAGCCCCGGTGGGGGGAGGCAGAGTCTGGGGGAGGGGGGTTAGTGCAGAGCCCTGGGGCTGGCAGTGCAGAGCCCTGTATGGATGAGGGACAGGGGATCACTGCAGAGCCCGGGGGGGGGGGGGGAATGTTGGTGCAGAGCCCTGTATGAATGGGGGGGGGGTCAGTGCAGAGCCCAGGAGGGGCCAGGCAGAGTCCGGAGGGGGGGGGGGGTGTCGGTGCAGAGCCTGGGGGCGGGGAAGGTCAGCGTAGGGTGACCAGACAGCAAGTATGAAAAATCGGGGCAGGGGTGGGGGGTAATAGGCGCCTATATCAGACAAAGCCCCAGATCTCGGGACACCTGGTCACCGGTGCAGAGCGCTGCAGGGTGGACAGGGCTGGGGGGGCCAGGCGTGCTGACCATGGAGCAGGGAGACAGGGGCGTAAATCATACAGCGCCGTGCACTTGGCGGGGGGGGGGGGGAAGGTAAATCGTACAGCGCCCTGCACTCGGCGGGGGGGGGGGGAGGTAAATCGTACAGCGCCGTGCATGCGGCGGGGGGGGCGGTAAATCGTACAGCGCCCTGCACTCGGCGGGGGGGGGGGCGGTAAATCGTACAGCGCCGTGCACGCGGCGGGGGGGGGGGAGGTAAATCGTACAGCGCCGTGCACGCGGCGGGGGGGGGGAGGTAAATCGTACAGCGCCGTGCACGCGGCGGGGGGGGCGGTAAATCGTACAGCGCCCTGCACTCGGCGGGGGGGGGCGGTAAATCGTACAGCGCCGTGCACGCGGCGGGGGGGGGGCGGTAAATCGTACAGCACCGTGCACGCGGCGGGGGGGGGGGAGGTAAATCGTACAGCGCCCTGCACTCGGCGGGGGGGGCGGTAAATCGTACAGCGCCGTGCACGCGGCGGGGGGGGGGGGGCGGTAAATCGTACAGCGCCCTGCACTCGGCGGGGGGGGCGGTAAATCGTACAGCGCCGTGCACGCGGCGGGGGGGGGCGCGCGCTGCGCTGCGCTGCGCTGCGCTGCGCGGGGAGGGGTGGGGGAGGGGCGCTCAGACTCCCGGCCTCGCGCTTCTCCCGGCCCCAGCCTAGTAGGGCGAGACGCTCCAGCCCTACAGAAACCCCGCCCCCTCCCTCCCTATTGGCCAGCCAGCTGTGACGGGCCGTTGGGGCGGAGCCACCTTCCTCGCCTGTCGCTCGGGGGCCTCTCCCCGCTGCCATTGGCCGGCGAGGGGCGGAGGGGGCGGGTCCTTCCGGCGCGTGAGCCGCTTCCTCCTCCGCCCCCCCGCCTGTCGCTCCCAGTGACTTCCGGTCTGTGCTGCTGGGTGGGGGGTGTGGAGGCGCCTGCTCCCCCCCTCCCCCCGGGTACAGAGCCCCCCCCTTGGTCCCCTCAGAGGAGACAGCCCCCCCTCTCGGGGAGAGAGAGCCCCCCACACACCGCCCCCGCCCCCCCAGCAGGAGCTGAGCCCCCCCCGGAGAGAGAGCGGGGACCCGCCCCCCCCGTCCACCAGCCCCCCCCCCCCCGCAGCCCTCCCTGCAGGTGCCAGGCAGGTGCTGGGAGGAGTCTCGGGGGGGAGAGAGGAGCCCCCCCCATCCCATCCCATCCCCCTGGGGGGGAGACGGGGCAGCCCCCGTGGAGCCCTCGCCCCCCTTGGGGAAGAGCTGTGTGGCCCCGGGGTGTGAGTGACAGGGGGAGCCCCTGCCCCGCCATGGAGAAGGGGAAGGGGGGAGCAGCAGCAGGAGGAGGAGGAGGAGGAGGAGGGAAGTTGCTGCTCTCCACCATCCTGGATGCCAAGGATGAGTTAGAGGAGGTAGGTGCACGTGGGAGGGGGGCTGTGAGGGGTGGGACGGAGGGTGGGGCAAGGAGCTGGCCGGGGGCGTGCTGGAGGGGGGGCTGTAAGGGGTGGACGGAGGCTGGGGGCAAGGAGTTGGCCAGGGGGGATGCTGGAGAGGGGGCTGTGAGGGGTGGGAAGGAGGCTGGGGCAAGGTCCTGGCCAGGGGGGATGCTGGAGAGGGGGCTGTGAGGGGTGGGAAGGAGGCTGGGGCAAGGTCCTGGCCAGGGGGGGTGCTGGAGAGGGGGCTGTAAGGGGTGGGACGGAGGCTGGGGGCAAGGAGCTGGCCGGGGGCGTGCTGGAGGGGGGGCTGTAAGGGGTGGACGGAGGCTGGGGGCAAGGAGCTGGCCAGGGGGGATGCTGGAGGGGGGGCTGTAAGGGGTGGACGGAGGCTGGGACAAGGAGCTGGCCGGGGGGGTGCTGGAGTGGGGGCTGTAAGGGGTGGGACTGAGGCTGGGGCAAGGACCTGGCCAGGGGGCGTGCTGGAGAGGGGGCTGTAAGGGGTGGGACGGAGGCTGGGGCAAGGACCTGGCCAGGGGGCGTGCTGGAGAGGGGGCTGTAAGGGGTGGGACAGAGGCTGGGGCAAGAAGCTGACATGGGGACACACTGCGCTAGGACAGGGTGGTTCTCACTCCCCAATGTACTTCCACCTGCCTCAGCTTTTCCTTGAAGAGAGTGGCAGCTCGTAGTAAGGTGCAATCGGAAGC
Source organism: Malaclemys terrapin pileata (assembly GCF_027887155.1). Lineage (NCBI taxonomy): Eukaryota > Metazoa > Chordata > Testudines > Emydidae > Malaclemys > Malaclemys terrapin. The sequence goes on along the minus strand of NC_071525.1, from coordinate 1,612,039 downwards.
CAGTGTGTATTTTCGTAAAGCTCCCTTGATTTTGTCTCCATTACACTGGAGGGCAAGCGGCAGCATGTTGGCCTACTAATGTTCCCAATGGGCAAGTGGTTCTTCGCTTCATCTTCGGTTTCTCCACCTTCATTGGCAGCAGGCCCTGCTGCTTCATGAGTGGGCATTTTGGAGGTGCAAGTGTGGAACAGGATCACAAAGTTTGCTTCGGATTTCAGCATTGACAGGATTCCTCATCTTTCCTTTCTGATAACAGGAAAACGGTGTCATTCTGGAACGCATTTCTACTGACTGCCAAAGCATTTTGGAGCCCTGGCAGGACCCAGAATATGAGACCTTGAAATCATGTCATTCTGCTTATTGTCTTGCTTTTTTCTCCACTATGGATAGGTAGTCAGAGAAGGATTGGGAGTCAAGTCTTTTGGGATCTGTTCCTGGTGCTGAGGCATTGGAGTATAGTGGTTAGAACAGCTGAACAGGTTCTGGGTTTTATTCCTGGCTCTTCTTTCAGACTTTCTGCCTGACCTTGGGCAAGTAATCTTCTGTACCTCAGTTTACTCATCGGTAATGTAGATAACTATTATTGTACCTGTCTCACATGGGTGTTAATGTTCATAAAGCATTTTGAGATCCTCTGAAAGAAGCTATTGTAGGGTGAAGTACTATCACTTTAGTTGTGACTTGATTTGAGCGGCTAATGTCTCATGAATTACTGGACTTGCAGAGCCAGCTTTTATTTACCATGAGCCAGAAGCAAATGTATTCGGGACTGTTGAAACAGTGCCCGCTAATTTCCTATTGGAAATCAAGTAGAAAAGAAAGACCCAAAGGTATTTGGAATTACTTGGTCTCAAGGTCTGATATATATCAACCTGCTGGGCCTGGAAACTCCCATACCATTGGCAAAACTCTCAATTGTCCCTGTGTATTTTTGGTACTAGTCCAGGTCTGAATAAAACATCCCAGTCCTCAGAGAAATGCCACTTTGTGTGCCTGTCAGAGCTGAAAACTCAAATTCTCCTTGAAACCTCGCCAAGTACTCTCTCCGGGGCTTGTCTGGAATCCGTGTAACACTATTATTTAGTGTTCTGTAGTGCCTCTTCTCCGTGGATCTCAGGGCAGTACAACTCTCAAACCTTGCCTATCCAGTGAGGTAGGTATTGCTCTTTTACAGCTGGGGAAATTGAGACACGGACAGATGAAGTGACTTGTTCAAGGTCATAAAGTTGGGTAAGGACCAGAACTAGGAAGAGAATCCAGAAGTCCTGACAAATGGTCCCCTGCTTTCACTGTTAAGAATCTCTCCTTTGTGCATGTACTTTAAATCACTAAAGCAGTTAAAGGGTCACCAACCTGAAATCTAGTCAGTTTGTAAGAAATGAGTTAAAAATAATGTCAGCTATTACACCTGCTCCTGAGTCCCCCAGCCAGTTTTAGTGGTTTTACTGTCACATTTGCATGTTTAAAAAAAATCCTCTTCCATGCAGAGGGGTGCAAGACTCCCACAAATGGGGAAACTGACTATGGGGGGGAACTGTCAAATGCCCCAAGTGAACATAGTGGCAAACTCAAGAGAAGTGTCTTTTCTAATCTTCTCCTTATAACAATGTGAGATGCGGATTATGACAGCAATAGGTTAAGCCGAGGACTGGTGTTTAAAGTGACAATGTTCCTCCAAAACATATTACATATGGTATCGTCAACTAAAACTCAGAGAGAGAGCTGACCTCTTGCCAGCCTGCGGTGAGTTCTGATAAAGGAAACCGAGCTCATCACTGGGCTGCATGCTTGTAAAGTTGCTTTAAGGTCGGGGGTAACATCTTTCTTTTAGACTAACCATTTAGCCACTCTTCAAGTTTGTGTGTCTCCTATTTATTGTGACAGGTGGTTGCACTCTCTGTCTTAACTCTCTTCTAACACGTGGTCTAGGGAGGTATCTGCAAAACGGCAGCTCCTGCTGAGAGAGAAATACCCAGACCCTTTCTCTGCTATGGAGATATTGAAACTGGGTGTGTGTGGTGGGGGAGGGGTGCGTATATACGCGCACACACACTTGTGTATGTGCATTTTTTTTCTATAGCTAAAGAAATTACTGTTCTAATACTGATTCCACAGTTCCTCCAATGTGTATAGTCACGTCCCCGGTGACCCAGCAGGGTAGAGAATAACTATGTGAGGATTAGAGTGGTAGCCGGGTTAGTCTGGATCTGTAAAAAGCGACAGAGAGTCCTGTGGCACCTTCTAGACTAACAGATGCATTGAAGCATAAGCATGTGTCTGCCGAAGTGGGTATTCACCCACGAAAGCTTATGCTCCAATACGTCTGTTAGTCTATAAGGTGCCACAGGACCCTCTGTCGCTTTTTATGTGCGGATTGATCCCTAAGGTGTAACCATATCTGTTGCCATTTTCTTTAAGATTGATCCCTTAGAATTAGCTGCTATATGTATTTGTTGTTTTAGTGTCTGGACAGCAGTGCTAGTCCTCAAAAATATTCATGGATTTTAAAGCCAGAAGGGTCCACTGTGTTCATATGGCCTGATCTCTTGCGTAGCAGAGACCACGGAATTTCAGTTGGTGAATCCTGCACTGGAGGGAATTATTCTTCCTACCGTATAAGTGACATTGTCAAGCCCAGTGACTTGGGGTTGAACTGGAGCGTACCGTTAGAAAGTCAATCAGTCTCCATTTAAAGACTGAGGGATGATGAGCTTACACGCTCCTTTGGGAACCTGCACTGTTAACATTGTCCTACTTGCAGTGTGAATTTTTCTGACTTCAGTTTGTGCTCACTGGATCTTGTTCTGCCTTTGCAAATAATGGAAATGAGTCTACTTGAGATCTGGGCTTTCAAATTCTTTTGGTCCTCTCTGATAGTTCTGTAGATCAGCCCTGAAAAAAGCCTTACTGAAAAGCAGGGTTACCCTTCTGCACTTGTTGACCCATGCGTGTTCATTTGCATCACCCTAGAAGGCAGACTGTGAAATGGAGATGTTCCCCTTTGCCAATCGCTTCCTCCTCATTCATGTTAGTGGGCGGGGGGGCTGTCACTAGCCAGTGCCATAGTCAGCCTGGCAGATTTGCATTTTAAAGTGGTGCTAATCCAGAAGTGATTGTGTAGAAATAACCCCTTCAGATCCTGCATTTCAGCTCCTGGAGTCGCATCTGCCAGCTTTCCCTGGCACAAACAAGTCATTACCCCGTCCGCTCTGCGGGAGAGTGAGACCGGGTCCTTTTGTCTCACTTCTCACAGGTGGAGTAGGTGGCTGTGTTCCAGTTGCAGGTCTCTTGTCAGTGGTGCTGGCAGAGCCAGAAACATTCCAGCTGGGTCTTCAGATCCTGCCTTGAGTTTGTGGCACTGGTAGTTTGAATGATTGGGCCAAGTGACAAGGGGCACATCTCCCCTGGAAGGCAATGCACCTGTTTATGCCAGGGCTTAACCTACAGCTTACACAGCAAAACACAGGGCTGGAGAGACAAGAACCTTAACTGCAGTGAAGCCACCTCTCCACTACAGGCTAGGGGGGACCCTGCAGGGTCATTTTTATAGTCGGGCTGTAGCTACACTGGCAACAGTGGGAACCGGGTTTGCCCCCCTGCACAATAGCAGCAGCAGAAGCTGTAGCATATACAGTCCTTGGGTGGGCTTAAGGTTTTTAGTCACCATGTCACAAAACCCTGCTTGGGGTGGATTTAGGTGGGGGGTGGGGTGCTGGTGGTAATGTCTGAGCGTTGTCTGCTACAGCTTTTCCCGTTGTCTGTGGAGCTGCCCTGCTGGGGCCATTGGAGACCTGTCTCGTTCTCTAACTCCACATCATTCCTGTTCCACTGCTCAGACTCTTCCTAATTCTCAGTCACCGACCCGCTAACCAGGCCCGACCTGCACTACAAAAATAGCCATGTTGTGAACATGGTTGTAGCTAAAACGTGGCTGCTCCTTTTCTGTGTGAACAGGAAAGAAACGCATTAACCGTATCCTAGCGTAGGTAGGACGTGGTTTCCGAAGGGTGGTCATAACGTGTGTGGTTCTGTGTACGTAGGCAAGAATAAAGGATGGTTGATCATGGTGGTTCTTGTAGTGTGGACGGGGCTCACCAGCTCTTCCCCTCTAATGTCTGCCTGGTTACTGCAGACGTGCGCTCAGAAGGGTCTGTTGTCCTCGTGGCACATGCCTGGAGCCCCTCAGGTGAAGTCCGTGAGAGGCCCTGCACGTGCACTGGGAGGTGAGGCACCACCTACAGTTCTTACCCAGTGCTAGCTGGAAACGCTGGCTTGAAATGACAGCACGCCGGCCTCCGGACGTTCACGGCCGGCCAACCCACCCAGAGACGTCAGTCGGTTGGTGCTATGGGAGGGTTAACTTGCAAAAATCCAATTAAAATAACCCCTGTGGATTTCTCGAGGTCGAGTGAAAGCTCTTGCCGCTCATGCCTAGACTTCTCCCTCTTGCACTGTTATAACTTAGCAACGGCAAGTGGGTCTTATTAGGCCATTCCAGTGCAGTGCCTTGTTCGGGAGGGAAGGGAATCGGGTTTGGTTCTGATCGGTGGCAGCTGTCTGGGGTGCTGCAGAGCCAGCGTGCTCTCTCCTTCCCTCATCCCCCCTCCAGCCCAGTGCACGTAGTGATTCTGTGGGTGTGTCTACACTACACGCTAGGCCTGGGGCTGTGACCCAGGCTTGTGGACTTGGTGTTTCCAAGCCCCTGCTTGAGTTTCCGCACTGCATTATGAATTTGGGTTTACAGGGCTGGGCCCATGTGTCACAGCTGTGCTAACACATCCATACTGCACTAAGCCGCTCTCCTGACTCAGCTTGGGGTGTGGCCTGCATCCACACTGCAAAATGACAGGGCTTGGACCTGAGTCACAACAGGACTCGGGCTCTGACCCACCCCCTGGCAGGTCCTGAGTGCTTTCGGGTGAGTAGCCAGAAGGGAGGCTTGGGCTCAGTGGGCAGTGTAGGTACACCCTGAGTGGCTCCAGAATGGGACCCATCTGTCCCTTCAGTCAGAGCGATGGTCCACTGACAAACATCCTCCCCCTCAGAACCCTGCTCTGGGGCCTTGTGCAACAATTGGGAGCGCTTAGCCTGGCTTTGTGCAGAATGAATCCTGGACCTCCCATGGACAAGCCCCCGTAGAAAGCCTCCACTTGAGAACACCCCCAATGTCCTCAGGACAATCTCGTCATCTCTCTAAAGAGCTATCCCCAGAAGAAACAGGCCTCTCTGTTGCCAAGGCAGGGTTCATTGGCTCTGCTTAGGTGCCATTTACCAGACTTACTGAGCCTTGTTCACCCCAAAGTCTCTCCTTTTCCGATGTTCCTAGCACCTTGCTGGCTGTCCTGTTCCTTTCCCATGGCAGAGTCGTGCACACGGCTTGAGAAACTGAAGGCACTTACAAGCCAGTGTTCTGAGTTCACTAGATGCTGCCTTGGTCGGATGTTTGTCCCTTTCCCCACTGCTGGCTCCGTTCTGTTGTTAAGCATTATTTGAGCACTAGGAAAATAGTTTCATGTACTATCCTGCTCCCACTTCCCTGGCTAGTTCTTGCAGTTTTACAATCACATTTTGCTCTATTTTAAAATGCTTTCCTCTCCCGTGTTGCTGTATACAAGACCCACAGCAGCAAAGGAACTGGCTGACTACAGAGGAAAAGTGAAGTGGGCTGTGCACCCAACGCTGTCGAATGCACAAAGTGAAGTGAAATCACTTGTCGTGATTTTCAGCAAGTCACAGAAGTTCCAGCGGAATCATCATACTTTAAGTTGATGTTCTCCCTTGAGCCACAGTAGATCTGTAAGGCCTTTTCACATCGCCTCTCACTCCAATACCAGCGTGAGTGCCATCCAAGTGCCTGTCTTGGTGATTAGCCAGAGCTTCTGCACCAGACGTGCAGAAACTGTCATGACGCACTTACCAGCCAAGTGCCAAATGCTCCTGCCCTCTGTTTACCATGGAACAAACAAATGTTTTACTTGCTCACCCCAAGCAGTCTGCTCCTTTTCATGGGTAGGCAGGTGAGTGGGGCTTGGCAGGCTGGGGACGGCCTCAGAGAAGGATGGTGCTGTGGGTGTGAGGCACTGGCATTGGACTTGGAAGAGCCAAATTCCATTCCTGTCTTTGCCACAAACTCCCAAGGTGACCTTGGGCAAATCACTTAACATCTCCGTTCCCCAACTTCAAAATGGTGACAGTGGTGCTCTCTTCTGTGCCCTGTGCCCCCTCCCCCTGTCTTGTCTATTGAGAGTGTAAACACTTCTCCTGAGGGACTGTCTCTGATTGTCTTCACTGGGCCCAGCGCGGGGCCCCCCTGCTCTTGGCTGAGGCTCGTGCTGCTGTAACACAAAGAAGAGACGTAACCGCAGTGCTTGGAGCAGCGTACGGCCCACTGGAACAAAAGTCCTGAGTGTCATTCAGTGTTGTGAGCCGTTGGCAGTGGTGGTGCGTATGTATTTATTTGTATTTCAGTCATGTCTACAGGCCCCAATCCAGGGACAGGGCCCCGTTGTAGTAGCTGATGCACCACCCGTGAGAAGCCAGTCCTCGGCTGTTGTCGTAGAAGACAGCTGTGCTGCTAGAAGAGCTTGTTGTGCCTGGAGAGGACATGAGCAGCTGACAGCACCCTGGGAGTGCGCGCGTCTCGTAGTCAGACTCTGCTCCAAAGTTCCCATCGGGGTTTTGCAGTGGCAAATGAACAGTTTTGCCATGTGCTGTGCATTCTGCCTTTGTGTCCCTCTCGCTGTCATTGCATTAGCTGGGACATCCGCATGAAAACATCTGCTCCTGCGGTCTCTTCGCACCTGAAGCTACTTATGAAGTTAGTAATTAAAACGGAAGGCCTTGGACTCCAGCACCTGGCCCGAGCGCTAAAGTCACATAAAATGAAAGCGCTTGTATGTCTGCAGTGGGTCTTCAAGGGAACTCCACTTGCCGTTCAGTAAGGGGCACAGCCCTACAGTACGTGCCCAGAATAGTCTTTGCCACTGTCCGTGAATTGTAGCTTCAGAGAGAATTGAACCTGTGAAACTAGAGCTCTGCTCTCAGAACGGGGGCTGACGTCCCTGTCACCTTGGCCCATGCGTTGTGTTTGGCCCCAAATCCACAGGATGCCAGGATTAGCACTAGCTGGCTCTGCAGGCAGGGGAATGGCGGTGGAGTATTTCCAACACAGACTAGGAATATACGAGCAGCTATGAGGCAGTAGCTTCTCCAGTCAGCCGCTGGTTCTGGGGCCCTGGCGCAGGGGAAGAATGATTATCGTGCTGGTTTTACGCTGCGGCTTTGCATGGCCCCCATCACTGGTGTATATGTGGTGTCACGAGCATGGATGGCAATAGTCTCCCATCGCCTCTCTCATCACCCTTTCCATGGCAGCAGGACGTGGGAGGACCCAGGTTTTCAAAGCTGACTAATGATTTTGGTGCCCAACTTGAGACGCATCCGAGTGGCCTTGTTTTCAGAGGCAGGAAACCAGTGTGTTTGGAAAGTTGGGCCCCTTAAAGGCGTCTCAGATTAGGCTCCCAAAATCACTCCTGGGACTCTTGGCCCCTGTGTTTTGTTACTTGCACTAGGCACCACGAGTGGCCAAGGAAGCCGGGGCTCTGGGATACCTGTTCCTGCTAGCTGGTGTATTGATTTGTTTTGTCTATTTCAGAGACTAGAGAGGTGCATGGGCATTGTGACGTCGCTGACCAATGGGGTGTCGGAGAGGGAAGCTAACGATGCCCTAAATGCTCACGTAAGTGCCGGACATGGTTTTCCATTATCTGTTCTGGGGTAAGCCAGGGGTAGGTGAGGGCTTGTGCGCTGACCAGCCAGAGGTGGCTACTCCTCCCAGTTTGGTGATAACCCATTCATGCAGCATAACCCCTCGTAACTAAGTTTTCCTCCAAGTCCATAAAGCAGACTTTCAGTATAAATACATGATTCCTTAAATCTTATCCACACATACATCTCGCAGTGATTCTGTCTTGGCAAGATACAAGCTTTCTGTAGATACCTTACGTGTTACTCTTTACGGATGAGGATTCTGCAAGACGTGTTTGGTGTAGGGAGTTTGTCAGGTCTGAGGTGAGAGTTGTTTGCAAAGAACCGGGGACCCTTTGCCAAAGGGTTTCTGGGTCCCAGAAGATAATCCTGACAAGAAGAAATAATTCACCCAGAGGCACCTCCACGAGACAGCAGCCATGGGGGCTGTCAGCAAGCCAATCTGTAACCCTGCTAGGAGCAGTGGCACGGACGCTGTGCCATCTTCACCAATCTGAACACTGACCAGAAGTTTTCCAGAGTTGTGTTTTTTTTTTTTAAAGAAAGACGCTTACTCCATGTCTAGTAAAATCCTCTGGCGGCAGTGCTATGCTGGGTTTCCTTGCTGAAACCTGGCTGGCTTTTTCCTCCCCCATCATAACCCACCCTGTCAGATTGCTCACGAGTGCTGGACTGTTGGTACTGATCTGCCACGAGAGGGGGGCGTGTGCATGTTTGTGAATACACACGTGCTCGTGGTGGTGGTGACATCCTGGGATTGCAGTTATCATGCACTTCTTTGTACGCTCCCTCTGCATACACAGTTTGTCTCTGCTTGAGCTCCTTGGAATCCCCATTCCCAGTGGTACAATCTTCCCACTGCACTTGCTTCTCGTCCTGAAAAGTCCCCAAATCCTCGCCTGCTCCCCGATGATGTTACTGTGTAGAGAAAGCCCAAGTAATTTGTAGAGGTTCTAAAATGTATTGGCTGCAGTTTTCTCCTCCCTTGTATCTTTGGCTAGCTGGAGTCATGGCGCTAGGAGAGCCTGGCTTAGCAGGAGGAGGGATGCAAACATGGGGCCTGCCAAAGCCCACTGGTCTAGTGGGAGCCTTTCCCGTGTGGCTGAATGGCCAGTGAAGTGTGTCTCTCACAACCCTGTGAAGCCCCAGGTGTGGGAGGGTGCCTCACGGCACAGGGTGCCCTGGAGGCCTTCAGGGTGATCCTGTGGGGTAACCTGCATCACTCAGGTGTGGCCTCGCTGCTTGTGAGTAATGTGGGCGTCCGGAAGTCCTGCCAGTAAAACCTTCAGACCACTCCCACCACCATGGGGTCTCTCACTTAGGAAGAGCATTGAAGCATTGCTTAGACTACATATTTTAACTACAAAATGTGTGTGCGTGCACAGGTGGGTGGGTGTGTAGGAGGCACAGGACTCGGAGGACTTTGCAGATATGAACGATGGGGAAGCTCTGTAACTTCCTGCTGCTGAATTCGCTGGGGGCTGGTCTGGAGCGTCCCTGTCCTAGAACTGAGAAGAGCCTCTCGCGTCGTCAACACCCCACCTGAGCGAGGCCTCGTGTTGCTCACCCGTGTTGCTTCCCCTTTCCTCTCGCAGGTGTGCAAAGGAGCCCCTCAGCATGAGGAGATCTGTCTTGGCCTCTTCACCCTGGTCCTCACAGAGCCGGCTCAGGCACAGAAGGTAAGGCACGGCATGCCCAGCTCCTGCCTTGGGATGGCTTGTTTCACTGGGCGCTCTGCTTGCCAGACAAGGCATTTCTAACTGTGGCGGCTTTCCAGAGGCGCCTGCAGGCACTGAGGGCTCCCTGGGCTGGAGTCCTCAGCTGATCGTATGGAGGAGATGACTCAGCTCCCACTGTTCTACTTTCAGTGTGTTCACACGGCACAGACGTTGGCCTTTGTATTGCAGCAGCAGCTAATGCTGTCGTACCAAGGAACGGCGTCTTGGTGGCAGTATCTTTGGCAGATCTTGGGTTAATTGTTTTTGGTGGAGGGGTGTGTGGTGGGGGTCCTAAATAACCGATGGAACTGGGGAAGGCCCCTTAGCTCCTGTCCCTGTGGTTGCAGAATGGAAATGTTTGCTGGCTGGCCAGATGTATTTGCATACAAAAGTAATTATCTAAAATCTAGATAATAAACAAACTCATTTCATAAGCAAAACTGTGTGAGAGCAGCCCAGCTCTAATAAGTTGGCAAGCTGGATTTTATTTTTAAATATCTTTTGGAATGAACCTGTTAACGGCTATTTAATTTCCTGGATGCAGATTAGACAATGTTGCTGCAAACCAATGAAGCGTTTTGGGAATGAAATCGAGCATGATTCTGTAGAAACTGACTGCGTAGTAGGTAGAAGGATTTAGAAAAGGGATTTGCCCTGCTTTGCAAATGCAATGAAATGCCATCCAAATACTTTCAGATGCAGATTGCGAACGGCTTCTCAGCAGGAGTAGCTAAGGCCCAAGATGGCCAAGCGACACTGCCAGAAACCGCGGGTCATGTGGTAGTGTTTGAAACTCCCATCCTGGGCTTCTCTACACACAGCCCTTTGCACTAGCCACCGACTGACACTGACTTCCTGCTGGAACCTGCCTGCCTGGTCATCTTAAGCCGGGAACGGGAGGTCACTGAAAACAAGAGTAGAGCGTTTTGCTGTATTATTCATGTTGCAAACACACAGTAAGAGACAGTCCCTTGTTCTGAAGAGCCCCAGTCTAAGTGAAGATGAAAGGCAACAAGTGTGTATAAGAGACGGAGAGAAGAGTGCTGGGGAGGTGTGGTTAGCGAGACTAGCTGAGAGCTGTTAGCTGTGTTAATGAAATGGGTTTGCTGTCTAATCATTGGATTGGCAGGGAAAGCAGCTCTTTGTTGAACCCACTCAATCATTTCCCCCTTTTCTCCTGTCACTTCTTTGGAAGCCTTGGCTGCCATATAGAAACGAAGAACGTGAGTCAACATTGTGCGTTTTGTTTAAACATGGCACTCTTGTTTGTGGCTTGTACAGCCTGAAAATGGGTTTGAAACTGGTTTAAAATTAGTTTACATCTGAAATTGCTGGTGGTGTTGGTTGCTTTGGGAGGGAGGTTTCGGATGCAGCCCCTTGGAGATTGTGATCTGTTCTTCTGCACTGGAAAATAGTCCAAAGCCTCATGATTCTCCACAAAGTGAGGTGGTCAGTGGCTGCCGTGTCAGTGAGCGGGGAGGCTCCTCTCTAAGGTACCTGAGGTACCTGGACTGACAAGAGCTGGGGGAGCACAGAGGCCCTGAGCCGTTGAGAAACAGGAGCAGCGGAGCATGTGCATGTTCGGGGGGGGGGGGTGTCCAGCTCGGAAAGGTCATTGTTGCTGCTGGGGTGTGGCTGGATCAGCAGGTGTCCCAGGCCTTGCCCGGAGGTCCTGGAACGCTGGCACTGTTCCTGACGGCTGCACGTTCAGAAATGGGTCATGGGCAGCGTTCTGTTGTGGAGTGAGTGACCTGCCCATTCTCTCAGTACCATGACACACACCTGTGGCTTTCACTTGCCGCATTGGCCCGGCTGCGAGTTCGGTGATGCTGAGGGGTGTTTGGTTCGAATGCCGATCAGTGGCTCGGCAACGTGCCGAATGTAAAGGGATCGAAGTAAACGCTCGAGGGGAGGGCTCTCCGTGGTCTGGTGCGAGCAGGGCTGAGTGGCCAAGCCTGAGGGAGGCACTGATGGACTAAGAGTTCTCTCTTCATTGAGCCAGTGCTATAAGGCTCGGGCTCCCGAAACCAGGGCCACAGGTCCCCATTCACCCCAAGCCGGGATTGCTAAGCAGGGCGTGTCTCTTTCAGTGGAGTTGTAGCTATGACTCTTCTTAAAAAACCAAACCACTCCCCTCCCTGATCACTAGACCCCCCCACACACACCCTTTTCTGATGCCAGCAGGCTTCCCCTCCTCTGAGCTGGGCTCCGTTCCGCCTCTCCCGTCAGTCACCAGAGCTGGGCTCCGTTCCGCCTCTCCCGTCAGTCACCAGAGCTGGGCTCCGTTCCGCCTCTCCCGTCAGTCACCAGAGCTGCTTCCACGTCCTGACTCCGGAGCTGCTGGTGGGATTCTTCCCCTCGGTGCTGCGCCTGTGGTGCCAGGGCTCGGAAAAATCTCTCCCAGGCTGGTTCTGAACTAGGCCCCAGACAGGGACCAATATCACGTAACTGGTTCCTGCCTCCCACAACTTCGTCCCCCGCTCCAGCTCCGTGGCTCACCCCAGTCCGCAGGCTCTGGTATGGAGACAGTGTAGTCTCTTAAAGGGTTAAACTCTTCCAATTGGAGTGAAACCCCCTTCTGGTGAGTTGTGATAAACAATACCTCCGGCAGGGCAAGGGGGGGCCTGTACCCAGTCGAAGGCTCTCCCGTCACTCTTCCTTGTGTTTGCAGCCCCAGCGTCCTCCTTCCCTTTCAGCTGTGCTGTGCCCAGGGCTGCCCCACTGAGCCAGCGAAGTTCCCGCCTGCTCTGTTCCTGTGTGGGAAGGGCAGTGATGGGCAGAGCCTGCGTCCGTGACAGGCAGTGAATATCTCTGCCTCCAAGGTGGCAGTGGAGGGCACAGCAGCTGCTCAGGGCCCTCTCATTAGCCACCTGGCTGGCTCTGCTGCTGTGATCGAGTTTGCTCTCACAAGCACATCCGTGTTCTTAGGGGGTAATTGGCTCAGGCAGCGGGATGGGGACGGGGTTCTGCTGTGGTCGGTCATTGCCTCCTTCCTTTCCCCCACCTAGTCCCCATGGGTTATGCCGCCAGCAGGCGACTGGAGCCAGGACTGCAGAGTTTGACTTCTGGTTCTGCCACTGACTCATTGCATGACCTTGGCAAGACCCGCATCCCTCTGTGATTCCCGTCTCTGTCTGTAAAGGGGGGACATGGCTTGCCCAGCTGAGAAGGGGGCTGTGTGGCTCGCTGCTGGGGCGAGCTTCAGATCTTTGCATGAGGGGCAAAGCTCCCTTCCCCCAAATCTGACAGGTTCAGGAATCCCTTCCCCCATCACGGACGCAGTCAGCTGTGGGGGGCCTATGACAGCTGTTCACCAGAGCCCTGCAGTGCTCTGGAAGGGAAGGAGGGAGAACGGGGCCCCCTGGGGGAATTGGTTAGTAGCAGGTAACTCCTGGCCTGGAACTTGGCCAGGTTGCCGGGGTCAGCGCCCACAGAAAGGGGGTGGGCTCGGTAATCATCACAAGAGCCAGGGCCACGGTATTGAGTCTCCTGCAAAAACGGGGATGTGCTGCCTGAGGATTTCTGGGTGCTAAAGCCGAGGGGCTGGGATACTTTTAGTGTCTCCTGCTCTTTATCTGCAGTTTGACCTTTTGACCCCCCCCAAGACTCCCACACCCCAAATCTATCATCTTCCTTTCCTTGCTCCCGGATCTCCTTGGGAACCATTGACATCTGCGTAACTCCCGTGCTCCAATGGGGACTGGCTGGGTGCACGGACTCTGGCCGTTTGGTGGGGGGAGTTCGGACGCCAGTGGGGCCGATCTGCAAGTCGCACCGATGTAATGTGTGTTGGCTGGAAAGTGGCTGACATTGCCACTGCCTGAATTGAAAATCCTGCGTGCTGGGGCCTCTCGCTAGCAAAGGGCTGGCTGATGCCGCCGGTTACACGGGCACCGCCTGGAGTCCCTCCTACCGATTGCTCCCAAAGTTGACAACAGATGTATGTTGCGTCTGCAGCAAGAGGCTTCGGGGTTGTGCTGCTTTCTGCCCCTCCCCAGAGCCACAGACTCACCGTGGGCTACTCGGGCAGTCTGCCTCTGGATGCAGTTTCGCTTGCGCTGCTGCAGCAAATAAACATCCCTCCCTACACACGCGGCCCCCCCCCCCCCCCCCCGAAGAACAGAGCGCTGTGCGGCCAGAAGAGGCACCTCAAATCCCTCCACTTGTGTCTTGCTCCCCATTCCTCCCGGCGTCCCATCCGTCTTGTTCTCCGATGACGGTGCTTCCTTGGGGCGGCTCCTTTGGTCGTCCCTTCCTGTGTCCCAGTTCCACGCATTGGTGTCCCTTTCTCTCCTGGGGGGGAGCCCAGCGCCAAAAGCGGGTTGGACCTACAACTTCCCCTGCTTTTGTGAACAGCTTGTTAAAAGGCAGCCCTCTGCCTCCCACTGCTGGCGTGTGAGGGGAGTCGAGCGGCTACCACACCTTGCTGGCTGATGAAGAAGAAATGGGATCACAGCCGCCCCCTTCCCAGCCTGTTAAGGATCAGCTGAGGGCTGCAGTCTCCCTCCCCCAGGCTGGCAGAGATTAGCTGTGGTAAACTTGTCCAGCTGTGAGCCAGGACACTCGGCCCTTCAAATATCCAAGTGACAGCGGATGATGTGCAAGCAGCTGCCTCCTCCGCCCTGTGCCCTTTTGCTTTAATTAACTTCTGCTTTTGGCCCGGAGAGCAAACAGAGCCTCTCCCCTCAGTTCAAAGTGCCCGTTTTCCCTGGGGTTTCCATCACGCTCCACCCCCCCCCCCTCCTGCTGCATGGCCTGATTTATCTATTTAAACTGCACATCCATCAGGCTGTTCCCTTCCTATTAATTAAATGGCCTGTCTGAGGGGTGGCTCTGACCCGCCGAGAGCAGGGACGAGATGATGGAGCACTTGCATCCTTGAAACTAATCTGGCAATTCAGGTTCCCCTCCCTCCCCCTCGCCATCCGAGCAGGGTAGCTGCTTCTCCTCGCGCCACCCACCCTTTGCTCCCCGTCCCATGGTCCAGCGGGATTAACAAGGAGTCCCATCTCATCTGCTTGGGTCTCTGTGGGTGCCGTGTGGAACTCCAGGGGCTGAGTGACCGTCCCAGTTCCAGACCTGCTCTTAAACATTTCCCCAACCCTTTGAGACCCATGTGGGGTGAGAAGCTGAAATACAGCAGGACCTGTTGGGTGAGCCGGCTGCATCCTTCCGCATGGTACCAAAATACCCAGCTCTCAGGCAGCACCTCGGAGTCCCTGTTCTGGCTGCTTCCCCCTCCTCTGGGGCCTTTTAGAAGCAGGCACCCGTCACACGGTGTGTCCTCCTCCAAGCTTGGGCCTCCCGTTTTCCGAGAGTCAGGAACCGGTCGGGGCTCTTGGGTTGGGCTCCGTGGGTGTCGCGTCACAGTCCGAGCGAAGGCTCCCTCTGGGCTTGCACTGCGGAGCTTCAGGTGTGTTACCCCCATGGAGCATGGCCACAAGGTAGCTGTCACAGGGAGCCGTAGCTATTTGAAGCCAACAGGTTCGAGTCCTGGAACCTCAGCAAGTTTCTCTTTCAGAGCAATTCTTTGAACTCCACTGTCCTGGGGTATCATGGTAGGGGTTGGCTTGACCATGCAGCTTCCTTGGGTCGCTAAGTCAGCGTGCCCGGGGTTAACTGCAGACAGGCCTCACCTCTGGGTGCAGGGAGGGGAAGCTCACAGCAGCAGGAGGTTATCTGCACAGGAGAGGAGGCTGAGAAAAGCAGTAGACGTTACTGACTGAGAAGGAAAGATACTAGAGAGACAAGGCGGGTGAGGTGATATCCTGAGACCCACGTGGCTGCAACAATGCTGCGTTCAGAGAAAGATACTGAAGGCCAGACATGGATCTTGCGAGCGCTAGTGAGGACACGGGGACATAATTGGCTGCAAGGGGAAATGCTGGGGGTCACTGAAGACCTTCAGGGGACTAGTAGCAGAGTGTCATGGGCTGTAATTAAGGACAGGAAGAGGCAAGATCTGCTGACTCTGGCATAGTCCTGTGGGAAGAGGTAGCAGCCTGGTCATGTGAGACTGGACAGAGCAGTAGGGAGCTTAGCACGTGGTGTAGTCCTGGACCAGCGGATCCCATCAGCCCCTTCCAGCTCTGCGACTCGCAGGAGTTGCAGTGGTGTGTGTTACATTGAGGCTAGCCAGGCAGCTGCCTGAGGTTGGCGTTAAAGGCCAGCGTTCCCTGGGGAGGCAGCAGGCGGCTCGGCGGGCTGGGCCCTGGCTCCCGTTTGCGGAAGCTCCTTTAGCATCTCAGATTGATAAAAAGCCACACGAAACCGCCACCTGTTGCGTGAGTGTTTTATCCCTTCAGGTGCTGCCTGAGCGTGGGGAGTCTAATCAAAGAGCTCTTTCCAGGCCTCATTAACTCTCCAGAGCAGAATGCTGAACCCACAGCCCTGCTCTCCGCAATAGCATGACATTTAACAGCACAGATTAACATTCATGTGGAATGACTTAGCAAATTACTTCCTAATCATCCCCATCCCCCACCACGCTGACCCAGGGAGAGGGGGCAAGAGGAAGCCGGGCAGAGCCGTCAGCCCTGCTCTCTGGTTACATCTTGGCCGCGTGCTGTGGAGAAGGTCCTTCCTTTGCTGAGAATGTGTGGCCTAGAGTTGGCTGTCTCCAGGGTCTGCCCTGGGTGAGGAGGGGGTCTGGATTTCAGTGGTACTGGTTGGTCTGTGAACTGAAGTTGGGCTAATGCTTGATGAGTGGGAAGCCATCCCTGGCTAGCAGAGCTGTGGGAAGGAGGTGGCGGCATGGGAGTAGCCGGTTTTGCTGCTGCATCTCCAGGCACCACTGGTTAGCCAGAGCCCCGTTGTGCTTTGAGTTAGTTACCCTGACTGATATGGGTCTTTTTGGTGCGGCATCAGCTGTGGCTGGTGTCTGAGACCCAGGAGTGGTGTGTGTGTGTGGCCTTTGGAGATCGGGATGTGTGCTGTTTTTTTGTTTTTTTTAACAAGGCCAGACCTTCACACGCACTACCCTCTGCCCCACAAGCAGAGAGGCTGAGGACTGAACTCCTGTTTCACTTCTGCCCTGCCCTGCAGAGACCAATGCTGGAACGTGGGGGGCGAGAAGCGTGGGTGGGGGACGCTTTGGGCCCCAGCTCCGTCCATCCAGCAACTTTCAGCACCGTTTCGAACCAGCCTTGCCTTGCGGGGGAGTTCTGAGTGCAGGAGAACTGGGCTAGCCCATGAACCAGGGATTAAAGGCCTGAGCACAGAGGCTGAGAGGGGACTCAGGTGGAATTTACTCTAGCTTGGTGTGACAGTGGCTAGGCCAAGTCTGAGAGGAAGAGAGCTTGGCTCTCCTGCGGAACCTGGGCTATTCCCTCTGTCTGGATCCCCGGGGATGCTCCTGCTTTACGTGCCGATTCGAGTGCTAGTTTATTTAGTGTCCCAAACCCTCAGGCAGGTTCAGGGGCTTTATAAATCAATGATGCTGTACCTGTACCCATCTCTGCTGCAGTGTTACCGGGACCTGGCGTTGGTGAGCCGAGATGGCATGAACATTGTTCTAAACAAGATCAACCAGATTCTCATGGAAAAGTACTTGAAGCTGCAGGATGCCTGTCGGACTCAGGTGAGAGGGGAACCCGATATCGGCCCTGGTGAGAGCGGAAAGGGGACTGCAAGCCCTGAGGGGACTCAGCATCTTGGGGTTTGGTGATGGGATTGGAAGCATAAGCAGGAAGGGGATGTGGAGGAGAGAGCAATGTTGGATGGGTGTTCTCCCCCCCCGCCCCCCGATGGCTGCTAACACCCTCTGAGATGTGACCTTGGGGCTGTGGGTGTCTGTCTTGTGCTGCGGAGGTGTAGTCGTGGCTCCGTGGCCAAGGCTGTGCTGAAATCTGCGCTTGAAGCAGCACCAAATTCCCCGTCTCATGCTGGCTCTGCTCGTCTCTGTCTCTAGCTGGTATGGCTGCTGCGGGAGCTGGTGAAGAGCGGGGTGCTCGGGGCAGATGGCGTCTGCATGACCTTCATGAAGCAGATTGCAGGTGAGTACTGCCTTGGGCAGCAGCAGAGACTGGCCCCTGTCGCGTGGCGCTGCACTGCCCCAGGGCCCTGCCCAGCAATGGCTGCAGCAGCAGGAGGCCCATCCCATGGCAGCTGGAACACCGTGCGCTGCCTGGCTTGGGGTCCAGGTCCGAATCTGGCGTGACACCTTGCCCGGGCTGGGTCTGGGCTTGCAATGGAAGCAGCTCACGCCCACCTCTCAGAGCCTCGCTTTGCAGCAGTGGTGCATTTCCAAGAGCCGGCTAAACCTGCCTATCAGGGACTGGCTCGAGCGTGGAGGGGCTAGTGGGGCTGCTGCCGAGGCCTGGGAATCTGCGATAGCCCCAGCGTCCTCCCTGTGAGGGGTTAATCCCGGGTTGGGCCGGCGAGAAGCAGGGTGAGGTTAGGCAGCTAGTGCCAATAAAGCCTCGGGAACAGCCAGCGGGCGTGTGGATTTCTCAGCTTGTCAGCAGCTCAGTCCCTGTGGCCCAGCCCAGTAGAACCACTGAGCCCAGCCCAGCCCTGCCCCATCTCTGACATCTGGGCAGCCAAGGGAGGCGCTCGCGTCCTGTGAGCCAGGACTCTCCCATGCAGGGCCTGTAATGCCCTCCAGATGGGCAGGGCCAGGGCCTGGCCACGTGGCCCCCTCTGTGCCATTCCAGGTCCACAGAGCCATCTCTCTGCACGTCAGTGCTAGGCACCTACGTCCAGGGAGGAGGAATTTGCGTCGCATAATAAAACTTGACATTTCTTTTTTATTGGTTACATCTGTGACGTGGGCTGGCCCAGTTGGAAATGGAAACCATCCCCTCGGCTGCAGGGACAGGGTGGGCAAGGCTGGGTTCAGAGGGCCAAGTGCTGAGAACGAACCAGCCTCCCCGGTCTTGCCCCCTCCCCCGATGTGCACGATGTGATAAACATGGAATAGCTTAAAAAACCATTGGTGATGGTGTCCCTGTTTCCCTGTGCGGGGCCCAATTCTACTCTAATGACGCTGCTGTCCTGCATTTTGCTATTTTTATGATGCCTTAATTGTTATGATCATATTGCAATTGCTTGCAATGTGCCTCATATGCGTGTCTGTATTTCCAAATGTCTGAGTACAGCTCTGAGCTTCTAGCACTGTTAGCAAAGTGCTCCAGCTTCATGTTGGTGACCTCGTTTAAAGGGGAAGTAAAGGCAGCTGTAAGAAATGGGAAGTTGATAGTAGGGACTTTCACTCAGGAATGGTGGAAAATTGATAAGGGAAGCAAAGGGACACATGGAGAAATCTGTGTCCCCAGAGTTAGGGACAATAAGGTGTTTTTGAAATATATTCGGGACAAATAGAATCCCAACAATGGTATTGCTCCATTACTAGATGGAAATGTTAGAATTATCAATAATAATGCAGAAAAGGTAGATGTGTTCAATAAAAATTTCTGTTCTGAGTTTGGGGGGAAAACAGGTGAGAGTCTCATCATATGGTAATGATAACACTTTCCATTCCACTAATATCTCTGGAGATGATATACAGACGCTACTAAAGGTAGACATTTCTAAATCAGCAAATCCAAATAACGTGTATCCAAGAGTTTGAAAAGAGCAGGCTTGGGAGCTTGCGGGACTGTTAACATTAATTTTTAATTCGTCTTGGAGCACTGGGGAAGTTCCAGAAGACTGGAAGAAAGCAAATGTTGTGCCAAGTTTTTAAAGAGGGTAAATGGGATAATCCAGGTGATTATAGGCTTAACAGCTTTACCTTGATCTCAGAGCAGCTAATACGGGATTCAGTCAATGAAGACGGAAAATGATGTACAATTAACATAGCACGCATTAAAGGTATTGAACGCTGGCTAAGGATTGGCTTTTGGAATGACAAGGTGGGTGAGGCGATATCTTTTATTGGACTAACTGAGAGAGAGAAGCTGTCGAGCTGCACGGAGCTCTTCAGGTCTGGGAAATGTTCTAAGAGTGTCACAGCTAAATACAAGATCAAAGAGCGAGGTTAGCTCATGTGCTAAGGGACCAGTATGTGCTAGCTGTTTACCTTGTATTTCGCTGTGACACTTCGTGCCTTTCCCAGACCTGAAGAAGAGTTCGGTGTAGCTTGAAAGCTTTTCTCTCTCACCAATAGAAGTTGGTTCAGTAAAAGATATTACCTCACCCGCCTTGTCTCTCTCATATCCTGGGACTGACAGCCTACAACAACACTGCATTCAGATCTCCGAATGTAATTGTCATTGAGCGGGTGTGTTTCCAGAGGGGTCTTGCAGGGGTCAGTTCTTGGCCTGACGCTATTTAACATTATCAATGACTTGGAAGAAAACATAAACTGATCACTGAGAAAGTTTGCTGATGACACACCAATTGGGGGAGCGATAAATAATGCAGAGGACAGGTCATTGAGTCACAGCGATCTGGACTGGCCAGTTTAGGATGGCTAAATATAAAAGTATATGTCTAGGAATAAAGAATGTAGGCCAGGCTCTCTTTCTGGGGAGGCAGCGACTGAGAAAGATTTGGGCGTCGTAGTGGACAGTCAGCTGAACCTGAACTCCCAGTGCAACGCTGTGGCCAAAAGAGCACATGCCGTCCTGGGCTGCATAAACAGGGTAGGAGCCGCGAGGTTAGTTTAGCTCTGGATCTGGCACTGGGTGACTGTCGCTGGGATCCTGTGTCCACGATTCCAGAAGAGCGTTGATAAATTGGAGAGGGTTCAGAGAAGAGCCCCGAGAATGAGTAAAGGGTTCGAAAACCTGCCTCGTAGTGAAAGACCCAAAGAGCTCAATCTATTTAGATTAACAAAGTGAAGGTTAAGGGGTGCCTTCATTAGTCTGTAAGTACCTACATGGGGAACACATGTAATAAGGGCCTCTTCAGTCTAGCGGAGAAAAACATAACATGATCTAATGGCTGGTAACTGAAGCTAGACAAATGCAGACTGGAAATAAAGCGTACATTTTCCACAGTGAGGGTTATTAACCATTGGGGCAATTTACCAAGGGGTGTGGTGGATTCTCCATCACTGGCAATTTTAAATCAAGATTGGATGTTTTTCTAAAAGTTCTGCTCTAGGTATTATTTTGGGAAGCTCTCTGGCCCTTGTTATTCAGGTCAGACGACATGATCACAATGATCCCGTCTGGCTTTGGAATCTATGAATCCACGATAAGACTTTGCACTCCCATCAGGCCTTCAGCTGAAGATCTCAGAGCGCTTTGCAGACATCCGCTAAGCTTTGCAGATTGTCTGGCCCAGAGAGAAGTGACTTGCCCAAGCTCATGATGTGACTCGGTGGCAGACCTGGGAATAGAACCCAGGAGTCCTAGTTGCCTGCTCTACTCACAGTGCTACATTTATACCTAAATGCCTGGAGCAGTGTTCCCCGGTTTCCTACCAGACGGATTGCTTTCCTGTCCCAGGCGCTCTCTAAAGTGTCTGGCTTTTACTCCCCCTCTCCCCTAAACACCAAATCTCTTCCCTTTCTGGCTCTCGCTCTGTTTGCCAGAAAGGTCACTATTGACTCTGTGTTCCAGAAACTGACAGTTCCATTCTGAAGCATGCTCTAGCAACAAAGACCCCCTCCATTTTTTTGATACAACAGAAAATGTGGCAATCGCCATACTTGTTTCTGGGAACACGCTGAACACGTGCTTTGAAGCAGCCAGGTACCTCTGTGGCAGGCAGGATGGGCCAGATGTGAGGCTTGTACTGAGCTGGGGAGAAAAAGACTGTAATTATAGTGCTCTGCTTCGCGGCGGCTGGGGCTGAGACGGTGGCTGGTTGGGATAAAGCTGACACCACAGACAATTACATCGATTAACGTAAGTGGCTGTTTGCTCCCATGTTGTGCTCTTGGTTGCAGGTGGGGATGTGACGGCGAAGAATATCTGGCTGGCAGAGAATGTCCTTGACATACTGACTGAGCAAAGGTATGGTGCAGTGGGCCGCAGCGGTGTCGCTGGGAGATGTCTCCTGACTGGCGGGAGCAGCGGGCTGGCCGGGGATGGGGAGAACTGGCTCTTTGGCCATCCGAGGGGCTAATGGAGACCTCCCTGCTTGAGCATGGCAAGGGGTGTGGGAGGGGTTTGCATGTTTGGGGTGGGTGGGGACATGTTGGTATCTTTTCACATAGGTTGGCTTGTGGACAGTCAGCTGGGCAATGCACTGGGGTTGCAAGTAACTGGCCCCGCCCCTCGGGACCGGATCTGGCCAATGCAGAACGTGGCTTCGCCTCGAGTCCACGGCAGGGCATGGGCCTCGTTCTCCTGTCACGAAATCCACTGTGCGGCTGCAGCACGCCCGTAAGCACATCTTCAGCTGTGGCATGAAATCCTCTGTCCCAAGCCCTGGGGCCGGCAGCATGCACCAGTTGTTGGCTGCCTCCCGGGTGTCCCGCTTGGCACAACTGGCTGTAACCTCTTGGGGATTTTGTAATGCAGCTGGCGAAGCCAGGCGGGATCAGACCATCGGTTCTTCTAGCCTGGTGACCTGCGCCTGGCGGGTCACAGGAAGCTGGTATCCCATAATGCTCCTAGCCAGTTGTGCAATGCGCTGCCATGACGCTTCCCCCGTATGTGACCAGCTTCCCCCTGAAACAATGGGACTTGGTCACCTTGTGCCATGGACAGAACATCCAGGACTCTCTGGGGCAGTTTCCTAGGAATATTTTTCTCCTGACTTTTCAAAGTCCTGATGGAGGGTGTTCCTCTTAGAGGAGTGGTTTGGAATTCATTGCCCAAGAGCTGATCTTTGTCAGCTTCCTGTGCTT
Source organism: Malaclemys terrapin pileata (assembly GCF_027887155.1). Lineage (NCBI taxonomy): Eukaryota > Metazoa > Chordata > Testudines > Emydidae > Malaclemys > Malaclemys terrapin. Next base: position 1,589,809 of record NC_071525.1, on the reverse strand, counting down.
AAACAACAGCTCCCCGCTTCACTGGGGCTGCAACCACCAGTGATTTGCTGTGGCCAGACAGTGGGGAGGCATTGTCCTTTATTGGTAAAGCGGGGGCTAACTGATGATAAACAGACTTGGTAGCGCAGCCCTCAGCTGGGCGGCGTCCTTGCTTTTAAATAGACGATTGATTTTCACGACTCGCTGTTTATAATAACAGCAATTCTCCTAAAATCACTGATTGCTGCGCTTAGCAATCACAGCACAGCTCCTGCGTACCACCGTGCAAGGGACCTTTCCCTACGCACTGCCGTGCAGTGCCATCTAGTGCATCTGCTGGGAACCTGCACTGCCAGAGGGGGCCGGGGGCCGGGACTTGTTGCTATGGCCTAGAAAACAATTGGGAGTTCTTAGGCTGCGTGTTTATGTAACCGTTCGCGGGCAGCACTGTTAGGGCTTCCTTCCGCCAGCTCAGCTGATGCACCTCAGCCCTGCCCCTACCCCCGATCCCCGCTGTTCCGTCCTTGGGCCCCAGCGTGGCCCTGCCAGGTCCTGTCCCGGCACCACTGCTGCTCGGCTCCAGGGGCTCCTCTGAAGCAGCCTGCACATCCTGCCAAATTATGTTCTGGTTTTGCTTGCGAACAAATGACTAGAAAATGTTTGCAGGGGGAAAAGCAACTTCTCTCCCATGTGATTCAAAGCCACATTTGGCCTGGGATCTGCAGAAGCCAGCCCAGCGCATTCAATCCCAGGAGATTTCCCCTGAGGAGAGGAGCTTGTCGGGGAAACGATGTGAGGGGAAAGGCTAAGCCCCATTTGGAGGCATTGCTCGATTTTCCACAGCACGGTCTGTAGCAGATCAGAGAATGCCTGAGCACAAGCAGAGCCGAGCCCTGGGAATGCGCCTGCAGGGAGAACCTGCAGCTCTTTGCTGGGATTTATATCCTTTGATTAGGGGGAAGCCAAGACTTTAATTAAACAGCACATGAGAAAATCTAATTCTGCATTCAGAATGTCGACTGCTTGGTTTAATTAAATACAGCAACAGCAGAGCCACTCCCTGAGCTCCGGCTGCCTTGGAGAGGAGGCGAGCGCGCCACCTCTGCTAGGCTGGATAATATAGCCACTGGCCGCTAATGGCCAAGCGAACATGACACTGCCTCTAAATGTTTTCGAAAAAGCTCATTTGCTCTGCCTGCCGGATCCATTAATCCTGGGGCTGCAGGCGGCCTCTTGACCCCTTCTGACAATGGTTTTATGTTTGTACGCACCTTGGTCGGCGAGAGGAGGAAACTGATCTGACAGCCTACCAGGCTTCATTCCTTAAGGATTCCAGGCACTGCCCAGATGCAACTTCAACCCCCCCGCTTCTTGCTGCCAGTCCAGACAGCTCCACTGCCTGGTTAAGCTGTGTGCTAGCGCAGGGGTTAGGGGCAGTCTAGAGTGCCTGGGAAAGCAAACACGTGTCACATCTTCGTGGGCTCTTCCCCCCCCCCACCCCCGGTGATTTAGGGCAGCTGACTCATTTGCCATTGAGCCATTATCTCCTGGAGTTACAGCTGTGGCATACGCAGTGACCCTTGTGCAGAGCTCTGGTTTACAGCTTGCCCAGCCGAGCCATGGGGGTGATTATCAATCACACTAAAGGCACCGAGCTAGTCTGGCCCATTCCCAGTTCATGGCTGCAAATAGCAAGGCTGGGTAATTTACTGGCCGGCAGTATTGGTCATTGTGTTCAGCTGGAGGGAATCAGTTCTGGTGCTGCAGGGGTCCGGAGGGAATAGGTCACCCTAGGTAAATGGCAGCAGTACGGAACTGCAGGTGAGAGCGTGTGGGGAGACAAAGGTCTCAGTCCCAGAACTCCTGTGTGCCTGTCCTCTGGAGCCTGTTAGGGCCCGGGCACTGCACGGGGAGGGTGGTCAAAGTAACTAGCTAGATGGGCAGCAAAACGTAGTCACCTGCTGGCCTGGCTCCAGAGGGGGATAGCTCAGTGGTTTGGGCATTGGCCTGCTATACCCAGGGGTGTGAGTTCAATCCTTGAGGGGCCAGTTGGGGATTGGTCCTGCTTTGAGCAGGGGGTTGGACTAGATACCTCCTGAGGTCCCTTCCCACCCTGATATTCTATGATTCTAATGCATCTGGGAGAAGTCAGCTTCAGTCCTATAATGGGCCAGGAGGGTCACTGTCTGCAGCGTGCGAGGGCCCATCCTTGTCGGATGCTGGAGGCAGTTACCTGGGTTAGCGACCCAGGTGTTGAGGGGGGCAGGTGCTTAGGACTTAGCACTGGAGGGAAAGGTCTGATTAGTCTCCCAGCCCCTCCCCCTTCTCCCAGGCAGGGTTGGTCCCTGCAGCGCTGAGTCCAGTGTGTTGCCCAAATGTGTCTCATCTGATGCTGCTCCCAGCCCCTCTGCTGAGGAGCCAAGTCGATAACCTCATGCATCTCCCTGGTGGGCAGCCTGTTACGCTGGTCTCAGTCCGTCCACCCTCCCGTTCCTAAACTCTGCCTTTTCCTTTGCTTCTCCTGGCGTTCCTGCTCCGCCGAGCGAGGGCAGCACCTGGCTTGCTAGCTGGCGTGCCACTGAAGGCTGCCAGAGCCATTCTTGCTGTGCTCACTGAAAATACGGGTACACACCCAGCCTGCTCCCGTGCGGCCGCTTGTCCCATAGCCGCGGGGCACAGCATCTTTCTGCAGCGCCAGATTGCGCACTGTATGATGTGCGCAGTATGCGAGCGGGGCGGCGGCACAGCCTGATCACGCGAGGAGTTGCTGTTCGAAAGCTGATGCTCTGTTAACATCAGTGGCGTGTGACTGGTCCGGATGCTCCCAACGTTTGCTGGAGCCATCTGCTCCAACAGGCTGAGCTGGGAAGAATGAAAGCTCATCTCGTGCCATCTAATGCCGGGCATCGGACATCTCCCTACTTCTAGTTACCCTGTGTTGTGTGCACTGGGTCCAGGCTATTGGTGCCATGAGAGCTGCTGGGTGCTGAAAGCTTCTCTCTGCCCCAACAGCTGATTCCCCTTGTCACCGGCATACACAGTTGCCCTGTGGGGTGCCACAGCTGGCCCTGTAAATGTATGCAGAACTGTCTGTCCACCCAGGGAAACCAGACTGCTGGCAGTGCAGATGGGAGAAGCCAGGCTCTTGGCAGAGAGGGGAGGGATCGCTGGCAGGGCTGGGATGTGGCGGAGACGCAGCACTGGGTGGATGAGGGCATAGACCAAATGGCCAGCATGGGAGGCACAGAGCTGGGGCCGGGGGGAGGAGGATGTTCTAATGCTAGCTTGTGGCTCCCTGAGCCTAGGGCGGTGCCATCTGCTCTTCTGCAGGGGGAGAGACGCCCTGCGGCTTGTAACGCAGTCCCCAAGTGGGGGACCCTGCACACTCGTGCTGGGTGAAAAAGCCTGTGTCCCTGTGTGGCGAGTGCTTCCCCCGGGGTGAGCCGGGCTGAGCATGTGCCAGCTGGGGGCTGGGGGATACAAGAAGCTGGATTTGATGGGCCTGGGGCCTCGACAGATAGGCTGCAGGGGAGAGGTGAGTGGCTCTCGCCATAGTCCGGGTAAGCTGTGTCGTCCTGCTCCTGACCCCTTCCGGGAAAGCATGTGATCCAGTGTTTAGAGCAGGGCTGGGGGGCAGGACCTGCTGAGTTGGGACCGTGGAGAAGTTGCTTCCTCCCATGGCTCAGTTCCCCCACCTCTGGGCTGGAAAGCGCTTGGCAGGTCTCGGCTGGAGGAGGGTGGTGCTGGCTCAAGGCGCTGTCCCTCGCTTGCTTCCAGAGAGTGGGTGCTGAAGAGCAGTATCCTGATTGCCATGGCCGTGTACACCTACCTGCGGCTCATCGTGGACCATCACGGCACCTCGCAGCTCCAGGCCCTGCGCCAGAAGGAGGTGGACTTCTGCATCTCCCTGCTCCGGGAACGGGTGAGGGGGTGCTGGCAGCGGGAGCGTTCCCCCTCCGAGGGAGTGTCTGGGTGCAGCTGTGGAGGCGGGGGGAGACCTGTTTGTCCCAGCAGACACCTGTTGTGGTCCTTCCTCCGCCAGGAGCCTGAGCCCTGCCAGTCTGGGGTGCGGGCAGCGGCTCACTGGGCTCTGCTCCCTGCATGCCCGACTGGAAGTTTGCCCATTGGTTGGCGTGTTCTCAGCCCAGCTCTCTTCCCCCTGGCACTGAGAACAGCTGGTTTGATGGGGCTTGTTCCTGTGGGGCCTGTGTCCAGGCCCAAGCTCATCACCGGCACCGATGCCTTCTGATTGGCCAGCTGCAGCCGCCCAAAATGCCAGCATCTCAGGTGTGCAGCTGGCTGAGTGGAGCGTGGCAGCCAATCTCCACCCATGTGCTAGAAGCCACAGAACCCCCAGTTTGGCAGAGGAGGCTGGAGGGCTCTGGGGGTTGGCTCTCCGCAGCCGGTAGGGGTCAGCCCCTGCACCCCACATCTGTCTCCCCCCCACACTCCCCGCCTTCTCTTGAGCTGGGCATGTCGGCTCAAGCATCAAGCGCTGAGCTTCAGGGCCTGTCCACAGTTGTGGAGATAAAGCACTAGATTTACGGCCCCATTGTTTGTTTTACACCAGAGAACATTTTAAAATAGCCATTGACCTTCCCGCCTGTCACCCAGCCTCTTTAGAACCTGCTGTCTTCAAAAGCAGAACAGCCTGCCAGGGCAGGAGAGTGAATCATCCAGAGCTGCTCTCAGATTCAAGAACTGAATGTTCCCGGTCCCTCCCCCACCCCTCCCCACAGCCCCCTCCTCAGGTAAACAATACATGATCTCCCCTCTCCCTTTCCCAAGTTCATGGACTGCTTCATGATTGGCCGGGACCTGGTGAGACTCTTGCAGAACGTTGCTAGGATACCCGAGTTTGAACAGCTCTGGAAAGACATTATCCACAATCCGCAGGCGCTGAGCGCCCAGTTCACAGGTAGGTGGGGCACCGGGGGCGGAGGGGAGGTTACCCTGCGGAGCCTCTGCCAGGGCTCTCTGGCCGCAGGTCAGCCACGCGTGGTGTCCCAGCGCCTGTGCGCACACACCTTTGCATCCTCATAGCTAGGCACAGCCAAGCGCAAGGGCCAGGCGGTTGTGAGTGAGGACTGTCCGCACCGCTTAGTCTGCGCTGCTGGACTGTGGGCAGAGCGTGTGGGGAGAATCCAGTGCAGTAGCTTGTTCCCCTCCAGCAGAGCCCTCGTCCTCGGGGCTCCATGACTCGCCTGGGGCCAGACCTAAATCCTCAGCAGAGTTCCAGCTGCTAGCTGCTTCTCAGCTCCGATATCCCGGTCTGTTCGGCTGGGCTCCCCTGCGCACGCACCTCTAAAAGGGCATTTGTGAGTCCAGCTCTAAGCAGAGCCCGATTCCCCTCCAAAGCCACTCTTGGCCCACGCTTAAACACAGTAAGATGTGCCCTGCCTGCTGCCCCCTTGGCCATGGGCAGCTAAGGAGCTGGGCTGGGTCTTCTGCCACAGGCTGTCCCCCAAGTGGCTTCCCCATTTCCTTACGTACCGCAAGGGCCTGGTGCACATCTGGGCTCTCAGCCTTCCAGGTGGCATGATTAATAATTCAGCCAGCTTTCATTACAAGTAGGGAGAAGGCAGCCAGACCCCAGGAAAACATGGTGCAGTTTGATTACATGTTCTGGACTTAAAAGCTTCCTTCATTGTAATGAATATTTTTAATTGTCTGAGCTGAAAACAAAGCTGAAGGTGGTTCCCAGTGATGGAAAGCGTCTGGGTTCTGCAAACTCCCCGGGAAAGAGAGCTGGGGAACCTTTGAACTATCGAGCTAGGGCAGCAGATGCTGCTGTGATTATCCTTCCCCAGTGTGCTGGCACACCTGACGAGCAGGAACACTCCGTTACAGAGCTCGCCGCACAGGCCTGATTAAAATAGGCTTGTTTTATTTTAGATCTCTCTATGTCTCAGTATAAATTATTCCCTGCTCTGGAGGCCGTCTCCTCGTTAGCTGTTCTGCAGCAGTTCTAATGAGCTTTCCGAAGGAGGACTTGAAAGTCCACTATCCCAATGCCTTGTCCCGGGGGGCCGTGTTAATGGCACTTTAAAGAACTCTGGCTCCACTCAGGCAAGCTCCCAACATGTATCTTCTAATCAAAACCTCATTAAGCCTCCTGATCCCAGCCACCTTCCCCTTTGCCAGGCCCACCCCCATGATTGGCAGCCTTGGCGGAGAGGCCAAGGGCTGAAGGGGCCCCGTAACTGAGCTCTCCACGTCCCTGAAGGAGGGTCCCTGGGTGCTGGGGCTGGGACGTGGTTCTGGAGGCTTTGGTGTGCTCAGCCCTGCCCATCCTTAGGGTAGGGAGAGGTCCTCGCTCTCCAGGTGCTCAGCCCTGCTTCTTCCTGCCACTCTAAACTCACTGAGAATTTACCCCGACCTCCCGCTGAAGCTGTTCGTCCCTGGGCACTTCACAGGCGCTACTCCAGCTTCCCAGCAACTTCCTCCTCACCCGGGGAAATGAGTCCGCAGCTGTCCCCATCTGTCTCCTGTCCCCAGCATCCACACAGCTGGCGCCTCGTGCTGTAGGGCCATACGGTGTGTCCTCGTTTCCCCCCCCCCCCCCCCCCCCCCCCCCCGAATCTTCCTGCTGCACTTTGCCTCGGTGGAGGTGTTTGGTTTTGTGCTGCTGTTCTCTGCCCTCGTGCACTGCTGAGAGCCTGGCCTGAGCACGCTGCAGGACCGCAGTTACCTCTGGCAGCTGGCTATTCACGTCTGCTTTCGGGTTTGAGCCTGACTCAATCCCATGTGCTGTGAACCTCACCAGGCTGGGCAGGCCCAGGAGAGCCTGTCGCAAAGTGCTGGGGCTGGCAGAGAGGAGAGCTGGGCACGCAGGGAGCTGTGATTGTTCCCTCCCGAGCACCTGGTGGGTGCTGGGAGCATTTATTAAGCAAGGCTTCTTTGAGGTTGCCTTTCCCTGATGTGCAGCTCACTCCATGCAGAGCTCCCGGGAGCCAGCATTCAGGCTCTCTGCTTGTAAGCAGGCAAAACCTGTCTCCTCTCCACCCACCCTCCGGAGGTGAGGATGGGGTTTCGGGTGTATTGAAATGGTTTCAATGCCAACAGACCAAAGTGCACCTGGTGTCCGTAACTCTGATCCCTTGCACCTGCGTCAGAGCGAGCAGATCTGTAAATCAGTCAAGTCCTGCCAGGGAACGACAGGCCGCCTCTGCCGGTATCACAGATTCCCTTTCTCACACCTCGCCTGGCTCCGGCCTCTGGGACCTAGTTCATCTAGACCTCTCTCTCCCTCGTTGTCTTCCGGTGGAGCTTTCCCCTCGCCTTCTGGGGGTTCCTCTCCCGTCTAGCCCTGAGGACTAGGACCCCCATCCCCAGTGCCATTGGACAGCCATGCCATGGGGGCCCAAAGGCCTGCTGGCTCGAGGGCAGCTGAGACAAGCTGGCGGCTCACATGGCAGACAGGTGGCTGCGTCACAGCTGACACTCACTGGTCTCTTGCTGGCAGCCTTGGTGGAGAGGGTCAGCGCGAATGGGCCCCAGAGCTAGTGGTTAGTGCAGGAGCCTCAGCGAAATCTCCCCCCCTTGCCGATACCCAAAGCTCTGGTCTAACCGGAACTTTCGGAGCCGCTGTGAGGCCAGGAGCCAGTGCGGACAGTGGGATCTGCTCTCCCCAGATGCCATGGTGATTCTGGCTGGGGGTGCGCAGGTACAGACCTCTTGGCTTTTCCTCTTTCTAGGTGTCCTGCAGCTCCTTCAGTTGAGGACCTCTCGCAAGTTCCTGGCCTGTCGTCTCACCCCTGACATGGAAACCAAGCTGCTCTTCATGACATCCCGGGTAACAGCTTTGCCCTTCCAGAGGGATCCCAGCCAGGGGAGAGGGGAATCGGTACCGTCGGTCACAATGGGATTGGGGGTGCATGAGCTCTAGAGGGTGGGGGCCCTTTGAGAGCTTCTTCCCTGCCCCATCCATCCTCCTGGTGCAGCCGGCTGGGCGAAGGCCGGTTTCTTTGCAGGTGAAGGTGCAGGCAAGTAAGTGTGACCTTAGCACTGGGGAAGGTGCCAAATTGACAGCTCTGGAAAGCAGAGGCCCCTTGGTAATCCCCAAAGCCAGCCCCGTACGAGCAGGGTCCCTCCAGGGTGTCCTTTGGGGTGGCTCAGCCCTGGCTTGAAGAGCCCACCCTCGGGCTGGGAGAGTGCTTCGCCGCCTGGGACCCAGGTACTCTCCTCCCTACAAGGGGGCCAGGGCGGTGGTTGAACGGGCCTGAGCACAAGAGATTGGCTGCCACCGGCCTGGTCTGGGTTTGACCCAGTGACTGAGCAGCAGCTGCTGGTTGCCATGGGCGCACTGGGGTCAGCAGAATGGGGGAAGCGGCGCCCCCTTGGCTGGGCCTTTCAGTTTTTCCAGGAAAGCTGGGTCTTCCGCCAACTCCAGCGTCCCCCGGGAGAGGGGTGTGGCAGGAGGAGAGCGGGTGCACCAGCTGATTTGCTCATTGACAGCCGTGTCAATCTGGAGTCACTCCATATGACTTCATTGGAGTTGCTCTGGGTTCACACTAGTGTGGCCAAGAATAGAATTTGGCCCCGGATGTAGAAGGGCTTCCCACTGAGTGTTTCCTTAGGCTGTCTGGTTTAGTGGCCTTTGAATGGGCCAGGCATCGCCTTCTCGCCCCACGGTGTCAGGGTGTGCTGCTGGGTGGCGGGGGGAGGAGAGCTCGTGCCTCTGCTGCTGGTTTCTGCGTGGCTGGGGTAGCAGATCTCTGCACTGGGGGGGTGTATGGAAGCTGGAGTCAGGAGTCTGGCGAACGCTCATGTTTTTAACCCCACTCTGGCCACCGTACGCCGGTGGAGGGAAGGAAGAGTGGCCAGCCGGAGCTGAGCGAAGCGTGCCGAGACGCTCATTAAAAGGCATTACGTTGGCTTGGCCGGGGAGCTTTGCGGCGGGCTGGCTGGTTTCTGGGGGGTTGCTTTTTCTATATGGCTGCTGCGTGGTGGGTGAGCTGAGCTCTGCCAAGCTGCAGCCCCTTCCCAGAGGGGATGGGAACCCCACAGTGACACCAGGGTCAGCCGTTCTCAGTGGCCAAACACCAGGCAGGGTTCGTTTCCCCTTGCAAGCGAAGCTTGTCTCCTCCTCGTGCTGCGGCCGCTTGCCGTGGGAAGGAAACGAAGGTCTGAGAGCTGGACCTGGGTCCCGGAGGGTGCATCGTGGGCTGTTGGGGCACAGGGCGTCTCTGGCCAGAAGCTTGGTTCTGTCCATCCAGCTAGTGAAGCAGGGGAGATGGTGGCGGGAGTTTGTTCTCTGGGGCCCTTTCACTCCTCGGCCTCTGCTGATGCTGCCCAGGGATGTGCTGGACAGTCGCTTTGGCTACTGTTGGCCACTTGCAGCCTCCGCTGGATTGGAACCACGGCAGCTCAGAAATGAAGGCTCCGTGTCCCAGGCCCGTCCTACCAGATACTCTTGTCTCTGAACCAGACTCGGTGTGTCTGCCACTACCAGTGTGTTTCTCCTCCCCCTCCAGGTGCGGTTTGGCCAGCAGAAGCGGTACCAGGACTGGTTCCAGCGGCAGTACCTGTCCACCCCAGACAGCCAGTCCCTGCGCTGCGACCTCATCCGCTACATCTGTGGGGTGGTCCATCCGTCCAACGAGGTGCTGAGCTCCGACATCCTCCCTCGCTGGGCCATCATTGGCTGGCTGCTCACCACCTGCACGGTGAGTGTGTGGGGCAAGGGGGTAACATGCCCAGTGCCGGTTGAGAGCCCAGGGTGCCCATCTTTGTCTGGGCAAGTCTCTGGGGGAGTGTGTGACAGAGACATGGGCTGGATTTTCCAAGAGGAAGCTGGATCTCTGTCTCCCAGCTTCCGGCTCCAGCCACTCTTCCTTCTTTTAAAACAAGGCAGGGGCAGGGCCTGGCAGAACCGGGGCAGCGGAAGATACGTGGGGGCGCGGGCTGGGGGAAGACTGCTGCCGTCCTGATCACGTGGCTTCTCTTCCCCTAGTCCAACGTTGCTGCTTCTAATGCCAAGCTTGCCCTGTTCTACGACTGGCTCTTCTTCAGCCCCGAGAAGGACAACATCATGAACATAGGTACCGTGTGCTCGCCGCCTCCCCGCCCTCCTCCGGGGCAGACGCACCAGCCCCTTTCCCTGCATCCCCCCCAACGCCCAACTCTCCTGCTTTCCCAGCCAATACTGAAATCTCCACAGCTGCCTGGCTCCACAGAGCCTCTAGCCCAGAGCCAGGCAGGGTCTGGCCAGCTCACGGGGGTGGCCTGGGAGAGGGAGTCTTCCGCCTCTCGCTCAGTAGTGACTCTCAGCTGTACCCTGCGTGAAGTGAGTTCATTTGTTCTCGGTCCAGTTCCTAGAGGGACAGGCAGGTCCCATCCCACATGCCCCGTGTCTCGACACAGGCCTGTGCTCTGCGCAAAGCAGCGGGGAGGCTGGTGAGTGCTGGATGTATCTCTTTCCCCTGGCAGTGTGCAGCCCAGTCCTCTCCGGAGTCCAGGCCCCTGGAGCCGGAGCCAAAGCCAGGAGCTCTCCGCTTGGACAGGAGTTCCAAAGCGGGTGGTGATAACGGGGTCTGTTCGCTAGCTAGAGCCTGATAACTCGTCTCCAAGCAGCCCCGCTCCCCCTCCCCGGCCCTGTTTGAATCCTGCAGGGCTTTGCAAGCTGGCACGAGAGCTGCTTTGATGGAGCCGCTTTGAGCTGTGGTTTCTGTGCCTGCAGCAGCAGACGTCTCCCCTGGGCTCTGTGGCTGGCCACGGAACGCCCCTGCCTGTGCGGGCCAAAGCGCGGGGGAGGGAGGGAGGCAGGCAGGCAGTGTGATCACACAGCCTTCCCTCGAGCCCCAGGGTGGGGGGCTGCTGGGATCCACTGGCACAAGGGCAGGACTGACAGCAGATGGCACTGCTCTGACCTGGGACCCGAAGCGCACGCTCTAGGGAGGTGGGAAGTGCGAAAGGGGCTGGGGTGTGTAGGAGCAAAGGGGGCTCACTCTGGGTGCGTGGAGGAGGTTTCACTCAGTCCCGTCTGCCGTTCTCAGCGGGGGCCCGTGAGGTGCTGGCGCAGTGTGGAGTGTAGGGTGACCGGCTTTTCTGCTCTCTGCCTTCCAGAGCCGGCCATTCTGGTGATGAATCACTCCATGAAGCCCCACCCTGCCATCACAGCCACGCTGCTGGACTTCATGTGCCGGGTAAGCTGCAGAGACACCCTGCCCCAGGTCCCTGTACTGCCCGGCTGGTACAGCGGGACTGGGCTCGCAAGGGGCAGCTCTTCTGACAGGCTCAGTTCCACCCCCTGCCCGCCCTGGGACCTTTCCTAGCCACTGACGGGGCAGAGAGGACCCTCGCTGCATTGACAGCGATGTCTTGGGTGGGGAAACCAGCCGAGCAGATGGTGTGTGGCTGAGCCATCACCCGGCTCTGCTGAAACCAGCCCCAGCCCGGCTCAGTGGGGGCCTATCAGGAAGGTCTCTGTCCCCAAGAGCTTAAAGCAAACTCAGGCCCCCAAGCGGGGCGACAGCTCAGACCCAGGAGGGCCCCCTGAGGATGGCGTACAGGGGCGGCACTGGGGAAGGGTGAAGGCAGGGGTTAGTGCTTGGCCCACGGGCCGGGAGGCTGATCTTAGCACGGGGATAGCTGGAGAGGTGTGAAGGGACAGTAAGGAGAGCGGCGGGGGAAGGATGCAGAGGGGTGGAGGGCACAGCTGCCATTCTGTCTGGTCACTGGGGCGGGGGGGATTCCCTGATGTCCCCCCTGCCTGTCACCCAGGCGCTGTGCTGGTTCCCAGGGGCTCCCTCTGAGAGATCTGCGTTGTGGCCCATCACTCAGTGTGATCTGACCAGCTGCCGAGGCTGGCAGCACCTTGGCACCGCTGATCACTGCCCGGGGATACTCAGTGGCACTAATGCATCTTCGCGCAGGTCACCGGGTTTGCATTTAGCCCCAGAGCAGAGGCCGGCAGCAATTACAGGAGCTGTCATCCAGCTGGAGAGCTGGTCTGTGCTGTCCTGTCCTTTGCATGTAATTAACCTTACCGCCCACGCCTCGCCTCGCCTCCTTAGGGAGTGCAGGCTCTCTCCGGGGGGTGTCAGGGATAGGAGGAGGCCGAAGCGCCATCCCCCAGAGAGGGGATCATGGAAGAGCAGCAGAAACGCCCAGCTGGGTACTGGTGGGGCAGGCAGCGCGTGGACAGAGCAGTGAGTCAGGCTTTGCACATGGAGTCTCCACACGCCCAGTATTTTCAGTCCAAGGAGCTGGCGTAGGGAGGGGCCAGCCCGGACCCACGCAGCAGCTGTTTTCTTCACGCTGCCAGCCCCGGGGCAGGAGGAAAGGGGGGGAATTGGTACCTGAGAGGCTCAGGGTAATGCCTCACTCTGGCGATTGTTCCCAGCAGTGGGCTCTAGTGGGTTGAGTCAGGATGGTTGGGTTTGATGCTCCCTCTGTCCCCAGTTAGCCCCAGCACAGCCTGCTGTTGGGCCACGATCCACAAGGGCACTCGCCAAGCGCAGCAAATGTGGGTGTTTGCCTACCGTCACCGCTCCCTGTTCACAGAGCCCCCTTCGTCCCTGCTGCCCTGAAACTCCCAATTCGCTCCCGACCCCAGGGGCTGACCCTCGAAACGCTCGGCTCTGCAGTAAAACTGGACGAGAGCAGCGAGGGGCAAACTCCTACGCGGGGTTAGGGTGTGCAGCCAAATGCTGCCCTCGTTGTCCAGGCCCTTAAGCCAGGCCATAGATTAGGCTTTGGGGTGGCCTCTTTACTAACCTGGCGTGGGTGTTGGGACGGGAGAGGGAAGGGGAGATGGGAGTAAAACCCTCTCCTGCTGCCCCCTCTCAGTTCAGCGGGGTGTGTTCATCTGCTGCTCAAGTGGCCAGGGCAGTTTGATTCCAGACAGGCAGTGAACTGGCCTCGTGACAAGCTGCTAAACCCCCTCGGCTGGCGGGCTCGGGTCTGCAGCCTCCCGGCCTCCCAAACAGCTGGGCCAGGCCGAGGGCTGCACTAATTCTGTTTTCTCCATCCCCCTTTCAGATCATTCCCAACTTCTACCCGCCGCTGGAGGTTCACGTCCGGCAAGGCGTGTTCAATTCCCTCACCCACATCGTGGAGAAGCGAGTCCTGGCGTAAGGAGGCATTCAGTTCAATACGATCACACCGCTGTGCTGCGCTGCGCTCCCCTGCCCTGCCCAGGCTCCGTCCGTCTCTGGCCCAGCAAAGACAAACCTCTCACGGCTCCTCACAGAGCAGGGAACTGATTTGGGCTATGGCCCGTGGCGTAAGACACAGCCATGGATTTATCCTGCCCGGGAGTGAGGGTCCTGAGAGCCACAGCTCAGGCCAGGGGTGGGTTAGATGAGCTCCCACCCTTTCCAGCGGGCACATGTCACTGCACTGCCAGACGAACCCACATGCAGGTGCCTTCCTAGCCTGCCTCACATCTGCTGCCAGCCTGCAAACGCTCCAGCTGTTAGCGACAGCTGGGTCCCCCTGCCCTCAGAGCGGAGTTACAGACCCACCGGATCCTTAGGCGGGAAGGGGACATCCCAGGCCTGCAGCTCACCCAGCAGAGCGCTCTCCTGGAAGTGAGGCTACACCCAGCCCCGGGGGGGGATGAACCTGGAGCCCAGGCCCCTGACTAGTTCCCCTAACGAGGCATTGTCACCGGGGGGACTGAAAGGCTCTGAGATGGGGTGGGTGGCACTGTTGGGGGTGGGCGTGCTGCCCTCAGTACAGGTACGCTGGGTGACCAGCAGCCAGGCAGGAAGTGCCAGTGCCGATTGATCCTTCTTCTGCACTAAAGTCTGACCTTCCTCCAGGGCAAGGGAGCCTGGGCCTCTGCCTACCAGCCGCAGGGCCTGGGGGCTCCGGCTCTGGGCTCCCAGTTCCAGGAGGGAGGTGTAGGGAGCCAGCTGGTTTGGTGCATGGGCAGGGTCGGGAAATACATCTTAGCTTGGCCATTTCTCATCCCTTTCCTCCTCCCCACGCAGACCCCTGGCCCCTCTGTTTGACAACCCCAAGCTGGACAAGGAGCTCCGTGCCATGCTGAGGGAGAAATTCCCGGAATTCTGCAGCTCGCCCTCACCGCCCATCGAAGGTAGAGCACCCGGGTCCTCCGGGAGAGGGGGGCTTTCCTGGCCAGCTCACGGCTCTTGGAGCTGCAGGCTCACTGAGGCAGCGCTACATAGGGGGGCTGGAGCTTTTCAGCCATGAATCTAGGAACTCAAGACCAATTTTCAGAGGTGCCGAGCCCCGGAGAGCAGCTGAATGCCATGGGAGCACCGCTGAAAGCCAGGCTCTTAGGGCAAAGCTCTCAAACTTGGGTGCCCACCACGGCCAGCCCTTTACCCTGGACTCCACTCTGCCTCGCGTCTTGCTGGGCACCGCCAGCCGGGACTGGCCTCAGGTTCTCCTGCCGGCCTGGATGATGGCTAAGCAGGAAGGGCGATGCATGGCTCTGAAACCTTCTGTGCTCTGCGTGGGGCTTCGAGATAGTGTCAGTGGGTTGGGGGCACCCCCAGGTAAACTGCCGGGTCCCTCACCAGCACTGCCCCCTTCTCCGAGACCTGTGGAGTGGCCCCAGGACTCTGCCCTGTCCGCAGGGCGCTCTGAATGGCCAGGGTAACCCAGCTCCCATTCTGACTCCTGTGCCTTCGTTTCTGCAGTCAAAATTGAGGAGCCGGTTTCCATGGAAATGGACAATCACATGTCTGACAAGGATGACAGTTGCTATGACAACGCCGAGGCTGCCTTTAGTGACGATGAAGAGGACTTGAATAGCAAAGGTGAGCGGCTTTGTGCGGCGGGAACTGGCCTGTGATGCCCTCCAAGTGCTGCTATCTTTACCCAGTGCAATTAGCGGCCTCTTGCCTCTCTGCGCGCTCACTGCCTCCTTTCCTTCCCAGTGACCGGGCCCCAGAGAACAAGCCACGAGCAGTTCCCAGAAAGCCTCTTTTCCCTGCAAACAGCAGTCGCTGAGCCCAGGGCAGGGGGCCCTGGGCATTTACCGAGCGCTCTGCAGTCATTAACCGGTGCCGGGAAGCTGACCCCTGCAAGCGCCGGGGAAGGTCACGTGGGCCCGGGCTCCTGGGGTCTGAGTCTCCCGCCGAAATGGGAACCAGGCTAGGCCGAGCCGTGGTGCGCTGCTGGCTTGGGAACAGGCTCGCTCTTTTCTCAGGCAGCCCTCTCTGGCCCCTACACCTGCTGGCACATTTGGTTTTCGTTACACTCACAGCAGGCCTCTCTGGGAATCTGGACTGGGGCCATGGGGCTGGCTGGTCTGTTGGAGGCCAGAATTGCTGCTCTCAGAAGCTGCAGGCACCTGGGATCATTTCTTCAGCTGGCCGTTGGTGGAACAGCTCTGTGGTCTCCCCAGCGCTCTGATTAGAGGGATGGGGTGGGGTGGGGCAGCCCAGCCTGACCATGGGTGGGTTGCTGTCTGCAGTGCCGCAGGCTGGTGCCCTGCAGAGCGCTGGGCGTGCCAGCCCCAAATCCCCACACACCGGAAGCTTGAAAGTGCCATCAGTTACCTTGGACAATCTGAGCCTCATAGCTCCATGATGCACCATCTCTACTGCACCCTGCAGTGATCAGAGCAGGACACTGGGAGTCCTGGGCTCTGTCCCTCCCGCCCCTGCTGTGCACTGTGACTTGGGGCACATTGCTGGACTGGGGACGGGTGTAGAAGGTAGCCGGGATACCTCAGTTTGCCAGTCTCTGAGCACTCCCCTTTACCTACCCATGGGGTTGTGAGGCTTCTGACTTAGTAAAGCACTTGGGGGTCTTTGGATAACAGTCAGAGTGCCAATATTTGGGGATGGGCCTGACCCAGAGCCCCAGCCCTGAATGCCTCCGAACTTGGGATCCAGGTCCCACCTCGTACCCCACACGTCTGGGGCGGTGGAGCCGGGAAACCGGGCTGCTGAATGTGGCGTGCTCCTGTACCCAGCAGTGCCGCGCTGAGCACAGGGGTGGTGCAGTGGTTTCCGTCGGGTCTGGCTGGTGGCTCGGGTTTGCGGTGGTGCCAGCACGTTCCAGGCCCCGTCACGCAGGCAGCTCACTTGAGCCTCAGTTGTTCTCTCCACTGCAGGGAAGAAGAGGGAATTCAGGTTCCATCCAATCAAAGAAACCATCGTTGAGGAGCCCGTTGACATCACACCTTTCCTGGACCAGCTGGACGAGTCTTTGAAGGATAAAGTCCTGTTACTGCAGAAGGGCAGGTTGGTCTTGGCCAGTCGCTCTCTGTTCTGTGGGTCTCTACATGCAGCAGCATGTGGGTGCTTCAGTGCTGTCGAGGCAACGCTGCAGACACTTGCACCAAAAGCCCTGCGAAGGAGGGCTTGACCCCCACACCTCCTTCGGACAAGTCCGTGAGCTGTCTCTTTTATCGGGGGTCTCCCTCAGGCACTGGGGTCCTGTCCAGGCATATCAGAGCAACCGCCTCGGAGCCGCTCTCTGTGGGACGCCGCGAGGGATTTTGGCTGAGAACCCCGGAGTCTCTGTCCCCTGAACAGGGGCAGCCTCAACAGTGCAGGGGAAGCCTTCCCATGCTCTCCTCTTGTGCCTGGAGCCTGCCCCATCTCCAGGGCCACACCCAATCCTTGGTGCCCTCACAGGGCCTGGGTTTATCCCCCCTGCCCTCACGTCCCAACAGCTGCAGCATAGCTGGGGCAAGCGGCGCAATCCTCCGTGCGAATGAGGCGCCGTGGTGGGAGGATTGATTTTCCCTGGTGTGACGAACTGGGACTGTTCTTAATGTGGCCTTTGAATGCTGAGTGGGGAGTGTTGGCTGGGAAGGCAGGGGAGGTTGGCTAGGACGGTCTGCATTGGGGGATGGGAGACTGGCCGTGAGGGAGGATACCTGAGCATGTAATGTGAGAACCCAGGAAGGGGTTAGAGGGCAAGTGACACCTTTCCCCAGGAAACTAAAAAAAGTCTGGGGAGAGAGTTTCAGGAGCTGGCTGGTGGAATGGCTGGCAGGCAGATGGGGCTCTGACCTTCCCCCCCAGGGGGCTGTGGTGCCCCTGAGACCCCAAGATGCACCTAATTGGCGGGGGGGTCCTGTTGTCTGTGCCTGCAAGACCTGTCTTGGACTGTGTTCCTGTCTTCAAAATAAACCTTCTACTTTACTGGCTGGCTGAGAGTCATGGTGAATCGCAGGAAGCCGGGGGTGCAGGGCCTTGTGTCCCCCCACACTCCGCGACACCTGGTTAGCTGGGCCTGCTGGCCGCTGGGGGCATTGCTCCACAATCGCTGCAGATACTGGCCAGTCAGGGTCCCGATAGCTCTCTGTCCCCTGGGAGAGCAGCTCCTTTCCCTCTGTCCCCACGCCCTGCAGAATGCTCTGTCCTCCCTTTTGACCTCAGCGACCTTGGAATTAGCTCCATCTCAAGCAGGCGGACGAAGCTCTTTGCTTCCCAGACCCAAGCAAGGCACTCTGATCTCACTGGCGGCTTTAAGTGCGTTTAATCTTACGCTGTTAGCTCGTTTGTTTGCCTTTCCATAAAGTGTGCAGAATGCTTTTGTAGCAATGTAGCATGTTCTCTGCAGTGTGCGCTTGTAGGCCTGCCTGCCTCCCTGCCCGTGCCGGAGCAGTGCGAAGCAGGGCCTCCGAAACTCCCCCTTCCAGCTCTGGGGTCCTTTGGGCCCCTGCGCAGAGCCGGCTGGGTACAAAGCACCATTGTCTCCGCTCTCGCTATCTCCCGCTGTAACTTGGATTGCCTCTTGTTTTTTGCTGCAGTGATACGGAAGCCCAGTGTGAGGTCATGCAGGAAATTGTGGATCAAGTCCTGGAGGTAGCTGCCCAGAGCCGGACGCGACGCTCCTGCCTCAGGCTGGGTGACATGAGAGCGGCTGGGGGGGGCTCGGAGGTGGCTCTCTGTGATCCAAGGACTCACGTTTCCACTTAGAAATGTGACTAAGCAAAGACCTCCTGGAAGCAGCACCATCCTGTGGGGGAAGCACGCCCGTGTGCAAGTGTCTTGGTGCTGCAGAGCAGTGTGGGGTGCCCAGGCTCGCTGCCAGAGGCTGGGGGGATTATTACTGCATGGGGGAGGTGACCCAGATGCTCTGAGGAGGGGCGCGCTGGCCGTCTGAGTGACGTATTTACCACCCTGATTGCTAGCTGTGGCGAGTGCCCCTGGGCACTGAGCCAAGGGGGCGGCCTGTCAGTTTTGCTTATCTCAAGTGTCCAAATGACAGATGCCCCCTGCTTTGATAGCGCTGGGCTGGGGCACACGTCAGGGTGAGAGCCCAAGAAGCTCCCGCGGGGCCTCAGCCATGCTCTGCCAGCCAGGGGTCATGCTGGCCACTTGCCAGGAACCTAGCATGTCCCAAATGGGGCAGCACACGGGGCTCCATGCCAGTGCCCACTGCAGCATCTCCAGGCTGCGTGTGTGTCCTCAGGGGGCTGCGTTTGAGAGCCCCGTGCGCTGAGCCCACGCAGGAGTAGAGTACTCTTGCCTGCTGTGTGGCTCCGACTCCGGTCGCCCTGAATTACCAGCCATTAGTGGCTGAGTGTCTCGCGGTGATTGTGAAGTGCTGCAGACCCAGGCGTCTGTTAGGGGCTCATCTCACTGGTAACCAGCTCGGACAGCCGGCTCTTGTCGCCGTGCCGTAGCAACAGGATAGATCTGGTGGCACTCGCGTGTCTTGCCATAGACAGCAGTGCCAGGCCCTCACCCTGCCCCTTGCAACTGGACCTGAGCTGGTGGGTGAAGATCGGAGATCGCGCTTCGTTTAAGCGACTTTCTCTTTTCCCGCCTTTCTTTCCCCCAGGAGGACTTTGACTCCGAGCAGTTATCCATCCTCGCGTCCTGCCTGCAGGAGCTATTTAAGGCTCACTTCCGCGGGGAGGTCTTGCCAGAAGAAATCACAGAGGAGTACGGATTTATTTTTCTCTGTCTCATCCTTTCGCGCTGGCCGTTGGGTTTTTCTCACTACAACTTCCGCTGCTCCCTGTGACTGCTCCACAGGCCCCAGCTTCACGGAGCAGAGGAAACCCCGGCGGTATCTGGCCCAGCGTGCACCACCAGAGCTGTCACGAACGGCACAAAGCCAGAGCAGACAGCTGCAGCACCCAGGGCTTGAATGAGACCGTTCTTCCCAGTGCACCGCATACCACCCCCCACCACGCTGCTTAGCATGAGTAACGGGTGGCAGCTAGCGCCACGCCACTGGGAGCCCCCCCTTGCTGCCTGGGGACCCCAGATCCAAGGACCCCACCTGGCACCTCCTAGGCTGAGCCGGTAATTCCTAGTCTTCCCCCTGGTTGTAGGAGTCAGGACTCCTGGGTTCTATTCCCCATTCTGCCAGTGGCCTCTCGCACCCCGCATCTGTGCCCATTCGATGGGGTGCTGCCGGTCAGACCCTGAATGCTGGGGAGGGCAGTGCGGTGCTCTTGAAGGGCAGTGTATTAGACCGTTAGCTTCCTCTAGCCCCAGATGACCGTTGCCAAGCTGTCATGGCCGCCCGGCTGACGATGCGCTTTCCATGCAGGTCTCTGGAGGAATCTGTGGGGAAGCCGCTTTACCTAATATTTAGGTGAGTCTTTCTGAGCTTTCTCTGGTGTCTCCCATCATTCTAGCTGAACTCTGCACAGCTGGGTTTAATACAGTCGCTGCTGCTCTCTGCCCCCTTGTGTCCCAGGACCGTTGGGATTTCCTGCTGTGTGTGCTCAGGCCAGGAAAGCCCCAGGCGCTGTCTGCAGAAGGCCATGCAGAGGCACCCACAAGAGGATGCTGCGTGCCAGCTCACTCCCCATGGCCCCAAATGGCGGCTGGACAGTGGTGATGTCCTGGGCCACTGCTGACCCAAGGCTGGGTCTGCACCAGTTACCTGCTGTTTAAAATGCCCCATTAAGCTGCAGTGACGCCAGCCCGGGGATTCCTGGCTCTTGGAGCTGTGTCTTACTAGCCCTTTCCCTCCGAGTGGGGACTTCTGGGGGTGGGGGGAGAGTGCTGTGGAGTCTCAGGCCCCCTCGCTTCCCCTCAGCCCTTCCCCACGTGAGGAATTTAGCTCCGTGGATTCTGTGTAGTGAGGAGTTTTCAAACAAGGCCTTGAAATCCCAGCTCCTCCTGCTCTGCACAACATCAGACTCTTCCCACGAGTCAGGCCTCGCCCTGGTGTCCTAAGCCAGAGTCTCCCCAGGCACCGTGCTGCATGTCCGCAGCCATCCTCCGGGGGGGCACTGCCATAGCGGGGTAAGACATCCCCTATCAAATCAGCCCTGTGGACCGTGCAGGACCAGGAATCGGGGTTCCCTGCGCCGGCTGCACAGGGGACCCCTCGCACTCAGCACAGTTCTCTCCCATCTGAATGTCCCTGTTCTCCTCCCACCCCCGTTCAGGAACCTCTGCCAGATGCAGGAAGACAACAGCAGCTTCTCTCTGCTGCTCGATCTCTTGTCTGAGCTCTACCAGAAACAGCCCAAGATTGGCTACCACCTTCTCTACTACCTGAGAGCCAGGTAGGGGCGGCCGGGCGGGGTGGGCGGGTCAGAGGCAGGCTGCGTCTGTCATGGACCTGAGGGCTGTGCGGGCGGCTCTCGCTAAGCGATCCTGCTGTCACCCGGGGAGCGCGCTGCGGGATTCCCGCCCAGCCAGGCGGCTGCAGGGGCGACTTGTCTTCGCAGTTCAGCTCGTGTTTGATCCCTCCTTCCTTCCCGCTGAGCAGCCTCGTCCGTAGGCAGAGCCTTCTGGGGGGCTGTCAGGCTGGGCTAAGCTCCCTCGGCAGGCGGCCGAGTCGAGCTGCTCCTCGCCCAGCCCCAAGCAGCAGTCGGCCGGAATCCCTCCCCGGGGCACTCGCTCATGTCGCCCTGTGGCCCCTCTAGCAAAGCGGCGGCAGGGAAGATGAACCTGTACGAGTCGTTCGCCCAGGCCACGCAGCTGGGGGACCTGCACACCTGCCTGATGATGGACATGAAGGCCTGCCAGGAGGACGATGTGCGGCTGCTGTGTTACCTCACCCCCTCCATATACACCGAGGTGAGAACCCAGGCCGGGCAGAGGCCCCAAGGTCTCCGCTCCAGCGCATCCCGGTCAGCTCAGGGGCGTGAGGTGTCCTGAGCTAGGCTCTTGTTAGGTCAGCGGGGCCAAGGCAGCCCTGGGCCACGCGGGATAATTCCTCTGCCGGGTGCTTGGATAGGGGCTGCAGGCAGAGGTGCTGGCAAGTCGGTGGGGAATGGTCTTCTCTCAGTTGCAGACCCACCCCGGCGCAGCGAGAGGGCTCTGCTCCTGCAGGGCGCTAGGCCTTCAGTCAGAGTCCTGACCATGCCCGGGTGCGTGAAATCCCCTGGTGCTTTTTGCAGGTATCAGGGTGTTAATGTTGCACTCCCCTAATCTTTCCAATTAGACACAGTTCTGTTCTGCACTTCCTGTCTTACTCTGTGTTGTTTGGCTGTTAGCAGCTGCCAGGGTACGCCCCAGAAGTGGCTGCATTTCAGCACCGGGTAAATCGCTTGCTTACAAGGTTGGCGAGTGGGGCGGGTGAAAGGTGCTGTAGAAGTGGAAGCTAGTTAGGAGGCTCACTTCCCTCCTTGGCCCTTCCCAACCAAGTCTGCCAAGCGGCGAGTCCTTGGCCCCCTGGCTGGCCCCCGTCGCACAATCTCTAGTGCACTCTTCAGGTACTGGCCTCCACTTTCTTTTCGCTCTTCACACAGTGAGCGAGTTTCCTCCTGGCCTGTCCCCATGTCCTCGCTATCAGCCAGCTTGTGGTTCTAAGCAGGCATCATCGCAGGGCGCAGTGATTGGGGCGGGGGGGCGGCTGGGGGAGCTCCAAGCTGTTACTTCTAGCTAGAAGGGGGGCTGTGGCTTGGTTCACACGGCTCATCCCAGGCTTGGCCAGCACAGCCGTCACCTCTTCCCTGCCAGGGTGATGAGGGGGGTTTGGCTCTTGGCTCCAATCCATCGACTCTAAGGAGGCTGCAGTAATTCAGTCGAGCTGATCCCAGGGAGCGGAGGGCCAGAGGGTGAGAAACCACAGGGCTGGAATCCGCCCCAGGGCTGCAGGGAGCTCTGGCTTCGCACTCGGCGGGGTAACTTGACATGCTGAAACGGACACAGGTCACATTCTTTGAGTGTGCGTTCGAATTCCCTGGGAGGGACACGCTGCTCGGCCCCCCGCTGGCTGACTGGTCAGGAACATCTGCTGGGCGGGCGTTAGGAAGGGACCAGCCTCGGGAGAGTCCTGCCCACGCTGTCCTGTGGAGAAAGGGGCATGAAAGGGGGGGGAAATGTGGCCACGGGAGAGGAGGGGAAAATATGGAAAATAACAAACCTCGGGGAGGGGTCTTGTCCCTCTGTCATTTAGCTGTGTAGCGCCCCTCCCCCAGCATGCTCAGAAAGGGGCCCCCTGCTTGTGATGGCTGCCAAGGAACCCCTCGTGTGAATCCTCTGCCCCAGAGTGTCTGCTCAGATCTTCAGGCCCCGTCCACCCTGGGTTCAGACCCATTCCCCTCTGGAGAGGGGCATGGCCAGCGCCGCTCGGGCACAGCGGCCTCTGAGCCGCGCCGGGATCACTTGCTGCCACCCGCCTTCTGCCCTTTCCTCTTGGTGTGTTTTCCCACCAACACACCGCCTGGGAGCTCTAGCGCAAATGAAAGGCTGTGACACTAGCAGACATGGGGCTCAACGAGACGCCTCTGGCCCACCTGATTTCCCCAAGCAGCTGCACGTCTGCTCAGGTCAGCGCGGTCAGCGTTGACATTCGCGTCTCCTTGGGAGAGCCCCTCTGAGCCGTGCTCTGCAGCCTCTGTGCTCTCCCGACCAACCGGGGCCTGGCTTGCAGGCTTTAGTGCTGAGTGAACCCGCCTGCTTCCCATTCCTTGCAAACCCGGGCAAAAGGAGCAACTTGTCTCTCAGCCCTGCCCTGCTGCTTTGCCAACCCCATTCTGCTGCCCGTCCCCGCTTGGGATGCCCCCTGCTCTGCTCAGGGAGGGCTGCAGGCAGCGTTCTCCCCTGGGTGCAAGGTGGGGCGATGCTGCCGTGAATCGGGGTGCGACCTGTGAGCCAGCCAGGCCCCCAGGAGTTTCATGCAGGTCCAGTCAGTGGCTGGTCAGTGCAGGAGCAGCGTCCAGCACAGCTGACTACAGGGCACGTATGTGGGGTAACTGGGACAGGGGTGATCTCTCCCCCTGCTGCTCTCAAAGCTCCGCTTCTCCCTGAGCCCCTGCTCTGCTTGCATCTCTTTCAGTTCCCCGACGAGACCCTCCGGAGCGGGGAGCTGCTGAACATGATTGTCGCCGTCATAGACTCGGCCCAGGTAGGAGCGGGGGCTCTGCGCGGCGGGGAGGGGCAGCATTTGTCTGTACCAGGAGCACATGGGCTGAGCTCAGCTTGGAGCTGCAGAGAGGCAGGGCGGGATGTGCCATTCTCAGAGCCAGCTGCCATCTCCCGGGGAGCCCTTTGCACCCCTTCGTTGTCGGGCTGTGCAGCAGCCGTTCTAAATCCACGGGGCTGCCTCATTCCCCCAGGGGCCGGGCCGCAGCGTGCAGGGTCAGTCTGTTAAATCCAAGCCACGGCCTTCAAGGGATTGTCAAGGCCTGGCACTGCTGCGGGGAGGCGGGGGTGGGAGCGTGGAGAGGGATTTGGCTGGATATGTTCTGAGCCCTGGTGAGCGGCAGCTGTGTGGGAACGGCAGGCGAGGGGGCGGGAGGAGAAGGCTGCCGCGGAGCTGGGCAAAGGGAAGTCCCCCAAAGGGGTGAGATGTTGGAAGCCTCCCATAGATCCCGTGGGAGCCCTGAGAAATGTGGCACCCCAACCAGCCCTTCCTAGCGCAGGGAGCGGCAGGCAGTGGGAGCCCCGCTTGGCTGGCGAATGCTGCGTGGGGAGGAGGTGGCTCTCACGCCGCAGAACTGGGGCGCCGGCACATAAACTTGTGCTGCAGATGCCAGGAGGTTTCTGCACCCCAGAGAGAGGTCGCCATAGTCTTGGGTCAGGGTCCCCCCCAACCTGCCGCTCCTTCCCCTCGCCGTCACCTGGATGTAGCCCAGGCAGCGTGGTCTGCGTCCCTGCCACCTCCTGCTGCCACACCCCTCCCAACGCAGGCTGAGCAGAACTCGGCCGGGAGATGGGAACCAACTCGAGTGACTCAACTCGCGTCCCAGGCAGCAGCACAGGGGTGAGACCATCCCTCCAGGGGAGCCCATTATGTTGGGTTTGGGCTCGGGCCGTGCTCGCCCTTGGAGACCCTCTCCCAGCAGCAACACTCAGGAGTTGCCATGACGCCAGTTCAGAGGAACCCAAAAATAGTCCGTGGGAGGGAGGTGGGGAGAGCCAGGCGCTGAATACTTCTGCTGTCTGGGCACATCTGGAGCGCGATCTGCTGATAACCCTGGAACGGGCCCTAGTTCTACATCAGCTGAGTTTTCAAAATGGCTCGGTAGCTGCTTTCCCGGCTGGCCCGGCCTTGCCCAGCTGCAGCAAGGCTGGCGCTTCGGCCAGGGAGTTTTGCTTGGCAGGCGGCTAGATGGTCTGAGGTATGGGAACGGCTTGAGTCATGGTGCTCGGTTCAGCTGGCTCCTGGCGCTGCTCGGGGGCTCCGTCGCTGTCTGCAAAGACAGCCCAGTTTTCCCAGCACATAGCAGTCGCATTTCCTCTCCCCTCCCTTCGTCCCTTCCTCTTATTCTTCCCTGCTCCCTTCATCCTGCAGTCCCTGGGCAGCCCAACCTGGCTGCAAAGGCAGCCCTGGCCTCTCCCTCCCAGAACTCAGCACGGCGCAAACCTCCAAGCCGCTGGGGCGTCGTAACCTGACCGACGGGGGGCAGACACGAATGCAGCAAGGGGCAGGCTGGGAGAGGCGGGGGTGCTCTTGGCTCTCCTAGGAGGCCCCAGGGCCATGGCTGCAACCAGCCGCAGGGGCCAGTGTCTCCTCCCAAGCTGCAGCCCTTTGCCTTTGGAGAGCAGCTGTGCGGAGCCAAGCGGTCGCGCGGGAGTCGGGGCGGGGAGAAGGGGCTTCAGTAGCAAGTGCTGAGGCGTAGGGAGAGGCTCCAGGCTCTTGCCCCAGCGTGAGCGAAGGGGTGGGAGAGGAGCTCGCTGGGAGTGGAGCTAAGGGAAGGGCAACTTGCAGCCGGAGCGTGAGCCGCTGTCGGTGGCCAGGCTCTGCCCATCTGCTTGGGGGCGAGTGTTCCCCTGGGTCCCTGCTGCAGACGAAATGGGTGGGGTCCGTGTGGCCCCTCGTGCTGGGCTGGAGCCTCTCTCTGTCTGCGCCTAGCAGTGACCCAGCCCTTGTCAGATTGATTCCTGCCGTGCCCTGGGGTCCAGCTGTGGGTCTCATTCCCTCCCCCAGCTGCTGGTCCCCCCTCACCCCAGTCCGGCCTATGCAGCAGGCCGGCTCCCTTGTCTCTGCGCCGCCTGGGGTTGAGGTGTGATCCCATGGAGCTGCCTAGAACGGCCCTGATTTACGAGCCACCTGCGCTTGGGAAGGTTTCCGTCGCGCTCGCCTGGATCCCTGTTTTCACTGGGGGGCCACTTGTGTGTGCCAGACAGGCCATGCTGGGACTGCGGGTCCGCCGCCGCCTGGGCTCTCCAGGGCTCGTCTCTGTGAGGCCGGGGCTGACGGTGGGCCGCTCGCGGTGCTGCGTGAGCGCTGGCTGACCCTGCCCGGGGCGAGCACCGCCTGCTGCTGGCGGGAAGTCCCAGCACTCAAGGGTTAACATCATGTTGGCCTCCGCCCCCCACCCATAGCACTCTGGCTCTTTGAACCCTCACCCAGCGCCCGGCCTTCCTGCACTTACCCCGCTGTGCTCTGCTTTCCAGCTGCAGGAGCTGGTGTGTCACGTCATGATGGGGAACCTGGTGATGTTCCGAAAAGATTCGGTGCTCAACATCCTGAGTGAGTAGGACCCCCCTGGCCCGGGTGGAGGTGGGCGTGGCCGTGGGGGGCGGGTGGAGGTGGGTGTGGCCGTATGGGGGTGGGGGGATCAGGTAGGGTGCCAGTATTGGGGAGGTGAACATGGATGCAGCTTAAGCAGTCCCCAGCAGCCGCTTGTCTCGTGCGCGGACTCTGGCCTCCAGCTGGGCCGAGCAGAGACCTCTTTTCCCAGCTGCTTTAGACTCTGGGCTGGCAAAACCTCTCGCCGCCTTCCCATGACCCCCAGGAGCTGAGCCAGCCTGGGGCTCCTTCCGATGCCCCGGGCGATGTCAATAGGGGAGTCCACACACTGTCTCTGTCATGCCAGCCCTCTGGTATCTGGGCACCGGGCAGCACCTTCTGGCCTTGTGAGCTTTCCTGGGCCTCTTTCGGACTGGTGATGCCGGCTGGGGCAGTTCCACAGACGTCTCCCTGCTTCCTAGGTAGCCGCTCCAGCAATGCACCCCCCAAGGCTCTGCTCCCGGCTAGACAGGGAAGGGTGCCCTGTGCACGGGCAGGTGGGGCTGTTGTTTCTCAAGCACCTGCCAGGAGGAGCCTGTAAATCGGCCGCCACTCAGCAGTGCGTAAAGGAGACGTGGCTGGCCGGTGCCGTGCTCTCGGGGCCAAGGAGAGGCCGGCTTTCTCCCTTGGTGCTGTCAGACCCTCGTGGGTGGCACTGCTGCCGGCGTCCGGCGCGCCCTGCAGGTGGCTGGAATGGCATGCTCCTGCTCCTTGCAAAAGCCCCGGCCGTGGCAGTGCTGCGTCCGCTTCCCAGCTGAGAGGGCCTGCTCACAGATCAGGGCCATGGACGGGCAATGCCGGGAGCTCCAGCTGGACCCGAAGGCAGCACGAGGACACGTTGACCTGGACTAAAGCGATGGGGGTGCTCCCCGGGTGGGGGGAGGAAATATCCCTCACCTCTGCGCTGCAGAAGTCATACAGTCTGTTCTAACCCTGCAGGTAACGAGGTCCTGGTAAAGAGATGCCCAGGGGGGCCTGCCAATGCAGGCCCCTGGCAGCCTGGGGCAGCTCCCAAGGCGGGGACCATGGCACCAGTTGGCTGGAGATTGGCGTTTCCTCCTCTGATCCATGTCGTCTTAGTGGCGCTGCTTAAAGGGTCACTGCCCCGAGCAGGCTCGTGGGATTAGTTGTTTGAGCTGAGCTGTGAGCAGCGCTGATGGGTTTAACCAGGCTTGAGATGCTTCGCAGTGCCAGACACGGGGTAATCCGGAGACGCTGAGCAGCACCGGGCAGGTTGTTAGCACCGGCTCGGCACTCCCTCCATCGAAGGCCTGGGCTGTGATCAACGGACACGATTCAGTCGCTGTCCCTGCGACGGGCTGTCAGGGGAACGTCAGGGAGAATGGAGGGAAAGAAAACCCCTCCGCTAGTTCTGCCATCTCCACGTGCGCGCTCAGCCGCGGGGTCTCTAGGGGGCTCAGCCTGTCCCCTCACAGCCCCAGGCCGGTGCTCGGAGTGTCCTGGACCCGACTAGCCCGTTTGCAGCAGTCTGCCCCCGTGATGTTAGCAGCTGATAAGCTCATAGTGCCGGGCCGAGGCTTTCCATTGTGGTACAGTAGCTGCAGCCGTCAAAACTCTCAGGCTGACAGGTGGTGGGAGACGATTGGAGGTGGCCCTGTGATCTGACCCTGTACGTCGGGGTCTGCTCCTGTGAAGCCCGGGGACTGGGATCTGGGGTCTCCCTTGTGTTTGCTGTAGGACTCGTAGGGGTTTGGAAAGGCCAGCAGGGCCACTGTGTGTATCCAATCTGACCTGTGTGTACCGCACAGGCCGGGGGACTGCTCTGACTGAACTCCTGGGCGCCCTGGAGCAGAGCGCTCAGAAAAACACCCCTCTGGATTTCAGATTGCCTGGCTGGGGCATTTACCCTCCCTCCTGCCCGGTTAAAAAAACTGCACCTTAGTTTGACTCTGAATCAGACTAGATCCGACTTCCAGACGTTGGTTCTTCCCCTCCTGTGTCTGCTGGGCTGAGGAGCCCAGGTTTGAGTTGTCCCTGAGCCTGCGCTCTGTGAAGCTGAGACTGAGTCCGTGGCTGAGAGACGTAGTCCAGTGGTTCTGCGGCTCTGCTCTGAGCCCTCCGCCGGGATCCGGGCCTCGCCCCGCCCTGCACACCCATTCGCTCCTCGGAGCCCCTGGAGCCGCTGGAAGGGCCCTGGCCAAGGACTCGCTCTCCCTTCGGGGCAGAGAGCCCCGGCTCTGGGGCACTCCCCCGGGGGGCAGAGAAATGCTGGGCCCAACCGTCCCACCCTCCTTTCCCTGGGCTGGGGTTTGGGGCTGGGACACTGTCCGTTCCCAGAACCTCCCCCTTGCAGCCTTTGCCTGTCGCCCAACTGGTGGCTTCCGTGCCCAGGCCTCATCCCGCGGCCCCAGGGCTAGGGGCTGGATCTCTTGGGAGGCTGAGACTGTTCCTTCATCACTGCAGGAGCAGGACGTCCTGGTCCCAGGGGCGCCCCAGCCTCACCCCTGAGGGGTCCGAGCCCCTTTGTCACCTGTAATTAACCCTCATGCTTCTTGCAAGCGCTTTGCCCCTGAGTGACTGAGGTCGGCGCGATTTGCCCAAACAGCTCGGCTTAAGGGGCCTTCTTGCACTCGGCTGAATATTGCGTTTCACACGCGCCCCACGTGGCTCACAGCCAGCAGGCCCATCATTGCACGGCACAGGCCGATCTCCTGGCTTGTCTGCGGCCTGCACCATCACCGGGCCCTCATGCACTCGGCTGGGAGTGCTTGCAGAGCCCTAGTGCCGGGTGTCTAGGCTGGGACGCTGAAGGGGTAAGCGGTTCCCCCAGCAAGTGCCTGACGAGGAATCTCTGGTCTGTTTAGCTCCAGCCCTGGCACTGAACGGAAGGTGCCAAGCAATGCTGCCTAACGAGCGCTCTGCTTCCCCTCTAGTTCAGAGCCTGGACTGGGAGACGTTTGAGCAGTACTGCACCTGGCAGCTCTTCCTGGCACACAACATTCCCCTGGAGACCATCATCCCCATCCTGCAGCATCTCAAGTACAAAGGTGAGACGGCCCAGACGGCCTGCGCCCTGCGTGTGTCAGACACACACGCACACGCCACAATCCCGGGGGGGGTGTCCGATCCCAGCTGGGTCCAGCCAGCCGGCCTGCGCCCTGCGTGTGTCAAACAGACACACACACACACACACACACACACACACACACCACAATCCCGGGGGGGTCCAATCCCAGCTGGGTCCAGCCAGCCTGTTCCCCTGCCCGGCACTGTGCGTGCGTATGCAGGGAAGGAAGCATGCAGCCCCCAGGAGCTCTGCACAAGACTCACACACCCGGCGTCGTCTGCCGCCCCCGGCAGGAGCAGTGTGTTCGTGGTGGGGGCAGGGAGCGTGGAACAGGCTGTGCGGGCGGACCCCATGAGGGGCCCCGGAGGCGGGTGACATGTCTGCTCAGATACTGGGCATTCGTTCCTGATACCTACAGCCAGCCCCTCAGCATTGACTGTGGGCCCCAGCTGTCAGGAAGAAACTAAGCGCCTTTGGTTTCCTTTGCAGAGCACCCAGAGGCGCTGTCCTGTTTGTTGCTCCAGCTGAGGAGAGAGAAGTACGTATGCAGTGCGGGAGGGGTGGTAGGCGCGTGCCATGCCGGGGGGGGGGGGGTACTTGAACTGCAGAGGGCAGGGGTTCCCAAAGGAGAGCAGGCAGCAGCCTCTCTTGGCTAATGCTGGGCAGGGCCAGGCATTACGTGGCCCCAGGGGCAGCAGGCAGGGGACACCTGGGGGCCCGGCCCACGTGCAGTTTGCTGCAGGATCAGGGCCTGTGCGGAGGGCTCACGGGGCTGCTTGCGTTGAGACCTGCCCATGGGGTTGCCCGTGTTCTGCTCCGGGAATTCCTGGCTGGGTCGACGCCGGTTGGCAGCAGCCGTGGGCAGGGAATCGCAGCAAGCGCGCCCCTTTTCCTTTCGCGTCGGAATGACCCTTAGGAGAAGTGCTGGAGAGTTGTGCCCCCCCGGGGGGGCACTCCTTATCCCCAGCCTCCCCTGCCCCAGGCTGCGGGTCCCCGAGCTGTGCCGCAGTACCCGCTCCGTGGAGCTGCCGGGAGCACCGCTCCTCTCGTTCGTTAATCAGAGTGTGAGGAACGCCGGCGGCAGATGGAACATTTAATTTCTCCAGCGCACGGCGGCTCCGCTCCCAGTTATCGCTCCCCTGCGGCTTGGCTCTAATCAATCCGGATTTGATCAACGCAGGAGCTGCCGCCTTCTCACGTCTTTAAGGTGGTCCTGACAAATCCTGCTCTTCACGCTTTAAAAGTTCCAGTCGCAGGCTTTGCAAGGCCAGGCGGGGTCCGAGCAAGGGCTGCAGGCGTGCCCTGGCCCCTGTGGGCAGTGAGTGAGGCTGCGTATTGTGTGCTGCCGTGTCTAGGGAGGGAGATGGGAGGACAGATCCTGTCCCTCCCTCCCTGAATTCCCCCCTTTCGCTGCTGAGACCCGCATCGTCAGTCTGATCTCTGCCTGCGGATTACAGAAAACCCCCGGCTCTTCCCTAGCCCCTCGGCAGCCCCCAGTCTCCAAGCCCGTTACCCTTCACAGCACCTCTGAAGTGGATATCCTTCCCATGTGCAGAGGGGAAACTGAGGCCCGGAGAGGGGTGGAGACTTTGCCAGGGTCGAGTCGGCAGCACAGCTGGTACTTGAACCCTGGAGTCTTGGCTCCCAGGCCCTGACCCCTCTAAGCACCAAACACCTTCAGTTTGTGAATGCTTGAGACCCCAGATAGGAAGGATTAACGAGAGGGGGGCTTCCTGGGGCCAGCTGGCTGCCCGGGACGGGAGAGGTTGCTGGCCACTGGGCTAAGGTAGCGTGTCCCAGTATCCTGGCTAGCGCCAAGTAGGAGAGGAGTTGCCTTCTACCCTCAAAGCCTGAGCTAGGGCTCAGCTGGGGTTGGGGGTCTGGCCCTTCCTTCCCGTCAGAGCCCCGCCCACATGGCTGATGTGCACGGACTGCTCCAGAGAGGCTCCCAGCAGGTCCGTCTCTCAGGAGACTGGAATAGCAGGGGTGCTGCAGGCTCGGCTTGACGGGTATCGGCAGGGCAATGCGGCTGTCCCTTGGAGACTGATCCCAGGCCAAGCTGCGGGGCCGCTCTCCTGAAAGGTCCCTTGGGCTTTCCACCCCCGGCTCTCTCTTGTCGGGGATTTGAGCTGCCACTTGTCCCCAGTCTCCTCTGCGTGGGAAGGCAAACAGCCATGCAATTATTGCTGATGCGTTAGGGGAGCTCGGAGCGCCTCCCGCCTTCAGTAAGCCCCTGCTCAGATACGGTAGCTTAGGAAGGGGAATTAAAACCATATTTCATGTGCCATGCACGCCCGTCCAGCACTCCAGCCCTCGCCCCGGGAGCCAGCACCACCTTGGGCCTGGGATGCCACAGAGGAGGCGGAGGCTCCCCTCTCCGGGCTGCGTCCCCTCCCCCTTGCTCAGCAGTAATTGGCAGTGTGGTACTGCCCAGCCCGGGGGAAGCATTATCACTGGCTGCATTCCTCTCGCCTGCTTCTCCAGGGACGCTTCCCCCCCGAGACGGCTTTCAATTTCCTGTGCAGCTGGCACGGTGCTAACACCGCAGGACCTGGACGGGCAGTGCGAAAGCCACTGGCCACGCCTTGGGGGCTCGGGTATTACTAGTGATCCTTGCTTCATCGTGGGGCTGCCGAGCACGTGGGACTGACCTGACCGTAGTGTCAGCCCCTCTGCCCGCTCCCTGCCCTTCAGTCCTGCGGCAGCTTGGCGGGTCATGGAGACTCGGGCGGGACTGGGGAGAGGCGCTCTCCAAAGGGAAGGGGCGCCAAGGTTACCTGCGCTGTGCCCACAGAGTGGGGCTGGGGGTTAGGGGTTCTTGCCATGCTGTCAGCACCTGAGCAGGGGCCTGCTGGGGCATGCAGCGAAGGTCGGAAGCTTGGCTTGGTCAGCGGCCTGGCCTCCGCCAGACAGGACCAGTCTCCTCCCTTCCTGTCACACTGGGGCTGACACCTACTTGGCCCCAGACACGCTGCCTGGTAGGGCTCATCCTGCCCCCAGCGTCTCTTCTGGAGGGCTGAGGGCACGGCACGGCTGGTGCTGAGCAGGGGGCCTGGAGTCAAGTCCTGGCTCAGAGCTGATCCGCGGTGTGACCCTAGACAGTCGCTTTGCCCCACACCTCCGTTTCCCCATCTGTGAAATGGGGGCAGTGGTAATTTCCTCCCAGCCAGGAGTGGAGAGGCTGAATGACACCGTCCTGTGAAAGGCCATGTTGCTTACTCCCCAGCCTGGCCGGGAGTGAGCAGGTGGGCACCGTTCTCAGCGGGGGGGGGGCTGTGCCAACGTGCTGGATCAGAATGGCTCACTGGAAATGACAAGCAGTGGCAGAAACTCCCTGACGCCGGCCAGCTAGGGGAGGGTCAGTACGCCGGCTAGCTGTGGGACTCCGACCCAGGGGGTGCCCAGACAGGTTTCACTGGGCGGGAGACGTCCGCTGAGCAAAATGCAGAACAGCACCATCCCCTCTAGCACGTCTCGTCCCAAAACGCTGCAAGGCAGCCACCTCTGGGGAGGAAGGAGGCAGCTGTGAGGTAATTCCTAGAGTTGAAATTTGCCAGGACTCTTACCAAAGAGCCCTAGGATTCTTAGTGATTAACTCCGTGAATGCCTCCTCCAAAGCCACCCCACCGGCAGCCAGATGCTCCCCTTTGCTCTGGAAAAGCACCACCCGAGGCACCAGCAGCGCTGACATCCCCCAGGCCTCCCATGCCAGTGCTGGCCTGGCCCTGCCCAGCCTGAACTCTGCTGGGCCGTTTCTGTCACCGGGCACCTCCCAAAGCCAGAGAGCCGCCTGTCGTCTGCCTCCCACACGGCGCAGCAGGAGCCCGGCCTGGACACTGATCTCTGCGGCTCAGTACCGCGTCTGCCTGCTCTGCTCACCTCCCGTGGCTGAGTGAAGAGCACTTTATTTCTATTCATTAATGCCGCCCTTGGAGCTGGCTAATCTAATCCCGGCTCTAAATTGTATTAGCTCAGCCCAGAATGCACAGGAGCGGCAGCGGGAGGGCGGAGAGCACGTTGCAGCGAGGCCGATGCTGGCGCAGGGGCTCTGGGGAAGTGCCAGGCTGCTCCATGGGGGCCGGGCTCTTCCGTATCTCCGGGGAAAGGGCTGGATGAGCTCCCTGCCACGCAGCTTTGCATCTAATGCACCTGGTCCTCGCCCCGCCGGAGGCTTGGAGCCAGCGCTGAGCAGGGAGCCCCATCACCTGCAAGCCTGGGACCTCAGAACCAGAGGGCCACACCGCGGGTTCTGCCAAATCCTGTCTCTGGCTAGGGAACTCGCAACAGTCGGGGTTAGTGCTCCGTTGATGGGCAAGGGGGGCCGGCCGCCTGCCGCACCTCACTGCTGGCGGCAGAGGTGGGATTGGATGTGCCGAGGCTTTTCCCTTCACCCCCCTTTCCCTTCCCACGGCAGGCCCAGCGAGGAAATGGTGAAGATGGTGCTGAGCCGGCCCTGCCATCCCGACGACCAGTTCACCACCAGCATCCTGCGGCACTGGTGCATCAAACATGACGACCTGCTGGCCGAGCACATCAAGTCCCTGCTGATCAAGAACAACAGCCTGCCGCGGAAACGCCAGAGGTGAGGGGTGGGGGGGCCCTCTTCTCCCGCGGCTTCCTCCTCAGGGCGCCTGTGGCCTGCGCAGGTGAAGGCGGAGGCTTGTTTTGGGTGAGGAGACGTCCCAGCGGCATGGGCAGGGCGTGTGCCCATGTTTAAAGGGCCTGTCCGGCTATGGGACAGCAGTCAGGGGCATGCTGCACTTGTGGCTGCTACGGGCGCAGTGCTGGCTGGGAGGCTGCCTGCCGCTGTTCAGCTCCTGTTGGCAGCTTGCAGCGCCCGTGGGGCATCACTCGAATCGGCAGCATGACAGCTCCTGGAGAGCGGGGACACTCCGCTGGTATGGAGGGACCGGAGGGCTGCAGGGTTTCCCTTCTCCCAGACTTGCTCTGCCCTTTGTCTCAGCGCCCAGTGCCCCAGTACGCCCATCTAGGAAACCCCTCTCCTCCCGCTGGCCCTGCAGCCAAGGGCAGTCTCTGAGCTGCCGTTAGCGTGGATCGCTGCAAGGACGGCCCCTCTCCTCCGGCCCTTCAGCCAGGCCGGCCAGCCTGGCTGGAGAGCGGGAGTGCTGGGTGAAGTGGGTCAGGACACGCGTCACAAGCACAAGAGCCCTCGAGCGTGTCTGAGATTTAGTGACAAGCGGCTGCATCCCTGAGCTGGCTGGAGCGGGGAGAGCAAAGGCCTGGGCCGGCCGGGGGAGCAAAGGCCTGGGCCGGCCGGGGGAGCAAGCCGAAGGACAGGCTGCACCAACGCCCCCTGCAGTCACAGCTCAGGAAGCAGTTTGTGTGAACCTAGTAGGGCCGAGCCTCTGCCCTGCCTTCCAGGGGAGTCTGAGGACAGGGCACAGGCCAGGAGCTCAGAGCTCAGCCAGCCACGTCGTCGGCCGAGAGCGAAGGCAAGCCGTGGGAATCCCCTCCCGGCTTGCCAGGGCCCCAGGACCTGCCTCCACCTTCCCCCTAGGAGAGCAGATGCTGGTCCTGCAGCTTCCTTTCCAGTCCGTCTCCACTGCCCGGGCTCTGCATTCCCAGGCTTACTGCACAGTGGGGACGTGGCCAGAGTCCCTGGCCCGACGGGGAAGAGGCAGCGCTGGGCACACAGACCCAAAGAACCTGGCCCTCACTTAACACCCCCTCAGCCAGCACTGAGCTTCACCTCCCGCATCCGTCTGACTTCAGAGGCATTGAAATTCCTTCCCCACATAGCTCTCCTGGAGCTGTAACGCTGCCGAGGGCCCATTGGCCAGGCCCCCCAGCCCTGCCCGCGCACATCCCCAGCCGCCTCCACTGCTCTCTCCCGTCTTCCGGGCGAGGCGGAGTGTGGCCGTGGTAGCTAATAACTAAAATCCAGGCAGGTATTTACAGCAAACAATTGGCTGGCGCACTCAGCAGTAACTCCATCCCCCCGCCCCCTCCCCCCCCAGCACCTCCGGGCAGGTGGGGCTGTGAGGTACCGGCCTGCCTCCCGCTGCTGTCCTTCCCTGCAGCCGCTCGGGGGTTCTCTTCCGGGGCAGAACGACCCCTTGGTTCTCATTGGATTCCTCTGTCACAGAACAGCCCCCTCCAGGAGCAACTGTGTGCCCATGTGGGGGAGCTCAGCATTCTCCAGCACCTGTCGTTCCCCAGCATTCACTAGCGAACAGGGGTCACTTGTCCTCCAAAGGAATGCAGCTGCCTCGTGGGTGGAACATGGCAGCGGTTGAAAAGTGCACAATGGTTTAGGACGGGAAGTGAACAAGGAATACCAGCCCCTTCCTCCTCCCACCCCAAACCCCAGAGTGACTTGGGCCCAGCTCTCGGTGTCTGTGCTCCCACAGGTTTTCTCAGCCTGGCTGGTCCCATGCAGCGCCGCGTGGTGTGGGGCTCTCCTGGGCTGGCTCAGGGCGAGCCCAGCTTGTGCTCAGAGCCTCCCAGGAGCATGCAGGCCCCATGGGCGCTCCAGAGAGAGACTGATGCTTTGCAAATGCCCTGTGAGACCTCCCCTCGCTGCAAGGCTCTAGCAGAGTCCTCAGCCAGGGAGCAGAGAGGAAGGCAGCAGCCCACGCTCCCTGCACAGGGTAACCCTGGCAAGAGGCCACCTCGGGCTTGAGAGGCCTGGCGCTGCTGCAGGGAGTGAACGCACCAGGCTGGCGCTGCCGGACACCATGGTTCAGGTTGCCTAGTGCAGGCATGGATGGGATGAGCTGGTTGATCTCGGTCCTTTGAGAATATTTGTTGTCGCCAAAAACCACCACGTGGTGGAGATTAATTCTGTGCCTGAGCCCGGACTGTCCGGGGGTGCTGCAGGTCAGGGCTGAGGTGCACAGGTGGGGTGGGGAGTATCGGGGCTTGTTGGGGTCCAGGCCTGGTGCTGGGGGGGCATGTCAGGGCTGAGGTGGAGGCAGTGGGCTCTGCAGTCTGAGGATGGCAGTCCGGTGAAATGCTCCAGGTGAGGATGGGACGAGGCTCGTCCGCATTGGCAGCAGCCTGCACGGGCCCACACTCCCCACAGATCGCAGGGGGCGCTGGGCCCTGCAGCTGCCTCTCCCATGCCCGGGTCTCAGCACTCGCTGGGCTTGCCAGCAGCATCTGCTGAGCCATGCCGGTGTTTCCTCTCCTGCACCGTCTCACCCAGGGCGGCAGAAGAGGCCGTGGCGCCTGCATGTGTAACTGACACAGGTCACCGCCGTGTCCTGCAGCCCCACTGAGCTGGGCACGGGGTCGGGACCCGGGACCCTGCCCCCGCCCCAGCCTGGCCTTTCCCATTCGGGCAGGGGCAAAGGCTTCGTTCTCTGTCCCAGGCAAAGAGCTCTGGGGATTCCTGTCCCCCAAGCGCCAGCGCTGGAGAAAGGGCCTGGCTAACAGAAATGCTGCAGGCTGGCAGCGCCCCTGGGAGGGTCCACGCTGGTTCTGGAGGGACCCACTCGAGGGGAGATGGAAGCGTGGTGTCCATGTCTCATTCAGTCCTCGGTCCCTCCCACACCAGGCAGACCGAGAGCAGGCACTTGGCCAGGGGCCTGGCTCGCAGAAAGCCCCCAACAGCCACCGGAGCAGCTGGGCCAGGGTGACGGGGAAACAGCCCCTTGTCCAGTCCTGCTCCCCAGAGCCGACCCCCCAAGCCAGCTCTGTTGGGGGAGAACAGTGCCCTCCGCTGTCCTTCCAGGGCTCTGCGGGCGCTGCTCTTCCTGGAGCAGAAGGGCCATCTAGTGTCCTGAAGCGGCCCTAGCGCCGAGCTCTGACTGGACCTGCTCCCTGCAGTGCGGGGCACGGTCCCTGGGCTGGTGCCGGCAGCGCGGCTCTGGGAGTCTGGCTGCGTGGCCGGAGCGCAGGGTGGGGGATACAAGCTCCCAGTTTCGCAGCGGCCGGCCTAGAGCTCTCTCCCCTCGTTCAGGCCTTGTTCAGGGTCTGTAGCACAGGGGCTCCAGGCCGCCTGCTCAGGGGTCTGTTGGGCTAGGGTCTGTTCGGCTGCAGAACGAAAAGACAGCCCCCCCTCCATTCCCCTCCCCCCCCACCTCCATTCCCCTCCCCCCCAAGGAGCAGTTCCTGTGGAAATCTCCAACTCCATCCGCTCCGTTCGATTTCCCCTCGTTAATTAGCAGCATTTGATAGGCGAACACCAGGGCTCTTTTCATTATTTTTTCCGGGCCCAATAAGTCGGCCGTTCTAATCCCAGCTAACGAGCTCGCCCGCCAGCTGCCCCCCGCGGCTGATGCCCGGCGCTGGCGCTGCGAGGACATTGCGTTCCCCGCAGCCTGGCCTAGGATTCGTTCCAGGCGTGGTGGCTGGAGTGGCCTGGCGTGGAGCAGCCTCTGGGGATGCCTCCGGGCGCCCCAGCTTCACAGGCCAAGCCCTGGGCTCGATCTCATGCCAGGTGCTGAGCCCACCTCCCCTGGCAATGGGGGGTTCCCAGCTACAAACGCCGGGCAGAGGGGGGATCCCCGCGGCGCTCTGGGACAGTGGGTGGCTCGGGGCCCCCCAGGGACTAACTCTGCCTCCCTCGCCCTGTCCTCAGCTTGCGCAGTTCAAGTAGCAAACTGGCCCAGCTGACGCTGGAGCAGATCCTGGAGCACCTGGACAACCTCCGACTCAACCTGACCAACACCAAACAGAACTGTACGTGGGCCGTGCCCGGCGCGAGGGGGGCTCGGGTGGAGCTGGGAGACGGGGGGTGGCCACGGGTTGGCAGCACGGTCGCTCCTGGGACGGGGGGTGGCCACGGGTTGGCAGCACGGTCGCTCCTGGGACGGGGGGTGGCCGTCAGGGTCCGGGGACCCTGTTGTGCTCTGTGCTGGACAGACACGTTGCTGGGGTGATGGGCAGGGATGCTGCGGGGTCTCCTTTCTTAGCACCATGGCTGGAGGGGCACTGCCCTCCCCTTCTCCCCCCAGCCTGGCTCAGGTCAGCAGAGACTGGGGGGGACCCAGCATGCCACAGGCCTGGGCAGCACATCCAGGTTCTGGCCTCTGGTGCTGCCTCCTGGAACGAGCACTTCCTTCCCCCGGCGGGCTGGGCGTCTGCGCCCCTTCCTGCTCCACGGAGTTACCCGGCACTCTACACGGGGGGAGCCGAGGCGCAGAGATGGGACCCAACCATCGGTCAGTGTCCGCGGGACGTCCCTCCGGACTCAGCCAGGGAGAAGGGCTTGCTCCGTGCCACTGGCCAGCAGTGGGGCCGGCAGGGTAGGGCTCTGACTGGCCTTTCCTCTCCTTGCCTGCCAGTTTTCAGCCAAACGCCGATCCTGCAGGCGCTGCAGCACGTCCAGGCCAGCTGCGACGAAGCCCACAAGATGAAGTAAGTGCAGCCCCGTCACAACCCGCTCGCTGCCCCCAGGCCCGGCGTGGGAAGCAGGGTGGCTCAGTGGGGTGTGCTGGGAGCGCGTTGGGTCACGGGGTTCAGCAATAAACTCTGAGCTGGATGTTCCTGGCCAGGCCCCCTCGTGCAGCCAGGCAGGAACCAGCCTGCACCCGGCTTTACACAGTCCGGGGCTACGCACCGGGCTTCGCATAGCCTGTCACCCAGGGCATGCGGGAGTGACGGGGGGTGTCCAGAGAGCTGGGGCACTGACAGGCCAGGAGGGAGCAGAGCTGGGCTGGCGGAGGCCCAGGCCCATGGGGGGCTGAGCAGACTCGGGGAGGGGTGGGGTTGGGGGTGCCCAGAGCCTGACCGCACCCTGCTTGCTCTCGGTCCAGGTTCAGCGACCTCTTCTCCCTGGCAGAGGAGTACGAGGACTCCTCCAGCAAGCCCCCAAAGAGCCGTCGGAAGGCCGCGCTGTCCAGCCCCCGCAGCCGGAAGAACGCTGCCCAGCCAGCCAACAACGAGGAGGAGTCTGCCTCCAGCAGCGCCTCGGTGAGTGCCACCCCCAGGGGCCCCTGGAGAGCTGGGGCGTGGCACCACGCGGGGTCCCGGCCACGGAGCGAGGGACGTCTGGCCACGTCCGGGAGCCCTCACCCCAGTGGGCTTCAAGGCAGGGCTGCAGCACTCTCAGCGGGGTTCCCGTGCACTTCCCGACTCCTTCCCCTGGACAGGGGGCTCCTGCCGCCCTGTACCTTCTTCCTCTGGCGGGGCCCTCAGCCATGCCAGCTCCGGGGGCTGCTTCTGGACACAGCCATGCTGGCCACATGGTTCTGCCACAGCCCTGCGCAATGGGGCAAGGATCCCACTGACCCAGCAGCACCCGCGGAGGGTCACCCCCGCCGGGCCCTGCCCCTCTACCCGCCCAGCAGTGTCCATGACCACCGCCAACCCCCCAACCGGGCCCTGCCGTCTCCCCCCCTCCCCCCCCGCCTCCCGACATTGCCCGTGATCCCCACCCAACCAGGCCCTGGCCCTCTGCCCACCCGGCAGTGTCCATGACAGCCGACAGCCCCCAACTGGGCCCTGCCGTCCCCCCACCCGCCTCCTGACATTGCCCGTGATCCCCACCCCACCAGGCCCTGGCCCTCTGCCCGCCCGGCAGTGTCCATGACAGCCGACAGCCTCCAACCGGGCCCTGCCGTCCCCACCCGCCTCCCGACATTGCCCGTGATCCCCACCCCACCGGGCCTTGCCCCTCTGCCCGCCCGTGCCCGTGACGACTGCCCCCTGCTCTGCCTTTCAGGAGGAAGAGGACACCAAGCCGAAACCCACCAAACGGAAACGGAAAGGCTCGTCCGCCGTGGGCTCGGACAGTGACTGAGGGGCGTGGCCCCGTGCCCAGCTCCACCCTGGCCCGCTGTGGCAAGTGGCAGCAGCGGCTCTGGAAGTCCCTGCAAAGCGGCAGCCGCCGCCCCGGTGGTTGTGGAGCAGCTGGGCAAAGCGGTCCCCAGGCTGGGAGCGAGCGAGGCGCACGCTGTCTGTCTGTGGCTGCACCCACCACGTGACTGCAGCCTCCTGCCGGCGGCACCACGCTGCCACCCCGGCCCCACCGGGCTGACGTCTGAGTCCCTTTCTAACGGAATTGTGGGGTGACTGGCTGGAGCAAGCGCCTCTTTCCGTGGCCTCCGGGTGCCAGGCCAAGGGGCACGGCCCTGAGTCCCCAGGAGAGGGGGCAGCCGGGGCAACTTCAGCAGCAGGCACAGGCCCCTGCGTCCCGGGGGCTGGACAGGAAACCAGACAGGCTGCGGAGCAATGGCCTCCTATTTTCATATAAGAAATGTAAATAAATAGTGAGAACTGGCTTGCTGCTCCGAGACGCTTCCAGGAGGGGACCCCAGGCTTACCTGTGCCAGGACAGCCAATGGCCTGGGGCACCTGCCCACCATTCCCTGGCCGTGCTGGCTCAGTTCCCACCTGCGATTTTCACCACAATCCAGAGCCTTGGCCCCGCAACAGCCTCTAGCTTCTGCCGCGGAGCGGGCACTGCCCAGGAAAGACCAGGCAGCGGGCAGAGACCAGCCCCCGGAGCCCATTCGCTGCTAGCAGGACGAGCTGGGGCTGGGAGTCCGAAAAGAGCCAAACCCCCTGAGCAGCCACTGCCCCCCAATCTCTTCCCTGCGAGCCAAGCCCCCCAAGCTGGGAGGAGGAGCAGAACGGGCCGCACCGGTGCTGAAGACGCCTGCTTGGCAGAACTGTTCACAGGCGGGCGGCCCGGCGAGGCTGGAGAGTCAAAGCTCTTTCCCCAGAGAGATTCGCCTTTTAAAGTGTTTTTAAAACTACAATAAAACTGTCCAACGTTTTGTACAACGTGCCTGATGGTTTGTGTCCGTGGGCGAGGCAGAGTGGCTGGCACAGGGACGGGCATCGTCTGCCTCTGGCTGGGCCTAGGGAGACCCCATTGGCCGGGCGTTCAAGTGAACGGCTCTTTTCTGCCCCCCCAAAGCTTTGGTGGTTCCTGTGGTCAGCCCAACACCTCCCCCCCCCACACACACACACACAGAGCAGCTGGCCCCCGAGCCGCTTCCTGCAGCCTTGCAGACCCGGCCCCAGGGACCAGGCGAGTATTGTCCGCGCCCGGAAACACACGGAGGCCCAGGCAGCTTGAGGAGACTTGCCCAACGTCACGGAGAGAGGCCATGCCAGAGCTGGGACCAAAACAGTCATCCTGGCTCCCAGACCCCTGCACTAACCACTAGACCCCACTCCCCCCCAGAGCCGGGGAGAGAACCCAGGAGTCCTGGCTCCCAGCCCCCCCCCCCGCTCTAACCACTAGACCCCACCCCCCCTCAGAGCTGGAGATAGAACCCAGGAGTCCTGGCTCCCAGTGTCCTGCTCTAACCCCATGACACGCGGAGTGGAAATGGTGCCAGGATCGGCCAGGGCAGAGCTCCCTGTGGAGGCCCCTCGGCGGGCACTGCACTGCGTGGAGCCCGTTTCCTTGCTGTGTGGTGGGTTTAGACGTGGCAGGCCCCTGTGGTGCCCCCGGCACGTTCCTCGGGCCCCTGGCCATAGCCCTGTCGTTAGCCCTGCCGTCACTAAGCGCATGGGCTGCCAAGGGGAAGAACGTGCCAAACTCTCTGCTCGGTACAAGCCCCTTCCCGGTGCGGGCTGGGCAGGGAGTGCCCCGGCCATGGGGGGAAGCGGGGCCACGGGGCAGGGAGGGAACACAACTGGGCTGTTCTGGGGCGGTTCTTAGGCCTGTGGGGCCTGGTGCAGCCCCGTCCCAAAGCTGCTGGCCGTTCGCAGTTCTTGCCCTGACATCAGGGCCTGGCTCGGGGCTGCTCGCGCTGTTTCCAGCTGTGGAAGCCGCCTAACCTTTCCCCTAATTCTTCTGGTTTCAGCTCCAAGCCACAGCAATCCTGGCGCCCGCCCCGCGTGTGGTTCTCCTTCGAGCAGCAGATGTTGGGAATGCAGCAGGAAAACCCCCTGCGCTGCCTTCTCCTGCTCAGCCCTGCTCCGAAGCTCCCCCGCCCGCCAAGGAGGGAGCGAGCTGCGGCTTGTCGGTCCCACGTAGAAAGGCAAAGGGATTTTTCACCTTCCCAGCCCCCTCCTCCCTGCCAAGTCCACCCGGGTATCAGAGCTTCAGAGGGCGGGAGCTTAGACCCGGGCAGGCTGGGCCGAGGGTGGCCGGGTGTGCAGGGCCTTGCTACAGCTAACCCCACGTGCGCCTGGCGCTGTGCCCTCACAGCGACCCCTCCAGTTCCCACAGGGGCTACTTGCCCACCCCAATCCCACGAGGCAGAGCCCAGCCCAGCACCATGGAGTCAGGTCTGCGCTCCCAGGCGTGGGCGGCTTGCTGCAGCCGACCAGAGATTTTTCACGGGGCTCCGGTTAGGAAAAGCTGTGGGAACCCTGCGCTTTGCCCCTGAGCCGAACGGAGCCCCCAGGCCGGCTGGGTGTGACCTAGGGAAACGTTCCCCGCTTTCCGCTGTCTCGCAGGGCTGGGCGTGGGCCTGGCCGAGGAGCCGGCGATGGTGCAAGGGCTGTTTGCCCCCCAGCAGGCGGCCTGGAGCGGGGCAGTGACTTGGCCAGGGTTCAGGTCAGCCCAACCTGCACTGCAGGGGAGGGGGTGTGGAACCAGACGCTCGGCCTTGCTGTGTGACCAGCATCTCGCTGGGCCTTGCTCGATACCGGCCTGGAGCCGGGGTGAGATAAGGGCCTGTGGCGCCGGGCGCCGCCCAGGCAGTCAAAGACAGTCCCGGCCCCGAGGAGCTGAGACACCAGATGCAGGGCCCTGCTCCCCAGGGCCCCTCTGTCCCGCTGCAGGCCCGGGCTGGGGCCGCCTCCCCCTGCCCAGACCGTGCGCTTGGGCTTTCCAGTCTGGGTCTCTGACAGCCGGACTCCCATGTGCCCCCAGCTCCCGCGGAGCCCTCCTCCACAGCCAGCCTGCGCTACCCGCTGCTCTGGGGCCCGGCTGGGTTTGGCTGCTCTGGGCCAAAACTGGGGATCCAGGACTCCTTCGCCGTAGGAGGTGCTGTAAGGAGCCTGGATGTGGAACAGCCCCCTCCCTGCAGCGGGGCTGGGCCCGGGGCCAATTCTCAGGGCAGGGCAGGATGGGGCAACAGCTTTGCCCAACGTTTCCTTGTTGTAGCCAACACGGTGCAGCACGGCTGGCCCCCGGCTCTGCCAGCTCCAGCTCTGCAGGGGCGGTTCGGGCTCTTCTCCCCTCGGTGTGAGAGCGCTCGGGCGTGTCCCCTCCCTGCCCAACCACACACTGAGGGATGGTAAAGCAACTGGGGGGAGGTTAAATACCAGGCGCTTGCCAGGTGGTGCGCAGAGGGGGGGAGAGTCTGGCGTGGCCCCATCTCCACAGTAGCCAAGTCCTTCCCCATCTACTGTCCTGGGAGCTGGGCAGAGCCGAGCCCCTGTCCCCCAAGCACTCCTGGTGCCCGAGGGCAGAGGGGTTATAGGGATCGAACCCGGGGTCTGGGCCTGGGCCTGACATACCCATCCCAGAAGGTCTCTGAAAGCCAACCTCACATGGGTCACTGTCCCTGCGCGGTGTCCGTGCTGCTAAGGGGGCAGGAGACCCGTGTGCATGCTGGAAATCGGGCTGCCCATGGTCGGGGTTGGCGTGTACGCACAGAGGGGCACGGCGGGGCTGGCACTGCCCAGGCAGGGGGGAGCCAGGCGCCCCCCAGCCCTGGGTTCCCCGGGGGGGGGGCTCTCAGCTCCCCACTTCACAGCTGGGAACCGAGCCCCCCCCCGGGGCAGCGCTAGGCCCCTGCCCAACCCCGGGGCCCCTCTCCAGCTCCTGCCGGGGGCGCGGGGCGCGGAGCCGGCTCTGGGCCCCCCCCGGGGGCGCGCCCAGCCTCTGGCGCGGGGCTCGGCCCCCTCCTCCTCCGGGGGCGCGCCGGCTCCTGCCCCGCCCCTGCGCGCCCCCGCGCCAGCCAGCCCCAGCCCCAGCCCAGCTCCGGCGGCGGCATGTACCTGGCCGGGGCGGTGGTGGCCGCGGCCGCGCTCCTGTGGCTGCAGCGGCGGCTCTGGCCGCACCTGTGGGCGGACGCGCGGTTCCTGCTGCGGGCGCTGCTGTGCCGCCGCCGGGTGCTGCGGGGCGCGGGGTCCAGCCTGGCCCAGCGCTTCGCCGGCCTGGCGCGGGCGGCCCCGCAGCGGCTCTTCCTGCGCTTCGAGGGGCAGCGCTTCAGCTACGGGCAGGCGGAGCGGGCGAGCCGGCGGGTGGCGAACGCGCT
Organism: Malaclemys terrapin pileata; assembly: GCF_027887155.1. Taxonomy (NCBI): domain Eukaryota; kingdom Metazoa; phylum Chordata; order Testudines; family Emydidae; genus Malaclemys; species Malaclemys terrapin. Next base: position 1,545,907 of record NC_071525.1, on the reverse strand, counting down.
GCGCGCCTGGCGCGGCCCCGGGGGGCCCCTGCGGCCCGGCCAGACCGTGGCGCTGCTGGTGGGCAACGAGCCCGGCTTCGTGTGGGCCTGGCTGGGTCTGGCCCGGCTGGGGGCCGTGCCCGCCTTCCTGGGCACCGGCCTGCGCCGCGGGGCGCTGCTGCACTGTCTGCGGGGCTGCGGGGCGCGGGCGCTGCTGGTGGCGCGCGGTGAGTGGGGGGAACCCGCGGGGGGCGCACGGAGGAGCGGGGCGCACGGGGAGACGGGGGGGCCGGGGCGCAATGGGGGCGCACGGGGAGACGGAGGGGCCGGGGCGCACGGGGGAGCGGGGCGCACGGGGAGACGGGGGGGCCGGGGCGCAATGGGGGCGCACAGGGAGACGGAGGGGCCGGGGCGCAATGGGGGCGCACGGGGGAGACCCGGGGAGGCGCACGGGGAGACGGAGGGGCCGGGACGCAATGGGGGCCCACGGGGAGACAGAGGGGCCGGGACGCAATGGGGGCGCACGGGGGAGACCCGGGGGGTGGAGGAACCGGCCGTGGGGGGGGGGTGGATTGTGATTCTCTGTGGGGGTCCCAGAGGTCACTTGATAAACTAGCGTCACCCAAAGGATCCTGGGGACGGCCTGGCGTGGGAACAGCTGGGACAGGAAACCCCGCCCAGTCTGGGGGTTATGGGGAGCAAAGAGCTGCCCACCCCCAACCGTGCCACAGGACTCGGCCTCCTGCTGTGACCGACTCGGGCCCCGTGTAGCTGCCTCTGCACCCTGCGGCCCGGCTGGGGGACTGGACTGGCTCTTCTGCAGTGACCCTGGGTGTCAGCCCACCGCCCCTGATCCCCCAACATGGGAGTAGTTAGGGCCAGGTTTTGGAGAGAGCCCAGCGCGCTGGGTGCCAGGCATGGTCTGGGTGCTCGGCCCTGGGAAATCTCACCCCAAATGAGGGGTGAATGCTGGGTGCTCTGGGGTCCTCTCAGTGCCATGGCACTTCGCTCCTGCTGTGGACAGTTTTCAGTAACGAAGGGGGGACCCACGAGCCCCACACCGCTGGAGGTGCTAGGCCTGAGAGGTGGAGCAGGCAGGGTCTCCAGCCAGCGCTTTCAGTGGGGGCTTTGGGCTCCCAAGTGGAGTCAGCGCCGCTCCCTGTGCCGCCTCCCAAGCTGGGCCCCGAAATCACCAGGCCCGTGTGAAACCCTTGGCCGGAAAGCTCCTGCCCGCGGGCTGGCTGGGAACCGATCCCCTGCGGCGGCTCCTTGGCGTGGCTCTGAAAGCCCCAGCTCCTGCGGCCAGGTGCTCCTGGCGTCGCCCCCAGAGCCTGCGGCACCCAGTCGGGCTGGCAGGTCTCTCGTGTGTCCCTGGCTCCCCAAAGGCCCCGGATACAGAGGCAGCCTCCTCACTGGTCACCGCGGGCAGGAGTCTGGGTCCTGGTGTCCGCGCTGTCAATAGGCCCAGGGCCTATGTGCTGCCGTGTTTGCAAAGTTCCAGTGCCGTGGGGGACAGGCACTGGTCTGTCGGTGCAGCACCCAGCCCGACAGGGCCCGGCTCGGTCTGGGCAGTGCCCCGGGGCTAGGCCCGGCTCGGTGGCTCAGTCTGGGCAGCGCCTGGCCGGACAGGGCCCTGATCTCGGCCGAAGCCCCTAGTGCTGCCTTGCTATAAATCTAGGACTTTCCAGTGGGTTCTGCTCAGGCCTGGGCAGAGCCGAGCTCTTGTTAACGCCTGTTCTGCAAACTCTTTGCCAGGCTGGACTGGAAAAACTTTTAAAAAGAAGTTTGAGGCAAGTTTTCCTGTGTGCCCCTCCCACCACGCGCCCCTCCCCTCCCCGCCAGCTGCAGTGCTGTGGCAATAGGAAGTTTTTCCTGGCAGATGGGACCCAGCCATGTTGTTTGACTTCCTTAAAGCTGAGAGCCCCAAGTGGGTGGGTCTGGGGCCCGGCTCCTTGGACCCACGGCTGCCTGAGCCCAGCACAGAGCAGGTCCCAAGCGCTGGCCGGGCTGGGGCTGGGGCTGGCATAGGTTGCTGGTGTCACGCAGCCCCAGATTGGTTCGTTAGTGCTCCTGTTCCTGGGGCGCTGGGTGCTCTGTGTCTGCAGGGGGCATGGGCGGGGGAGGGGAGCTGGTTTCGAGGGGAATTCGGTGCCAGGCGAGGGGCGTTGGGATGAGCCAGCCGGGGCAGGGCAGAGTCGTGCGGTGTTTGCCGTGGGGCCAGGTCTCAGCGTAGGCAGAGTGGGGTATCCCTGGGGGCCGCCTGGCATTTGGGTCTGAAATCAGGGCACGTTCGAGCCGGGCCAGGAGCAATTGTGTCGCCCCTCTGCAGAGCCGAGACACACACCCCCCCGCCCCGAGCTCGGTTCACAGGGACAATTTGAATAACTAATTAACGCAGCAACCCTCTGGCATTGCCTACCGAGCTGGAAGTCATCGCAGTAATTGCAGCCGCGCCAGGCCTTTAATGATGATTTAATTGGGGACAATTCGGCATCCTCAGCGGGGTGGGGGTGGGGAAGGTGGCTGGACGGGACCGACGGGGACACATCCTGCCACGGCTCAGACGGGCGTGGACTCTGCACCAGGGGGCTCACGCAGCTCCGCTGCTGGGGGCAGCCTGGATCTCGGGGCCAGGAACCGCCGGATCGAGCCCTGAGCCCCAGGCCAAATCCTCAGCCAGTGCAAATCAGCGACGCGCCCTTCGGTCTGCAGTGCGCCAGCCGGGGCGGAGGGTTTAGAGGGGAGAAGCCTTTGCCCCACTGAGCTAACGCTGCTCCGGCCTGGCCTGGCGCGCTGGCCCCTGCCCTGCGGTGTCCTCTCCCTGGCCCCCTTGCCTGCCCAGCCCCTCGTCCCTGGCATACGGCGCCCACCCGTTGCTGCTCCGAGCGCAGCCTCTCTCGTTGCCCTTGGGAGACGGCCCATCACTCCCCCTGTCGGGGTCCGGCTCCACCCGTCCGTCCATCACTGCTTCATGGTGCCATTTTCCGGCCCTCCCCCATGGCTCGTTACTCTCCTTTCCCCTTAACGAGGGGGCACCACAGAGGGCAGGGCCCTGGCCTGTGAATCGGGCGTTGTCTGCTGCCCTGCACGGGGTCTGCTCCAGTTATTGGGTGGGGTGAAGGAGGCCCCATCTGGGGCGGCGCCAGCTGGCCGTGACTTTGGCACGGGGCTGTGGCCATCTGGCAGCCGCCCCCTGGGGCCCCCCACACTGGGTGCTGCACCCCAGGGCGAACAGACAGCCCTGCCCCGGAGCTCATGCCCTCCCCCTCCCCACAGATCTGTATGAAGCTGTGGAGCCCTTGCTGCCCGCCCTGCAGGAGCAGGGCATCGTGGTGTGGATGTTGGGCCCGGGCCCCTGCCCGCCGGGGGTCACCAGCCTGCAGGAGCTGATGGAGGAGGCATCCGAAGAGCCGGTGCCCTCAGACTTATCCACGCCCAGGGACATGATGGACACCTGCCTCTACATCTTCACCTCGGGCACCACAGGTGGGGCCCCACTGCTGCCCCCAGGCACAGGGCTCCCCCCAGGGCAGGGGCTGCGGGTCTGGAGTGAGGGGCATCCGCAGAGCTGGCCGGGGGAATGGGGGGTGTTTGGAAAGGGCCTGCCCGGCTCTCTCCGGCGCCTGCTGCCTCCAGCCCATCCCAAGCCCCAAGATCGCGGGAGCAGGGCCCGGTTCAGCGTCCCGGGGGCTGTCTGTGGCCGCTCCGTGCCCCGATGCAGGGCTCCCTGCTCTGGCTTCGTGTGTCCGGTGGCTGCGGGGCCTGGATGAACAAGGGGGGGCGGCAGGAGGGGGGGGGGGGACTCTGCAGCTGTGGGGGGGATGGGGAGGTTTAAACGCGACCACTCAGTGGCATCGCTGCTCAGACTGGTTGCAGAGCAGGGCCTGAGGGGAGCGACAGCTGTGGGGCATCCCTCGGGGCGGGAAGCCAGGGCGTGGGGTGTGCCCGGCTCGGGGGGACTCACTGACCCCACTCCCCCGTGGGTTGGGCACTGGGGAGCCAGGAGCCTGGGCACGGCGTGATCCCCGTCTCCCCCGTTGCAGGGCTGCCCAAGGCTGCCCGCATCAGCCACCTCAAGTCCATCATGTGCCTGGGCTTCTACCGCCTGGTGGGGGCCTCCAGCAAGGACGTGATCTACGTGGCGCTGCCCCTGTACCACATGTCGGGCTCCCTGCTGGGCATCGTCGGCTGCATCGGGATCGGTGAGCTGGGCAGGAGCGACCTGGGGGGGTCTGGGCTGCCCCCCGCTGGGGGGGGGCTTGACAACAAGGGAGAAATAATCCCACCTGTCCATGCCCGGTGGTGGGGTGTGATGAGCTGTTCCTGCGCCGGGGAGAGGGGCTGGAGCTGCTGTGGGAGCTCCCTGAGCAGAGACCCGAACGGTGTCAGGAATTGTTGGGAAAGGGACAGATGATAAGTCAGAAAATATCACAAGGCCACTACAGAAATCCTGGGACACCCACACCGGGAACACGGCCTGCGGGTCAGGTCGGCCCATCTCAAAAAAGATACCTTAGAATTGGAAACGGGGCCGAGCAAGACGACACCACGCTCGGGGCTGGAACAGCTCCTGTCTGAGTAGACAAGACACACTGGCGCTGCTCAGCTCAGAAAACAGCCGACGAGGGGGGGGGATATGACAGAGGTCTATACAATTGTGGCTGGGCTGGAGAAAGTGACTAGGGAAGTGTTATTTACCCCTTCACGTAACACAAGAACCAGGGGTCACCCAAAGACATTAACAGGCAACGGGTTTAACACACGCACACGGAAATACTTCTTCACACAACGCACAGTCAACCTGTGGAACTCACTGCCAGGGGATGCTGTAAAGGCCAAAAGTACAACTGGGTTCAAAAAAGAACGAGACGCTCATGGAGGCAGGGCCGGCTCTGGCTTTTTTGCCCCCCTAGGCAAAAAATCCACCCGCCGCCCCCCAGCGCGGCAGGGGAGGGCACCAAGCCCGGCCGCAGGCCTGCAATCCCTGACCAGCCAGAGCACTGGGGGGAGGGCGGAGAGCCCCCGGCGGCCAGAGCGCTGGGAGGAGGGCGGAGAGCCCAGCTGGGGCCCTGCCGTGCTGCCGCCCCCCTCCAGGCGCCGCCCCAAGCACATGCTTGGTGGGCTGGTGCCTGGAGCCGGCCCTGCATGGAGGACACGTCCACTAATGGCTGTTTGCCGCGATGATCAGGGATGCAACCACCTGCTCCAGGTGTCCCTAAACCTCCAACTGCCAGAGGCTGGGACTGGATGACAGACGATGAGTCACTGTCACAGAGTCCCCAGGTGATGCTCTGGAACTGCTCCCCACAAAGCCAGTCAGGACTCTGGGGAGTCTCCTCTCCCTCGGAGCAGACTGTCTTCAGGGCAAGGAGCTCACACGGCTTCACCTCCTGGGTCTCTCCTGGGAGCATTCAGCATATGCCCCTCCGTGCGCTTCCCACAGCGAGTCCGCCCAGGCGGGGTCCTGCACCCCCACTTCGCAGTCAGATGTAACTCTCAGCCAGCCAGTAAAACAGAAGTTTATTAGATGACAGGAACATGGTCTAAAACAAAGCTTGTTAATCCAGCGAACAGGACCCCTCGGCCGGGTCCATTCTGGGGCCTAGCGAGGCAGACCCCTGTCTCCCCTCTTGTCCAGTCCCCAGCCAGCTCCAAACTGAACCCCCCTCCAGCCCCTCCTCCTCTGGGCTTTGTCTCTTTCCTGGGCCAGGAGATCACCTGATCTCTTTGTTCACCTTTAGCTATTTCCTTGCAGGGGGGGAAGGGGCCCTGGCCATTTGTTGCCAGGGAGACAGAGTGTCAGTGATTTATGCGCACTGGCCTTTCCCTACCACCTAGAGACTTAAGAAATGCATAGGGGAAACTGAGGCACCCACACAGTATTCAGAGGAAACATTAAGAACAGTCCCACTTCGTCACAGTCACTCAAAACGTGGCCTGTCTCTTCGTCCCTCTGAAGCGCCTGGCACCAGCCGCTGGCGGAAGACAGAGCTCTGGGCGTCTGACCAAGTCCGGCCGCTCAGAGGTTCTTAAGCTTTTGAGGCCCATATTCCAGCAGGAACGGGGGCCCCATAGACCTCAGGGGCCCCATCTGGGCCAGGGGGCCGGTGCTGCAGCCGTTAGAAACAAGGCCACTGAGCTCAGCGTATCCATCCCCGGCTGCCTTGGGATCCGCCGGGTGCCAGCCCCCGCAGGTCACCATAGAGGCATAAGTGATGCTTTGCCTGTCCCAGGGCGCTGGGCTCCTCACCAGGGAGGTGGGGTACAGGCATCGAGAGAGGCTGGGACTCCTTGCCAGAGCTGGAGATAGAACCCAGGAGTCCCGGCTCCCAGCCCCTCCCCCTGCCCTACCCCACTAGAGTCCACTCCCCTCCCAGAGCTGGAGATAGAACCCAGGAGTCCTGGCTGCCTTGGCCAGCTGTCGCTGAGGCCTGAGTGGGGTGGGTTGGCCCGCCCGGCCTGTGGTTATGCAGGGCCTTGGGGCAGCTCTCTGAGGGCGCTCTCCCCGCCAGGTGCCACGTGTGTGCTGAAGAGGAAGTTCTCAGCCAGCCAGTTCTGGGGCGACTGCCAGCACTACGGGGTGACCGTGTTCCAGTACATCGGGGAGCTGTGCCGCTACCTTGTCAACCAGCCCAAGGTCAGCGCCGGGAGCTGGGGGCCCACACGGTGCCGAGGGCCCCCTGCTGGGATTTGTACCCAGTTCCCTCTGGGTTGCCCCTTCTTAACGGTGCTGACCCCTGAGCACGGCCCCATGCGCCCCAGCCCTGGGGTGGAACGGGGCAGCTGGTCTGCACAGGGCCAACAGGATGTCCAGAGCTGTGGGCACCATATGAGCACAAACACTCCTCCCCACTGGGACCCACCTGGGGAAACTGAGGCATGGCAGTGACAGGGCCAGGAACTAGACCCTTGAGCAGGCAGCAGGGTGGGAGCCAGGGTCTGGGTTCTCTCCCTGGCTTTGGGAGGGGAGTGGGGGCTGGTGGGTTAGAGCAGGGGGGGCCTGGGAGCCAGGACTCTTGGGTTCTGTCCAGGCTCTGGGAGGGGAGTGGGGGCTGGTGGGTTAGAGCAGGGGCCCTGGAAGCGGGGTTACTGAACAGGTTATGATCCTGCATTAACCTCGGGTCTGGGGCGGGACTATCCCCGCACTGAACCAAATCCCCCCACCCCAGAGAGAAGGGGAGCGGGATCACAGCCTGCACCTGGCCGTGGGCAGTGGGCTGCGGCCCGACGTCTGGCGGGATTTCCTGCAGCGCTTCGGCAACGTCCGCATCGTGGAGACCTACGGCATGACCGAGGGCAACATCACCTTCTTCAACTACACCAACACGCTGGGGGCGGTCGGCCGCGGCAGCTTCCTCTACAAGGTGAGCGGGGCTGGGCCATCGCCGGGCGGGGGGCTGCGGGTCGGGAGTGAGGGGCACTGGGGGGCAGGGGGCTGCGGGTCGGGGTTGAGGGGGGAGCTGGGGGGCTGCGGGTCAGGGTTGAGGGGGGAGCTGGGGGGCTGCGGGTCAGGGTTGAGGAGCACCGGCCAGGCAGGGGGCTGCAGGTTGGGGTTGAGGGGCACCAGGAGAGCTGGGGGTCTGCGGGTCGGGGTTGAGGAGCACCGGCCAGGCGGGGGGCTGCGGGTCGGGGTTGAGGGGGGAGCTGGGGGGCTGCGGGTCAGGGTTGAGGAGCACCGGCCAGGCGGGGGGCTGCAGGTTGGGGTTGAGGGGCACCAGGAGAGCTGGGGGTCTGTGGGTCAGGGTTGAGGAGCAGCGGCCGGGCGGGGGGCTGCGGGTCGGGGTTGAGGGGCACCGGCCAGGCGGGGGGCTGCGGGTTGGGGTTGAGGGACACCAGGAGAGCTGGGGGCTGCGGGTCGGGGTTGAGGGACACCGGCCAGGCGGGGGGCTGCGGGTCGGGGTTGAGGAGCGCCGTCCGGGCGAGGAGGCAGTGCGTGGGGGGTCTCTGACTCTCTGCGCCTCTTTCAGCTCTTCTGCCCCTTCGAGCTGGTGCGCTACGACGTGCTGCAGGGGATGCCGGTGCGGGACGCGGCCGGGTGGTGCCAGCGGGTCGGCCCAGGTGAGCGGCAGAGGCTGGCCGGGAGGGAGGGGGGAAGTGGCCGGTTGAGGCCCCTGCTCACCGCTGCCCCCCACAGGCGAGACGGGGCTGCTGATCGCGCCGGTGACCCCCCAGAACCCCTTCCTGGGCTACGCGGGCGGCCGGGAGCTCTCGGAGCACAAGCTGCTGCGTGGGGTCTTCACCGAGGGAGACACCTACTTCAACACGGGCGACCTCATGGCCCAGGACGCCGCCCAGTTTGTGTATTTCCGGGACCGTACCGGGGACACCTACAGGTACCAGAGCTGCAGGGACACCCCCGCTCCTCCCCTCCCGGCATCCAGAGAGACACCCCCGGGCAGCCTCAGAGACACCCCCTGGTCAGTCAGCCCCCCCAATCATCCAGAGACCCCCAGGGCAACCAGCCCCCCCCATCCAGACAGCCCCCCCCCGCCCCCGTCCAGAGCCCCCTCCCGGGAACCCAACATCCCAAAGGGCAGGACCCAGAGCCGCTGGTGTTTGTCCCTCTGGGGTCGACGGGGCTGCTGGGTTCGGCCTCGTGCACAAGGGCCTGACCTGGTCCCCCCAGCGGGGGGTCCCTGGAGAGCTGGGGGTCGGGGGCTCTGGCTCTGCCCCGCTCAGGCCGCGTTTGCCCCCAGGTGGAAAGGTGAGAACGTCGCGACGACGGAGGTGGCCGAGGCCCTGGCCGCGCTGGACTCGCTGCAGGAAGTCAATGTCTACGGGGTCGCCGTGCCAGGTACCCCCCCAGGCTGGGTTCCCCCTTCCCCCTCTGCCCCCTCCCCCGCAGGCTGGTGCCAGGGGCTCCCCAGGAAAACAGGAAGCCGGGGCGGGGGGTACAGCTGCCTCCTGGAGCCCAGTGGGAGAATGTCGGGGTGGGGGGGAGGTTCTGTCCCTTCTGTCTCCTCCCCCCACCCAGCACAGTCTGCCCCCCCCCACGGTGTTCATTGCTCCCCCTCTGCCCCAGGGTACGAGGGCCGGGCTGGGATGGCCGCCATTGTCCTACGGCCGGGCTGCAAGCTGGATGGGGCCCGTCTGTACAGCCACGCGGTGGAGTTCCTGCCCCCCTACGCCAGGCCCCGCTTTCTGAGAGTGCAGGTAACGCCCGCCGGGCACCGGGACTATGGGGTGGAGGGTGCAAACACCACCGGCCTCCCCGTCAAAGGCTTGGAAACGACACGCTGGAGAAAGTTGCAGCTGCCTCTGGGGAGGGGCAGGGTGGCTGTTTATACAGGGATCTCTCACCTGGGCTGAGATGCAGCTGACTCTGGGGCGGGGCGTGAGGGTTGTTTGGGACAGGGAGTGACAAATATCCCAAATCCAGGTGGAGCTGCAGGGGTCACCTCATTAAAGCCCCAGACAGCACATAGCAACTGCCCCCCCAAATTGCCAGAGCTCCCCCCCCCCCGGGGCACCCAGCACAACAGCTTGGTCTGGTGAAGCTGTATGGGGGGGGGGGATTCTGGCAGCTTAAAGGACCTGAGAAAAGACCCAGGAATCCAGGCCAGGGGGTGTCCGCCAGCAGGAGCCCCCAGGCTGTGGCACCTGCACCCCCCTAGACCCCCTTGCCTCCAGCAGGGCCCCCCCCCCGTCCCTGCAGCCCCTGTCTGAGCTCTGATGCGTCTCGTCTCCCCTCCCCGGCAGGACCAGCTGGCGATGACACAGACCTTCAAGCAGCACAAGGTGCGTCTGGCCAGCGAGGGCTGCGACCCCACGCGCCTCCCGGACCCGCTGTACCTGATGGATGACGCCTCAGGGGCCTACGTGCCCCTGACCCCGCGGCTCTGGGAGGGCGTCGTCTCGGGGGCTGTCCGGATATAACCTCCCCGCCCCACCTGCCTCGGGCTCCCTCCGGCTGGGGGTCACCTGGGGAGACTACGAGTCCCAGCATGCACAGCTCAGCACCATTGCATGCTGGGACTCGTAGTCTCCCTGCTTGGCCAGGGCTCTGGGGTGCTGCCTGCCTCCGGGGGGGGGAACGGGGCTCAGGTGGCTGCAGGATTTTTCCCACATTGCAGCCCCTGGTCCTTCCAGCGCCCCCCACCCCCTGCGCCCCATGTTTGTCACCCACCCACTTCCTGCCCCCCCTCCCCTGCGCACACCCCACTCCTCTGCCCCAGGGGGCTGGAAGCCGGGAGCTCAGCCCTCTCGTCCTGACTCACCCCCGGGCCTGTCTCCAGCAGAGCGACTCCCTGGGTGCTGACTGGGAGCTGTGTCCTCCATCATCCCCCCTCCCCGCACTCGGGGGCGGCTCCCCCCTCACGGGATCTCCCTGCCCAGGGCATTGGGTCGGGGGGCGCGCTGGGCGGGGACACCAGGGAGCTGGATTCGGATCCTGGCTCCACCATGACTTGGGGGGCCCTTGGGCTGGTCCTTGAGCTCCCAGCCAGGGCTCGGGGAGAACGGCCCTGCCTCCATCCCCCCCCGAGTCTGGCTGGGCTGTTCCGAGTGCGAGATGGGCCGGCACGGACCGACCCTGGCTGCAGCCTGGACAGTTTGTGTCCGAGGAGTCGCCGGGCGTCCTTTGCCCTCGGGGCCCTGGGGGGGGAGGGAGGGGCGGGGGGTACCACGGGGGGGAAGGTTTGTACTTTTTATACCTTTTGGCAAATAAAACATTTTTAACAAAATGTGTTGCTCTCTCGTGCCCCCCCCTTTGCCCCTGGAGCTGGGAAAGCCCCCCCAGCACCTCCCCCTGGCACTGGGGTGCGCTGACCCCACAGCTTGGAGCCCCCCAGCACCTCCCCCTGGCACTGGGGCGCGCTGACCCCACCGCTGTGGCTGGGAGCCTGGGGGTCGGTTTAGGGGCCCAGTGGCTGCCCAGGGAAGGGGGATGCACAGGAAGGGCCCAGGCCAAGCCCAGAGCCTTGTCCCGGGCACCTGCACCTCCCCCATTGGCCTCCAGGTGCCGGCCTTGGCCCCGTGGGTGGCGGGGGGCTGGAGCGCGACAGGCAGTCCACCCCCACCCCCCATGTTCCAGGCACTCACCTGCGTATTGAATCTGCCCTGGGCTGGCCGCTGGCAGTCGGTTGCCCCCTGGTCCGTGGGGCACAATCCACCCCACACACACAGCCCTGGCAGCCTGGTAGACACAAGGGCTGGGCCCTGTCAGGGCACCACTAGGGCTCCATAGATCCCACAGCCCCTGCATCCGCCGGGCCGGGGCCACCCTGTGGAACTCTCTGCCACTGGAGACGTGAATGAGCAAAGGCCACGTGGCACTCGGACCTTGGCCATCACCAGATTAGCCCCATGCATGTCCCCCTCCCCCCTTCCACACCCACACACCCCCTCAGCTCTTCGGACTCCTGCAGGGGGGGCTCCAGGCCAGGTACCCCGATAGTCTATGGCCATACCTGCCCAGACAGACGGAGCCTCTCCCCTGCGGAAGACCCAATGGGGGGGAAGCCGCAGAAGGGGGGAGCTGAGGAAGCAGAGATGACCCCGCCCCGCCCCAAGGTTAAAGCTGCTGGCATGAGCCCTGCTGTGGGGACTCTGGCCCTTGGCCTGACCTCAGCGACCTGGGGTGGGGGGGTCCCTGCTCGCCTCCAGAGCGGCTCCTTCCAATGCCCCCCCCCCCACACACACACACACACAATCCCCAGGCTGGGTAAATCCCCTGATTTCAACCCAAACTGCAAAGTGGGGTGAGGTTCGCTGGGTCTGGGCTAGCGGGGGGCTGGGGGCGGGAGTGAGGGGCACCTTTGCCCGGGGTGACAGGCAGCTCCTGGGGTAACGGGCTGGTTCCCAGGGGTCCCGCCAGAGAGGAAGCGTCTCCCCCTCCCGACTGGCTCCTGCAGGGACAGCAAAGGGCTGGGGGGGGGGGGGGCAGGCCCCCCACGAGGCCGCAGTTCCCCGGTTTCCCCACCAGAGGGCGCGGGAGCATGGTTGAGTTCGGTTTTGGGGGGGCGGAGGGGGGGGTTAGGTTTAGGGGCTGAAACCTACCCGGGAAACTCCCACCCACGCCCCGTCCCACCGAGCCCCTGGTGCCCATTGCAAAACCCACCAGGGCTGGGCTAGCAGGAGCTGCGGGTCGGGAGTGAGGGGCACCAGCAGGGCTGGGAGGGGCAGGGCTGGGCTAACAGAGGGATGCAGGTCGGGAGTGAGGGGTACCTGCAGAGCTGGGGGGGCAGGGCAGGGCTAGCAGGGGCTGCGGGTCGGGAGTGAGGGGCACCGGCAGAGCTGGGAGGGGCAGGGCTGGGCTAACAGAGGGATGCAGGTCGGGAGTGAGGGGTACCTGCAGAGCTGGGGGGGCAGGGCAGGGCTAGCAGAGGCTGCGGGTCGGGAGTGAGGGGCACCGGCAGAGCTGGGAGGGGCAGGGCTGGGCTAACAGAGGGATGCAGGTCGGGAGTGAGGGGCACTGGCAGAGCTGGGGGGGCAGGGCAGGGCTAGCAGGGGGCTGCGGGTCGGGAGTGAGGGGCACCGGCAGAGCTGGGGGGGCAGGGCTGGGCTGGCAGGAGCTGCGGGTCGGGAGTGAGGGGCACCAGCAGGGCTGGGAGGGGCAGGGCTGGGCTAACAGAGGGATGCAGGTCGGGAGTGAGGGGTACCTGCAGAGCTGGGGGGGCAGGGCAGAGCTAGCAGGGGGCTGCGGGTCGGGAGTGAGGGGCACCGGCAGAGCTGGGGGGGCAGGGCTGGGCTAACAGAGGGATGCAGGTCGGGAGTGAGGGGCACCGGCAGAGCTGGGGGGGGCAGGGCTAGCGGGGGGGCTGCTGTTTGGGAGTGAGGGGCACGGGCAGAGCTGCGGGGGCAGGGCTGGGCTGGCAGGGTCTGCGGGACGGGAGTGAGGGGCACCGGCAGAGCTGGGGGGGGGCAGGACTGGGCTAGCCGGGGACCGTGGGTCGGGCTGCGGGGGGAGGGAGGCTGCGACGTTCCCCTCTTTCTGCTCCAGCGCAGCGAGCAGGTTTGGGGGTTCGGGGTCTCTGCAGAGAACCCCCCCAGGAGGCGAACGGGGTGTGGGGGAGTCCTAGTTATTGGCGCTGCGGCCGGTTTTTCAGGGGCCTGGCGCAGCTCCAGGCCTGAGACCCCCCGCGCGCCCCCTCCCCCGTGTCAGGTGGGGCGGGCTGGGGGCGCCCTGGCCCTGAGGGGGGCGGGGGGGTTGTTACTGTTGGAACAACTGAGCTGCGGCTCCGCTGGGCCCCCCCGTTTCCCCTCCCAGGCAGCGACGCCCCTTTAACGACTCCAGACTTGCTAGAGCCACAAGGGCGGGTTCCCTCCAAGCCCCTGCGGGGGGGCGAGTCCCGCCCCCGGCCCAGGGGACACCTCAGCCCCCCACTCAGTGGAGGGGGCGCGCGGCGCTGAGGCCTGGGGGCCAGCGGTGCCCTCCCCTCACCCAGCTTTCGGCAGCCCCCCCCCATCCTGACGGGGGGGGGGCAGAGCACTGACATTCACCAGCTGGGCCCCAGGCACGGGGGGGGCAGCATGGACCCCCCCCCGTCCTTTATCCCGCTCTAGGGGCTCCCCCAAACCCTCCTCCAAACCCCCCAACGGCGCCTGCTCCAGCGGCGGCACTTAGTGTAGGTCCTACCTATAAACAGAGCCGGCGGGGGGGAGTAGAGCAGGGAGCCGGGGGCAGGATGATCCAGCCCCCCCACCCCACACACACACCCCGCCCCGCTTCCCAGAAGCCAGGGTGAGGGGCACAGGGAAGGGGCGGGGCTGGAGCGAGGGGGCGGTGGGCAGCCCGCTCCCCCCCACACACACACACACACCATAAAGGGGCCAGCGGCCCCCTGCGCCCCTTTGTCTGCGGAGAATGGAGCCGACAGCTTGTGAAAGTGACACCGTGAATGGGGCAAGGATTGGGGGGGGGGGCGTCTCCCTGGGTAACCGCGGGGGCTCGGAGTGCAGCTAATGCGGGGGGGGGGGGGGCGGGGCAGCGGCTCCCTGAGCCCAAGCTCCTGGCGGGGGGGGGAGCAGGCCCAACTTTGAATGGGTCCGAGCTCCAGTGGGGGGAGACCCCTCCCCCTGCCCCTGGTTCATTGAGAGAAACCCCCCCACCCCAGATCCTAGCGGGGACTGAGTGTCCCCACCCCCCATCTGGGGCACAAGGTCCTGCAAACCGGCCTGGAGCCGCGGGTGGCCGGGCAGACGGGGGGGCTCGGCCCGGCCCCTGTCACCCCCCCGGGCCAAGCAGCGCCTGGGCGGCCCATGGCCCTGGGGGTGGGGCTGGGGGTCACTGGCTGCCTGGAGCTGGGGAGGACGGTCCTGGCTGCCAGCGACCCCCAGCCCCATCCCCCGGGCTGGGGGACTGGGGGAGGGGGTCTCCGGGGCCCAGCCCATGGGCCGGGGGGGAGCCCCCCCACACACACCCCCACACCCCAACACCAGCAGCCCCTCTCCCGGCCAGGGCAGATTTCAGCACCTGGGACAGCGGCCCTGCCTGGGCTCCCTCGCCAGAGCCCCTCACCTGCGCGCCAGGGCCGCGGGGGCCCCGCAGACAGGATCCCCGCCCGCAGCCCCCACCAGAAACGGGACCCCCGGCGGACGGAGCTGCCCCCACCCCGCTCAGAGATCAGCTTAACGCCCGGAACACGGATGGCGGGGGGGGGTCCCCTCGCCCCCGGGTTGGATTAACCCAAACACCAGCCATGGTCCAGACTGGCGAGTCTTGGCTTCAGAGCCATCCCGCGGCGGGGAGTTCCGCCGGGTAACAGACAGTCGCTCTTTGGACTCTTTGCTGGCGGTCGCCCGGCCCCTGCTACCAGCAGAGATCTGGGGGCTCCGGACCCCGACCCTGGACAGTCCGTCCCGGGTTTGTGTCCCAGCCCCCCCAAAAAACACCCCCGCCTCGGTCTGCTCCCAACCCGGCCCATCTCTGCACCCCGCGGCCCTCTGCCGCCGGGGGGGGGGGGCTGCCCGGCGAATGCTCCCCAAGTTCCCGGGGGGAGTCTGAGCCTGGGGCGGCTCCACGCTGGGGGCACAGGATCGGGCCCCGTCCCCCGCCAGCCCCCGGGGGCTGCAGGCTCCGGGGCCGAGTGAGAGGCGCAGCCGGGCCCCCCCGCCCCGAACCCCGCAGAGCCGGACTGGGGGGGGCGGGGGCGGGGCGAGCCCAGCCCGTCACCTGGCGCCGCGCTGCCATTGGACGGACGCTCCCTCCCCCGCCCCCCCTTGCGCCGGTCCCCCCGGCCGGCCCGCGGGCGGGTCAATGGGCACCGGGCGGCTCCGCAGCCCGCAGCTCGGCCAGCGCCAGGGGGGTCGGGGAACCGGACCGGACCCGCACCCGAACCGGACCGGACCGGACCCGGGGGCGGCGCGGAAAGCGGCAGCGGCGAGTTGGAGAAAGTTTCCCCCGCGGGGCTCCCCATGGCTCGGCCCCCCCGCGGCCCCGGGCTCTGACCCCCCCGGGCCGGCGGGGACCCCCGCTCCGGCCGGGCCATGGCCCGCTGGCGGCTCTGCCTGGCCGGGCTCCTGCTACTCCAGGGCTGCGGTGAGTGCGGGGGAAGCGGGGGGCTGGATTCACCCCATTGACCGCCCCGAGCGGGGGTCCGGGGGCAGGATCGGGCCCCGCACACCCGGCGGGGGGGTCGCGGCTCGGCCCCTCCCTTGTTCTGTCCCAATTGGCTGCTCCGCCGCCGGTGCGAGGTGGGGGTCCCCCATGGGGGAGCCTGGGGGCCACGGAGCCCAGCGGCCCCCCCCCCGGCTCCCGCCCCACCAGCACCCGGACCCCCGCGCCGCCAGGGGCCAGCCAGTGGGGGTGGGTGCGGGGTGACCCCGCGCGGCCCCCGGGGGGGCTGGAACAGGTGCCAGCCCCTGTGCAGCCAGGGGTGTAACACGTGTGAGAACCCCCTCCCCACGCGCTGTGGGTCTGACCCCGTGCGGGGCAGCCCCCGTCCCGTCCCCAACCCCCATCCTCCTGCCCCACGGGCTGGGGACACTGGGGGGCAGGAGCCCGCATGGCTCTGGGCAGAGTGCGAAGGGGGCGGGAATCGAGGCCCCGAAGCCAGCAGGCCCCCCCCCCTCCCCCGGAGACGTGGGGCGCGGCCTGTTTGTCAGCGGTGCGGGTTTGGGGATCGCCCCAGGCCCTCGAGGGCTGCTCAGATAGCTGGAGTGGGGGAGCAGTTCTCCGCCATGGACCCGTCTCCGGGAGGGGAGTGGGGTCTAGTGGTTAGAGCGGGGCTGGGCGCCAGGACTCCTGGGTTCTCTCCCTGGCTCTGGGAGAGGAGAGGGGCCTAGTGGTTGGAGCAGGGGGGGCTGGGAGCCAGGACTCCTGGGTTCTCTCCCTGGCTCAGGGAGGGGAGTGGGGTCTAGTGGTTAGAGCAGGGGGGTGCTGTGAGCCAGGACTCCTGGGTTCTCTCCTTGGCTCTGGGAGGGGAGAGGGGCCTAGTGGTTGGAGCAGGGGTGCTGGGAGCCAGGACTCCTGGGTTCTCTCCTTGGCTCTGGGAGGGGAGTGGGATCTGATGGGTTAGAGCAGGGGGGTGCTGGGAGCCAGGACTCCTGGGTTCTCTCCCTGGCTCTGGGAGGGGAGTGGGGGCTGGGGGTTAGGGCAGGGGGGGGCTGGGAGCCAGGACTCCTGGGTTCTCTCCCCGGCTCTGGGACGGGGGTCTGATGGGTTAGAGCGGGGGGGACCGGGAACTTTTGTGAGGCTGGTGTTAGTTAAGTTGCTTTGAGCCCCTCAGGTGGCAGGCACAAGAGATGACGAAGTGGGAGTGGGGTCCCACTTTGTTCTGTCACCCTATAGTTCTCAGTGTGTTTGTACTGGGGGGCTAGTTCCCCCCCCCCCCAGCCTATACGACATGGCAGTGTTAATCCATATCCCATTCAGGCCCGGTGATGGGGGGTCTGGGCTAGCCGAGCCCCCTTTGCATTGGGGGGATGCTGCAGCCCCACCTCCCCACCTGTGCTCCCTCTTCCCCTGTCCCCCCCAATCCTCCGCCAGCGCTCGGGCTACTGGCAGCCCTGTGGGGCCGCAGCCGGCTCAGTGGCTGGGCCGGGCCCAAGTCCAGAGTGAGTCTGTCAGAGCCTGGGGGTGTCGGGGTCACGGCCCCCAAGCCTGGGGGCAGCGCCGGGTGGCGGGGAGGGTACAGGGCGGTGATGGATCGGAGGGAGGGCGAGCGCCTTTGAGTGATGGGGCGAGTCATGGGAACCTCACCCCGAGCTGGTCACGTGGGCCAGGCCAGCCAGGCAGATGGGCCGCGGGGGCCCTGCCGGGCAAGGTGGGGGCGGGGGCTATTGTGCCTGCCAGGAGCACAATGGAAGCTGCCTTCACACCCTCTGACCTGCCCCATTGTTCCCCTCCCAGCGCCCCCCGAGGCTGGGCCCGGGCCCCCCTGCCCCCAGCGCAGTTGCTAAGGCCAGGCTGAAAGGCAACATCAATCAAGATGTCAGGCCGGCAAATCCCTGTGTCCCCCCCCCGCCCCCACCCACGGCTCCATTGTCACTGAGAGTTAACTTTGTGCTGCCCCTCCCACCCGGGAGCGGGCGTCTGGGGCCAGGGGCTGCCCAGCAGGAGTCGAGAGCGTCCAGGGATCACGGAGCCAGAACGGGGGCCTGGCGGGCAGAGCTGGGCGCTGGGGACGGTGAAAGGCCCAGGGACTCTGCCTGGCGGTGAATGGCCCACGAGCCCCTCCCCCAGCACCGAGGAGAGGGGTCTCTGGTGACACCCAGGGAACTGCCTTTTCCCAGCCACACGGCAGCCTGGGGGACTCCCTGCCACAGGGCCCCAGCAAGGCTGAGAACTGGGCAGGGCGCAGAAATGGCTCCCACATGGTGGCGGAGGGCAGGCACCCAGAGGAGAGCAGTATCTGAGGGCTCCTCCGGGCACATGGACCAGCCTGCTTGGGTGCCAGGAGGGGCTAGGGGTGCAGCTGGTCGTTACGGAAGCACCTGAGTGTGCATTGCACCAGCAGAGCTGTTACACGCTCCAGGCTCGTCCACACTATGCACTGGGGGCAGGGGGAGGCATGTGTATTTTGTGCACTTGCGTGAATGATGTAGGTGTGTCGTGCCATGTGCATGGGGGGGGGGTTTGCTCACTGCCCCTTTGTGTCTGCCCTGCCCATTGGTGCACACGCTGTGAAGGGATGTGTGTGCATTGCACGCCGACGGGGGGGGTGGGTGCATGTTCATTCCACACACGGGCGGACACTGCATCCGTGTGCTCGGTGTGTCAGTGCGTGTGCTGGGCACGTTTCCCTTGGTGCCCCAGGCGAGCTGGTCGGGTCCCTCTCTGGGGCTGAGCTGTGGGTCTGCGGGGGGGGGGGGAGGGGGCTCATGGAAAGTCCCTTGGAAACCCTTGAACCACTGCCCTTGTGCCCCAGTGTCATGCCCCCCCCCCCCTTCAGCCAGGGATCAGTAGCTGGGGGGGCCTCCGTCCGGGGGCCGCTTGGGATACGCAGGGGCTGAGGGTGGGCCGGGAATCAGGGCTGGGCTCGTTCACTTCCTAGCCTGTCCCGCTGTTTGGCTACGCAGTGTATAAGCAGCTGCCGTGTTCTGCCCCAGAGGTGGCTGACAACCCCCCCCCCCCCCGGGTTGATCCTGCTCCCAGTGGCCCAGGGAGCTAGGGCCCGATCCTGCTCCATTGCGGGTATTGCCCGAGAAGCGCTGGCCGTGGGGTCTAACGGCTGCTCCCCACAGAGCTGGGCCGCCCCTCAGAGCTGGCGTTCCTGCTGGAGCCGGCGGACGTGATCGCGGTGCGGGACCGACCCCTGGTGCTGCACTGCCAGGTGGAGGGGGAGCCGCCCATCAGCATCACCTGGCACAAGGACGGGGCCCCGCTGGGCAACGGCAGCCACACGGCCGTGCTGGCCAACGGCTCGCTGCGCATCGAGAGCTTCCACCGCCGGCCCCGGGGCGAGGGCGCTGCCAACCAGACCAGCGTGGGCGACTACAGCTGTGCTGCCCAGAACCGCGACGGGCTGCTGGTCAGCCGCAAGGCCCGTGTGCAGCTCGCCAGTGAGTCGGGGATGGGCACGCACCAGCCCACGGGCCAGCCTATGGTGCCACCTGCCACAGCCTGGCCCCGTGCACCAGCCCACAGCCTGCCCCATGGTGCTACCAGCCCAGGGCCCGGCCCCGTGGTTCAGTCCAGGGCCCAGCCCCGTGGTGCCACCTGCCCAGGGCCCGGCCCCATGCACCAGCCCAGGGCCCGGCCCCGTGCACCAGCCCAGGGCCCGGCCCTTGGTGCCACAGAACAGCCCTCGCTGCCCCAGTCCCCACTGGTGGATGTTGCACGTGGGCCCAGCCCCCTCCGTCCCTCCCCAAAGGTTTGGGGTGCAGGTCTGGGAGGGGTGGGTGTGTCTGAGCTCCAACCCCACTTGCGGGGGGTCCCAGCTGATCTGACTGAGGGTGGAGCCCTGGTCTCCCCCACACACACCCAGCTTAACACGTTGTGGGTGCCTCAGCCCCCTGCCTGTGGGTACATGGGGCGGTGGGGTGAGCGGGGGCTGAACCCTCCTTTGCGCCTTCCTGGCTCTGCCTTCTGCCACGTGGGGCCCCGCAAACCAGCTCCCTGCTGGGTGCCCCCCAGGCTCAGACACGGGGCAGCCCCCATCCCCTCACCCATCCCCAGAGTCCAATCCTTGAGGGGGCCACTTAGGGATCTGGGGCAAAATCAGTACTTGGTCCTGCTAGTGAAGGCAGGGGGCTGGACTCGATGACCTTTCAAGGTCGCTTCCAGTTCTAGGAGATGGGATATCTCCATTAATTAATTTATTTATTCATTGTGCAAGGAGGGTCCTGGGAGGGCACTGCTCTGAGGGAGAGCGCAGCGGGGGGTGACTCCAGAGGGGGATGGGGGCCGGGACCTGGGAGCGGGAGCACCTCTCCATTGGGGTCAGTGTCCAGGGGGTGCCCAGCGGGGGAGGGTGTCTCTGCCCTGACGGTGCCTCCCCCCACAGCCCTGTCCAAGTTCCACATGCACCCGGAGTCCATGGCGGTGGAGGAAGGCGGCGTGGCCCGGTTCCAGTGCTTCATCCAGGGCGTGCCCGAGGCCACCATCACCTGGGAGCGCAACCGCACGGCCCTGCCGCCCGGCGACCACCGGTGAGTGCGGGGGCGGGAGCTGAGAGCCACACCTGGGGGGGTGACGGTGGGACTGGCCCAGCCCAGCGTGGGGGGGGGGTGAGAGTGGGACCGGCCTGGCCCAGCAGGGCGGGGTGTGTGTGTGACAGTGGGACCAGTCTGGCCCAGCGCTCCCCACACAACGGACTGGGTCTCAGCCCCCGCCCTGGGCTCCGGCTCCGCTCCCTGACCTTCGCGCTCCCCCGCAGGTTCACTCTGCTGCCGGCCGGCATCCTGCACATCACCGGGGTGCGTCGAGCCGACGTGGGCTCCTACCGCTGCGTGGCCACCAACATCGCCAACAGCCGCTGCAGCCAGGAGGCCCAGCTGGTCATCAGTGGTGAGCGTGGGCCACGGCCCGGTGTGGGGCCGTCAGCAGGAGCCCAGTCGAGGGGTTAGAGCGGGGGACGGGACTCCTCCCTGGCTCTGGGAGTGGAGTGGGATCTGGGGGGGCTGGCAGCCCGGACTCCTGGGTTCTCTCCCCGGCTCTGGGAAGGGAGGTGGGTCTGGGGGGTTGGAGCTGGGATGAGGGTCTTGCAGCCAAGACTCCTAGGCTCCATTATCACCCTCTCTCCCTAGTCTCAGCCCCCAAACTCTACAAGGAGCCCATGATCCTGTCGGGCCCCCAGAACCTGACCATCACGGTGCACCAGACGGCTGTCCTGGAGTGCATCGCCACTGGCAACCCGCGGCCCATCGTCTCCTGGAGCCGGCTCGGTGAGCGGGCCCCGGGCTGCTCCTGGGCGCATGGTCGTTTGTGGGGGACGCTTCGGGGGTGGGGGCTGGAAAGACCCCTGGGCAATCACAGGGTGACACGGGGGGGCTGGGGGGTGAATATTGGGGGAGCTGAGTGGGGGGCAGAGTGGGAGGGGGGAGAGTGGGGGGGACAGTGGGGATGGGGGGTGAGTGACTGGGGGGTGCACAGACCCCCTGGCTGACAGGCCGCAGGGAGGGGAAATGGGGCCTTACCCCCAAAGGGACATGGCCCTGTCCCCCCCCTCACCCCCAGCTCCCCCCACCCCCAGACGGCCGCTCCATCGGCGTGGAGGGGATCCAGGTGCTGGGAACTGGCAACCTCATGATCTCAGACGTCTCCGTGAAACACGCCGGAGTCTACGTGTGCGCTGCCAACCGGCCGGGCACTCGCGTGCGCCGCACAGCCCAGGGCATCCTCATGGTCCAGGGTGAGTCTGCCGGGGCTGCAGGGCGGGGTGAGGGGCAGGGGGCGGACGGACGGACAGACACAGGCCAAGGGAGGACAAATGGCTTACAACTGCCTGGACAGTCAGCCCCTGGGCCGGCTAGAGCAGACAGGAGACGGACGGACGGACCGACTCGCACTTGGCTTTGTGTGAGCAGCGGGGCAAAGGTTGTGGGGGGCGTGACCCTCCCCTCCCCGTCCCAGCGATCTCTTCCTAACCACCCCCTCCCCAGGCTGCAGAGGGGCCGGGAGCCTGCCCACCCCCCCTCCCCCCGGCGAGGCTGGCGTGGGACTAAATCACCTTCAGCGGCTGGCCTGGCCTGGGAGGGACAGAGACTGGACGGGGCCAGACTGGGAGGGACTGGCCAGGGGGGTGTTTGGGGCCCCACGCCTGCTCCTAGAAGGGTTTCCATGCCAGGGATCAGGGAGCCCAGGGCTCTGGCAGGGGAGGGGCCCACAGCACGGTGGGGGCAGGAGACCCCCCTACTCGGACAGGGCCGGGGTCCGGTTCCAAGCGGAGGGTCAATCCAGTCATCTTCCCCATGGGCAGGGACCCTGGGGGAGGGACGCAGCCCCCCCCCGCCCCCATGCAGAGCGATGGGCCGTGACCTGCTGGTGCTAATGAGCTGCGGCCCCGTCACGGCGGCTTAGGGGGCCTTTCGGCACCAGCTGGGCTCACAGCAGCCGAGGGGCGGCTATTGTGGGGCTGAGGGGCTCAGACGAGCTGGGGGAGGGGCACTCGGCAGCTGGGAACCAGGGGCTGCGGGGGGGAGGGCTCTGCCGGCCCCAGGCCAATGCCTGGATGGGCAAGTCACCCAGGCAAGACAGGCCCGTGGGCCGGTGCATGAGATTGGCAGGGGCTCTCCCAAGCCACACTGCCCTCCCCAGGCCCAGCCCCGCGCCCTGGGGTGCCGGCGGCTTGCTGGGGCTGGGTGTTGGCTACGGGTCACCGCCCGGTCCAGCTGGGGTCGCGCTGGGCTCTGCCCAGGCCTTGGCAGCGTGGCTGGTGCCTGTTCGGCCTCTGCTGGGGTTATGGGGGGTCACTGTGGTACGGCTGGGGTGGGCCTGCGGGGCTCCCTTCACGGGGGTCAAGTAGGGCGGGTGGGCGGGGCAGGGAGAGGCTGGAGGTGGGGAGGGGAGGCCGGGGCAGTGTTCCCCAGTCTGCTCCCCACGCAACACCCCCCTCCCCCACAGCCCCCCCAGAGTTCGTGCAGTGGCCCCAGTCGATGTCCAAGCCTCTGGGCAGCAGCGCCATCTTCACCTGCGTGGCGCAGGGCGTCCCCGAGCCCCACCTCGTCTGGCTGAAGAACGGCAGGATCCTGGCGCCGGGCGAGAACATCAAACTCACCCACAACAACAGGTGAGCTGGGGCCCTGGGGCCCTGGCCCGCTAGGGGGCACTGGCCCCGGGGCGAGGACCCGGCTGGCTGGCGGGCAGGGAATGGGGCGCTGGCCCCGGGGCGAGGACCCGGCTGGCTGGCGGGCAGGGAATGGGGCGCTGGCCCCGGGGCGAGGACCCGGCTGGCTGGGGGGCAGGGAATGGGGCGCTGGGCCCGGGGCGAGGACCCGGCTGGCTGGGGGGCAGGGAATGGGGCGCTGGCCCCGGGGCGAGGACCCGGCTGGCTGGGGGGGCAGGGCCGATCCCAGCCCCTCACTCTCCGGCCCCCGCAGCACCCTGCTGATCCAGGGGCTCACGGTGGAGGATGAAGCGATCTACCAGTGCATCGCTGAGAACAGCGCGGGCACCAACCAGGCCAGCGCCCGCCTGGCCGTCACCCTGGCCCAGGAGCTGCCCAGCTCCCCCGAGGGCGTCCGGGCCGCCGCGCTCTCCACCACCTCCATCCAGGTGTCCTGGCAGGAGCCCCCCCCAGAGGTGACCGAGGGGCTCATCGGCTATGTGCTGCACATCCGCAGGGCGGGAGGTGAGCGGCCCTGACACCCCCCCCCAGCCCTCTTTTCCTCCCGGGGTCCCCCCACTTACATTCCCCCAGCCCCAGCAACCCCCCCCACGTCCCTCCCGCCGAGCCTCCAGACTGCACCCCCCCAGCCACCTCCCATTCCATGCCCCCCCCCCCCGAGCCTGGCCCGCACCGAGCCCCCAGCCCCCGCCAGCCCCCAGGCCTCGGCAGCCGCTCATCAGCCCCTCGGGCCTGCCTGTTTCAGAGTCCGACAGCCGGGAGCTGCAGGAGGCCGTGAGCAAAACCACCTTCCAGCACCTCTTCACCGGCCTGACGCCCGCCACCACCTACTGCATCCGCCTGCGCGCCTATTCGCCGCTGGGGGCCAGCCAGGACTCGGAGCCCGTCCTGGCCACCACCTTGGGCAGCAGTAAGAACCCCCTCCGCCGGGGCATCCGAGCTCCCCAGCCAGACACTGGGGGGCGCTGGGCAGCAGGGGGCGGAGGTGGGGCTGAGCAGGGGGCACTGGGCTGCAGGGGGTGGGGCTGAGCAGGGGGCGCTGAGGAACAGGGGTGGGGCTCACTGGGGGTGCTGTGCTCCACAAGGTGCCCCCTTTCCTAGGTGCTGTACACCCCAGTTCCTGACCCCGGTCACATAGGCCAGGGTGCCCCCCCCCAATTGCCTGGCCTCTCCTGTCCCAGCATGCTGCCGTGTTCCACCCCAGAGGTGGCTGCATATCTGGGCTGGGTGAAGAGCTCCCTCTTCCTGCCTCCTCGAGGGCTGGGCGGGTGGGGGGGGCTGTCCCACTATCAGGCGCTGAGCCCCATGGTCTGTTCAGTCCCCGCAGCCCCCGGCTTCTTCACCAAGGTGCTCAACGCCAGCGCGGTGCAGGTCTTCTGGGTGCTGCCCCCCCAGCCGGGCTGGATCGAGGGCTTCAAACTCTTCCACCGCAAACTGCCCAGCCCCCACTTCGAGGGGCCGCAGCTCCTGGCCAACACGGCCAACTCCTACGTCTATAGCAACCTGGGTGAGTGCGCCCCCGGCCGGCCAGCGCCCCCCCACCATGGCCCTCTCCATGCAGCCCTGTGTCCCCACGGCCTCCCCCCTGCAGCCCTGTTCCCCCCTAACAATCCCCTCCATGCAGCCTTGTGGCCCCCATCGCCCTGCACCCCCAATGGCCCCTCCCCCCGCAGGCCTGAGCTCCTCATGGTCCCCCTCCATGCAGCCTGGGGCACCTCATGGCCTCCACCTGGCCCCTTTGTGACGGTCCCCTTGGTTTCTCTCTGTGTTGGGGGAGGGGGGCCTGGCACCGCCCCACCCCTGCCTGGAGCAGGGTTCACCCCTCCCCATGTCCTCTGCCTGGCCGGTCTGGGCTCTTGCCGGGCGTCAGCCCAGTGCCCCCGCTCACACCCTGTGGCTCCTTCCCCGCAGAGCCCTCAGCCGCCTATGAACTCCGGCTCCAGGCCTTCAACGGGAACGGAGACAGCAACAGCACCGTGCGGGTCGTCCGGCTGGAGGGGAGCGGCCCGACGCTGGGTGAGGGGCCGGGGGGGCTGCAGCAGGTGGGCCTGGCTGGGCCACAGACAGGCTGCGAGGGGCTGACAGCTCCGAGCTGGGAGCCAGGACTCCTGGCTCTGTTCCCCTCTGCCCTGCACTGCCTGCTGCGTGCCCAGGGGAGACCCCCTGCCCCCCAGTGACACACAGCCAACTGGGGGGCCTGGCCGTGGGGAGGGCGGGGGGGACCCGGCCCGTGGGCCGCAGGTGGTCGTGGGGAGTGCAGGGGGGACCGGCCTGTGGGTTTGCCTGTGGGGGTGCAGGGGGGACCCGACCAGTGGGCTCCCTGTGGTCATGGCGGGGTGCAGGGGGGACCTGTCCCGTGGGCCGCCTCCGGAGGGGGTTGTCCGTGCCCAGGGGCTGTGTGGACGCTCTGTGCTTCCCCCCCTGCAGACGCTGACCCCTCGTGCCCGTGTCGGCCGGGGGAGGAGAGCTCACTGCCCGGCGTCGTGGTGGGCGTCCACATCGGCATGGCCTGCATCATCTTCTGCCTCCTCTTCCTCATGCTCGGCTACCACAGGAGGTGAGGCCCCTGGGCGGCCGCTCTCGCCCCGCGGCTCCTGCCCCATTGGGGGGGAGGGGGCAGAGCCAGGGCCTAGGCCTGTGGGGCTAAGCTCCTGGGGGCATCGGGTCAGTGCTCCCCAGGCCTCACTGCCAGCCCTAGGGCTTTCCCCATGAGCCGGGCCGCTCCCCATGCTAACCCCCACCCCGCATTGCAGCCTGTTCTGCAGGAAGGGCGCTCAGGACAGCTGGACGGTGCCCCGGGGCGCAGAGCTGGCCCAGCCCGGGGCCCGCGATGCCCCCCACAGCCTATGCACCCAGCCGGGGGAGGCCAAGCCAGTGGAGATGATCGACCTGGTCCCCCAGGTGAGGATGTGGGGCCCAGCCTGGGGGGGCACAGGCAGAGCACCAGTGGGGGGACCCACAGTGCAGGGCCGCGTCTCTGGGGCAGGGCAGGCCCCAGGGAGGAGTGGGGCAGTGGTGACATCAGGACCAGAAGGGCTGGGCTGGGCCCCAGGCCTTGGGCTGCTCCGGCAGAGCCCAGTGCAGGGGGTGGGCGGGAGGGCTGGACAGCCCCTGGGCACAGCATGACCCTGCCCCTCCTTCTTCCCACAGACTCGGCCACGCCCAGATGTGCCCCATGTCGAAGTCCCCATCGAGCACTACCCTCCCCCGCAGCCCCCCGGGTAGCACCAGCTGCCGGCCTGGGGGCCCAGCCGGGGGGGGAGGGGCTGGCCATAGCTCAGTCCCCCCTGCCCCCCCAGCTGCAGGGATGCCAACCAGAACCTCCAAAGAATCTACCTCACCCCCCCCCCCGCCCCAGGAGATCTATTTTTGATACACAAACCAAAGCTACCTCAGCCATGTCCTGCCTGCAGTGTCCCCCAGACCCCCCCCCCCCCAGGCCGATCCCTGCCAGCCCAGACCCCCAGCGCGGGGGCCCGGGTACCAAAAAGCCCCTTGGGGCAAAGCGAGAGGAATTGGGGGGGGGGTGAAAGGAGCCGTGGCGACGGGCAGGGGGCTGCAGCTTTACCCCCAGCCCAGTGCACGGGGGGGGGGGGGTTAGTGTCCCCCCCTCGCCAAGACAGGGCTGGGCCCCTCCCCCGCCCATGGCCCCTGATGGGGGGGACAGGAAAAGTCCAGATCCCCTTGAGCTCCCCCCTCTGAAACTGGGGGTTCAGCTCCCGCTGCCGCAGCAGAATCAGTTTGTCACAAACCTACACCCCCCATGTGGGGGGGGGGGGCAGGAATTATCCCACCAGCCTCCCCCAGGTGGCGCCTGCGCCGTGATGCCAAATAGCTCCAAACCAAATGGGAACCATCCCATAAAGCCCCCACCCCCCCCAGGCAGGGGGCCAGGCCCCCAGCCCCCCCCATTCAAAACTCCCTTTGCTGCTTTGCCATTTTCTGTCTCTATCCAAATATTTTTTAAAAAAACGAAAGCGAAAATTCTGCCAAAGACGTGAAGGTTTAAGGAGCCGGTGCTGCCCCCCCCCCCCCGACAGGCGCTGGCACCAGGCCCAACATCTCTTTTATCCCCCCCCCCCGCGCCCCGCTGGCACCTTGGGTCTGTCCTCCCAGCACAGGAGGCCCCTGTCCTGCTGCCCGTGGGCACGGGCCACCCCAAGGCCAGGCACGGGGCAGTGCCTGGGGGGAGGAATACGCAGGCTGGGGGGGGGGGGGGGAAGCGTGTCCCCAGTGACCAGGGCACGCCCAGCTGGGGGGCACAGAACCACCCCTCCCCTCAGGGAGCTGCAGAGGCAAGAGCCCCAGTCCCTTAGCAAAACAATAATGTCTGTCCCCTCCCCCCCCACGAGTGCTCCAGCTGGGGCGCGGGGGGGGGCATGGCACAGGCCCCTTGGTGCCAGTCCCACTTCCAGACCCTTAAACATGGGCCATGGTATGAATCGGGGGGACGCCCCCACCCAGTAGCCAGGGACCAGGGCCACTTGGAAACACCCTTTGGGCCAAGTCTGGGCCCATCCCCAGCGCTTGTCCCCCGGTGCTGTGTGTCCGGCTGTCCTGTGCCCTGCAACGAGGCCAGGCAGGAACAGCAGGTTCTGACAGCGGTGCCCGCCTGTGTGCGAGAACCCTGCTACTAAATGTCGTGTGGGCGAGCGCCCCCGCTGGGCTGGAACCAAAAGCCCCTTTGGGTAGATTAGGGGAGGGTGGGTGGGGTAAGGCCCTAGGCGGCCAATGCGGTAGCTGATGAACGTAGATTTTGCTTTGTTAGACGGCGGCTCCATGGCCCCTGGGCCCCCCCACCCCGAGCTGGGTAAGACGCTGCCTCTGCCCTGGCGCGACAGGGCTGCTGTTTGCAAAGGGCACCTGAATCCCACTGACCTACAGACCCGGCCTTGTCCACCCCCCCCAGCCAGTGACCGACCCTCCAGGCCCAGCGTTACCAAAGCAACTGCCCAAAGATGCCCCATGCCCCTTCCTCCCCTCCCAGCGCCAGGGTCCACGTGGCACCAGCTGCCCCCCCGGTGCATTTTGCTAGTGCCATAACTCACCCCATGGTGCAGGGCACCGGCTCGAGCAGACCCTGCCCATGTAGGTCCCCCTCCCTTCAGGCTGGGCCTGAGTCAGGTGGGGTGAGCCCTGTCGCTGTGCTCCCCCCTGCTGCTGCTCCAGGCTCAGGGCCCTGCCACGCTCCCGGGGGAAGGGAGCGTGTTTGCCCCCATCTGCCAGGGCTTAAATGCCAAAGATTCCCCTGGCCCCGGTGCCCTGCCATGGGCCTGGCTCAAAGCTCCAGGCCTTCCCCGCCAGCTGTGGGCAAACCTCTTGCTGCAGTCAGTGCAGCTCCCCGGCGTGCGTGCGCTGGTGTCTTTGCAGGTGTGCAAACCGTGCAAAGCCCTTGCCCCAGTCAGCACAGCGAAGCCCCGCATGAGGGGCTCTACCATGGCACCGTGAGCCCTCCTGCCTTGAAATCCCTCTTCCAGCCCCTGCCCCGGGTCCCCCCTGCCGTGACCACCCCAGCCGCAGGACTGGGCCCCTGGGTGGGGGGTGGGGAAAGAGACTGTGCAATGGGGTGACCCAATTTCAAGCCCCCCCCGCCCCCCCCACTCCCCAGCCCCATGGAGCCGCTGACCTTAGGTGTCGAGACGCAAATGCTAGAACCAATGAGCAGATTCTGTCCGTCTGTCTGTGTAACGGGCCGGGACGGACGGCCCGAAGCTTTAACGGGCCAGGCCCCACCGAGCAGCCGGCCGGAGCCGCGAACGCCCAGCCCAGGAGCAGAGCCCGGCCCGCGGGGAACAGGAACCGCCCCAGAGCTGAGCCAGGCCCTGGGAGCTCCCTCTGCCCGAGGATGGAGACAGGAGCACGACCTGGTCCCTCTCCCCACCCGCTGCATCCAAAGGCTCAAGGGCTTGAAACGTGCAGCTGCTGCCCCTGGGGCACTAGGCAATGGGGCTGGAGGAGCCCTGCCTGGGGCAGGGCTGGGAGGGGGCAGCCCCTGGGGGGGAAAGCCCCAGCTTGGGCTGAGAATAATCCTAGCTCCACCCCCTTCCTGCCTTCACAGCCTCCATCCTCTGCCCCCCACCTCCCCGCTAGCACCCTCGCCGGTGCATTTAACAGCCCACAGCTCCCCCCCAGGGAGGTGCACGCTGTCCCCCGTCTGTGGCTGGGATGGGGCAGCAGGGCCGGGGCAGCAGCCGCGGGAGCCGGAGCACAGGGCCTGGGGTCTGTCTTGACTGTGTTAAAATTACAAATAAAATGGAAAAAGCAACCTGGCAGCAAGCGGTGTCCTTGGGGGTGAGGCGGGGTGGGGGGGGGGCAGGGGGCTGGGCCAGGCTCGGGACAGAGCAGCTCCCTGCCCTGGGCCCAAGGGAGACAAACGGGACCTGTGCTCCCATCGCAGGTCCCCCAGCCCCGCTGGAGAGGCCAACGTGCAAACAAGGCCCATAGCCTGAGCCCAGGGGTAGCCTCCCAGCCCACCCCTCCCCTAGGGCCAAGTGGGGGCACAGCCCCACCCCGCTGCTAGCAGAAGCGGCCCCTGGCTTCCTGCTCAGGGCAGCAGAGGGAAGCCCAGGCCCCTCCCTGAAGGTAAGTCGGGCACCTGCTGGAAGGCCAAGAGCAAAATCCAGGCGCTTCCCCCACCCCAATTCCCCAGAGCGAAGGGAGCAGGGGCAGAGCCAATCTTCCCCGGGGCAGGACAGGCACCCCCTCCTGCCCCACAGAGCCTCTGGAAGGGGTGTGCTGCCTGCACTCATGGCCAGGAACTGGGTTCTCACCTTCAGCCCCATATGCATGAGGGGAGCTGGGGCCCAGACCTGGGACTTGGCAGAGGAAGCCCGGGCACCTCGGGACCCAGCTGCAGCAGGAGTGAGACCCTGGCCCCACTGCAGGGGCTGCGATTTGCTCAGCTGATGCCCGTGGCATGGACCCCTGCCGGCTGGGAATTCACCTTTCGATTGCAGTGGGAGGGAGGGGGAGGGGGCTGGCCCCGATCCAGAGCTAGCCCGCCCCTTGCCCTCTCACCACCTCACCCAAGAGTCTGGGGGTACACATGGGGCAGAAAGGAGCTGGCCTCCCCTCCCTCCTGCCATTTCCCATGAGCTGGGGGCTTGGATTCTCGGGGTTGGCAAGAGCCCAGTGCAGTTCTAGAAGGCGAGCCCCCAGCCCAGGCTGGGCACATAAGAACGGCCCTACTGTGTCAGACCAAGGGTCCATCTAGCCCAGTATCCTGTCTTCTGACAGTGGCCAGTGCCAGGTGCCCCAGAGGGAATGAACAGAACAGGTAATCATGCAGTGACCCATCTCCTGTCGCTCATTCCCAGCTGCTGGCAAACAGAGGCTAGGACACCATCCCTGCCCAGCCTGGCTAACAGCCATTGATGGACCTGTCCTCCATGAACTTATCGAGTTCTTTTTTGAACCCTGTTATAGTCTGGGCCTTCACATCATCTGGCAAGGAGTTCCACAGGTTAATGGAAATACTTCCTTTTATTTGTTTTAAACCTGCTGCCTATTAATTTCCACCACTTCCTTATCTATTTTCTTTACACCAGTCATGATTTTATAGACCTCAATCATATCTCCCCTTAGCCATCTCTTTTCCAAGATGATCAGTCCCAGTCTTATTAATCTCTCTCCGAGGGAAGCTGTTCCATACCCCTTCATGTTTGTTGCCCTTGTCTGAACCTTTTCCAATTCCTATATATATATATATATATATATTTGAGATGGGGCAACCACATCTGCACCCAGTATTCAAGATGTGGGCAAACCATAGATTTATATAGAGGCAACATGATTTTTTTTGTCCTATTCTCTATCCCTTTCTTAATGATTCCCAGCGTTCTGTTCACTTTTTTGACTGCTGCTGCACATTGAGGGGATGTTTTCAGAGAACTCTCCACAAAGACTCCAAGATCTCTTTCTTGAGTGATGATAAATAAATTAGACCTCCACATTTTATATGTATTGTTAGGATTAGGTTTTCCAAGGTGCATTTCTTTGCATTTATCAACATTACAATTAATCTGCCATTATGGTGCCCAGTCACCCAGTTTTGAGAGATTCTTGTGTAGCCGCAGTCTGCCTGGGTCTTAACTATCTTTAGTAATTTTGTATCATCTGCAAATTTTGCCACCTCACTGTTTACCCCTTTTTCCAGATCATTTATGAATATATGGAATGGGACTGGTCCCAGAACAGACCCCTGGGGGACACCACTCTTTACCTCTCTCCAGTCTGAAAACTGACTATTTATACCTACCCCGTGTTTCCTAGCTTTTAACCAGTTACAATCCATGCGAGCACCTTCCCGCTTATCCCCTGTCAGCTTACAGATGCTCCCTGACTTACACAAGTGTTCTGTTCCGGAATGCCTTGCGTACCTCAAATTTTGCATTAGTCAGAAACATAGCTCCGAGTATTACACAAAAAACAAAACAAACAAAAACTCCTAGTTCTAGCTTATGGAACTTTTTCCATAAACTCAGATTTGCGTACGTCAGGTTTATGTAGCTCGGGGACCGTCTGTACTTTCTCAAAGTCTTTCTGAAAACCTAAATACACTATATCCACTGGATCCCCTTGTCCACATGCTTGTTGACCCGCTCAAAGAATTCTAGTAGATAGGTGAGGCATGATTTCCCTTTACTATAACCATGTTGACACTTCCTCAACAAATTATGGTCATCTATAAGTCTGACAATATTGTTCTTGATTATAGTTTCAACCAGTTTGCCCGGTACTGAAGTCAGGCTTACGGGCCTGTAATTGCCACGATCACCTCTGGAGCCCTTTTTAAAAATTGGCGTCACATTAGCTATGCTCCAGTCATCTGGTACAGAAGCGGATTTAAAATGATAGGTTACAGATGACACTTAGTAGTCCTGCAATTTCACATTTGAGTTCCTTCAGAACTCTTGGGTGAATCCCATCTGGGCCTGGTGACTTATTACTGTTTAATTTATCAATTTGTTCCCAAACCTCCTCTAATGATACCTCAATCTGGGACAGTTCCTCAGATCTGTCACCTAAAAAGAATGGCTCAGGTTTGGGAATCTCCCTCACATCCTCAGCCCCGAAGACCGAAGCAAAGAAGTCATTTCGTTTCTCCACAGTGGCCTTATTGCCCTTGAGAGGTCCTTTAGCACCTAGAGCGGCCAGTGGCCCCACCCGCTGTTTAGCAGGCTTCCTGATTCTGATGTACTTAACAAAATTTTTTTTGCTATTACTTTTTTGAGTCTTTGGCTAGCTGTTCCTCAAATTCTTTTTTGGCCTTCCTAATTGTATTTTTACGCTTAACTTGCCAGAGTTTATGTTCCTTTCTATTTTCCTCACTGGAATTTAACTTCCACTTTTTAAAAGGATGCCTTTGTGCCTCTCACTGCTTCTTAAACATTGTTGGGTTTTGGTTCTGTTTTTTAATGTGGGGGATACAGTTAAGTTGAGGCTTGACTATGAGGTCTTTAAAATGTTTCCGTGCAGCTTGCAGAGATTTCACTTTTGGCGCTGTGCCCTTTAATTTGTCTTTAACAAACCTCAGTTTTGGGTAGTTCCCCTTTCTGAAATAAAATGCTCCAGTGTTGGGCCACGGTGGTGTTGTTCCTGCCCCAGGGATATTAAATTTAATTATATTATGGTCACTATTACCAAGCAATCCAGCTAGATTCAGCTCTTGGACCAGATCCTGTGCTCCACTTGGAACTAAATCAAGAATTGCCTCTCCCCTTGTGGGTTCCAGGACTAGCTGCTCCACGCAGCAGCCATTTAAGGTGTCAAGAAACTCTCTCTGCATCCCGTCCTGAGGTGACATGTACCCACTCAATAGGGGGATAACTGAAATCCCCCTTTATTGAGTTTTTTATTTTAACAGCCTCTCATCTCCCTGAGCATTTCACAGTCACTAGCACCGTCCTGGTCAGGTGGTCGGTAACGGATCCCTAGCGCAGAAAGGGGGAAAACACCCACTTGCCAGCGGGGCAGAGCTGATGAATTCTTCCGGGCAGCTTTCTGAAAGAGCATTTTAAATTGTCCAGCTGTTTTGTTGCAGCGGGTTTGAGCAGCAGCACGCCAGAGGGGAACACCCCTTCCCGTTGCCCTCACAGTTATGGGGAGTAAAGACAAAGGGTTAAAGCCAAAATGTTTCAGTTCAGCCCAACCCAACTTTTGCAGCCGCGCAGTGCTGGATGATTGGCCGGGGCTGACTGGACAGGGCTCCTTCAGCACAGGCACAAGCCTGAGTAACCCAGCAACATGCCAGGTGCCGGCTGCAGGTCGCTCCCCAGCACTGCATCACAATTCAGCTGTAAAAAGGAGAAAGATGCAGGTGTCAGTGCATGGGAAGCGGAGTAGCAGAGGGTGCAGGATCCGGGGCACCTGGCTCAGCTATTCATGCCCGTTTCTCCCCAGCGGAAGCCTAGTGGTAGGTTTAACCTTACAGCGACGCCAGGGGCAGGGCTGGCACAGGAGTTATAGCCAACAGCCAGGGCCATGGTTGTCAGGTGAGGGCAGGGCCATGCACTCTTCACTGCCACCTCCATTTGGGTGCCCTTCTCCCCGAGGCTCCTGGGGGCAGCCCCGGCTGAAAGGTTTGTGTTTCACAGTGGTCGGCTCTAGGCCCCGCACAGGCAGGAAGGTGAGGAAAGATGTTCAGATGTGGCCAGGAGGCTCCCCCAGGGGTCTGGCTCAACACTGGAAACCAGGCTCTTGACTTGGGGGTGGTGGTAATTTGGTGCAACCGGAAAAGGCTTTTCCATCTCTCCTGCTGTTTCCATGAGGCACACCATTAGCCTCTGGAACTCACTGCAACATGATGTCATTGAGATCAGCTGTTAAAAAAGGCATGAAGGGAATCATCCACCAAGAAGAATATCTAGTTAGAACAGTCGAACTGCAAACAAGGATCGTAATGTTCCTGCTTCAGGACATGAGCCAATCTCCAACTGCAGGTGCAAAGACGACACTTCCTGGGGAAAGGCAGGCCGGGGAGCAGGCCAAAGAAAGGGGATTGGTGTCTGGCAGGAAATTGCAAGATTTTGAAACATGGTTTAATCCCAAATGAGGACAAAAAGTCAAAATCTCAGAATTTTTGGCAGACCACCCCCTCCCACCCCCAAAAAAGTTTTATTTCTAGAAACAAACAGTTCTGTAATTTCTCGCTAAAACTGATCAACATGTTTCATGGCAATAGCTTTGAATCCGTGTTTTCTGAAGGAAAAACGATTCCTGGGGAAATGTTTCTGCCAACTAGCGGGACAGTGACATGTTCCAGGGGGCTCTGCTGGTGGGTGAGAGCGGATCTCCCTCACCCCCTCTGGGGCACCCCCCACCCCAAATGCAACGCACCAGCCTCATAAAAAGTTATAAATCATTCCTTTCTTTATTAAACATAGCTTGCAAGTGATAAATATTACAAAGTTTTTTTTTTTAATCCTTTCTCCAAAAATTAGCTTATTTTTAACCAGTCACTGCATAATTGCTTGGCAGTATTTAAACAGCTTTTTTTTTAAACCAGATTTCAAAACACAATGCAAAAAAAACTTAAAATTGTGCAAAAGGCCTGGTTTCCCCCCCACCTCTCGGTTAGCTAGGCTGCAGGTGTGAGGCTGGGACCCCTTCGCTTTGCCATGCGGTACCCCTTGCTATCCACCCAGACTTCTCCCTCCCCTCCGAGCTCGGAGGGCATCACTCAGTGAGGATGTGCAGTCAGGACCAGGCAGAGCACGGCACCAGTGCCTTTGCACAAACTGTTTGGGGGAAGGAGGCCTCTGCTGAGAAGTTCGATCCAGCAGCACCCGTCCAGGGACGTCGGGCATTCAAGCGGTGACTCCAGGCCCTGAGCAGCTAGACTGGAAGCAGCTACAGAACGAAGTTTGCGGAAGTGGGTAGCGATTTTGCGTGCCCAGTCGGAGCTGCCTTAAAGGGGTCTAGACTTTCAGGAAGGGCTGCCGGAAAAGCTGGCCCCTTTGAAAGGCTCCAGTTGGGCCTCTAAAATCACCTGTGAAGATTTGGGCTACACTTGAGGTGGCGGGAAGGGACAGGACACCACCTGGGCCAACCCTGTGAAAATCTGTTGAGAGGCGCAGCGGTTTCTGCTCTGAAGTGCTATGCTAACGGGGAGCCTCTCGCTCCCACTTCACCGCCTTCCCCTCGGTTCGCTCCGTCAGAGCTAGCCACAGCCTGGCTGGAGAACTCAACCTCCTGCTTGGTTTCAGCCATGCAAACTGGGCGCAGACACAGCGAGAACACGCTGGAGGAGAAGGGCGACGACCCGGCTCCCAGCTCCCGAACGAGTTTAGCAAGAGTCGCTGATCTGGAGTCTTTCCAGAGCAGAGCTGCACATGGTGGTGACAGAGTGCAAACAGAAGTCTGCAAAATGCACTGGAATTGCCTCTGTCCTCTCTAAAGCACCCTGGTGTAGCCCTATGCCCAGACCGTCCCTACCACAGCACCCCGAGGGAATGGGGTCTGCCTGGAGCTGCTTAGCCCGTTTCTAGCCAGCCAGTCACCTCCGTCAGTGCAACCTCTTGGCCACACTGACAGCTGGAGGGGCTGAGGGTGTTCGTGGAAGTGAGACACTAACACCCCCTTCTCCGCCCCCAGAAAAGAGAGGGGTCTGTAGCTTCCCACCCCACCCAGTCCAATGCATTTCGGTCCCCTCCCGTCATGCACAAACTGCTGGGGCAGCCTTCGCTGCTGGTACCAGGAGCCCACCCTGGAAGGGGATCAGTCCCTGGGTGTTCTGGTGCCAGTGATCCCTGGGCCCTCTGCTCCAGCTGCCAACAGCGGGATGCTCATGGGGAAGCAGGTGGGTGCATGTGCTGACATTGAAGGCTTCAGAGGAGCCAGGAACTGGCAGGCAGGGGTGAGGGGGACTGGAGAGAACAAGCCATTACCCAGCCCTGGGGAGCAGAGACCCCACACAATGGGCTGCCTGTGGGCCATGCTAGGGCAGCCCTAGCACAATGCTGCTCACCCAGTGGGATTTGAGGGTTTTTCCAGCAGGGCAAAGGGTGGGCGAGCAAATTCTGAGCCAGGACCCGCCAGGCTGCGGCAAGAGAAATGCACCCAGTTGGGGTGAACGTGAGTTGTCAGGTGGGGTCAGTTGCAGGGAGTGTAGGTGTTGGCTGGCTTAGACTCGGGTGCCACGGGGGGGGAGGGGGGGGAAGGTGACGAGAAGCCGGGGCTCCAAAGGGCTCCGGATCTTACAGATGCCGTTTGCTCTGGCAGACGCACTCAGGGAGAGTGCACTCAGGCATTGGTAAGACATTCGGAACCCTGGGAAGGGTTAAACCAGCACCCAGTGCCAGCACCTTTATGTCGGACCAACAACTGCTGACGCTGCCCCTCCACGGGAGGGGCTAACGACCACAGGAATCCTGGGGCAGCCAGTCACAGAGCACTGGAGACCACGCGTCTCGAGCTCTTTGGATTATCATAGCTGTTGGGAAGAGATGTTTCCCCCCATTCCCAGCAGCCGGTCTGAGCAGCTCTGTATCGTTTCATCCTGGGACTCTGCTCAGCATCTGCATGGGCTCTGGCTGGCAGAACATGAAGGAAGCCGCACACTGCAGGTTGTTATAGATGTATATTGTATATATGCCAATGCAATAATAAAAACAGTGCAAATACAATTACAGTTCATAATACTTGTCCCCACCCTGGTCCCACTCCCCAAGATCCGGATGCTCCCCACGGGAATGCACCACCACTGCTGGTTAGAGAGACATCACGAGCTGTAAACTTAACGCTGGGGGAAGAAACTTCCTGCCTCCACTGCACTAGGGGGTGCTGGTAACTTGTAGGGTCCTTCTTTGTGTGTGTGAAAGGCACAGATTTGGGAGGTGGCGATTGCCACCAGTGCATTTCTGCAGGCTAGCAGTTCCCGCCCGGACAAGAGTGCCAGCCTCTGGGATCTTTGCCCTCTGCAGCTGTCTGACTTCGCTTCCCTAACCCACCCGCCGGAAACCACCCCTTTTGCACGTTTCAGGTCATACACAAAAGGTCACACTACAAAAGGACGTAACAACTTTCACAATATCCATGGCGAGGCTGTTTTTTTTTTTGTTTTGTTTTGTTTTCTACACAATGTACAATTGTTTTTAATGTGTCAAGAAATAGCTTATATACACGAATGAGTCCTTGTTATAACATTTCGGCAGCAATATCATAAGCTAATTAAGATCTTGTCGGGGTGGGTGAGTGGAGATGGGGGAGGGTTAGAGAAGAAAGGGGGAGGGATGGGTTATGCCTTTGGAGGAACAAAAAATAAAACCCCACTAAGCGTTCACAAGCAGCTCTACATCTAGCTGTAAAAGAAAAGCTAACCGAAGCGGGGAAAAAAATCCCTATTTCTGTATCTAAAAAAAGAGACGATTTTCTACCGTACATCACATCCATAAAGGGGGAGGGGCACTTTACCAGGGATTGGGGGGTGGTCGCGCGCTGTGGTCAAGACAAAAAAAAATTTAAACCTGTGCAGATCACAGACAAAGCAAGCATCTTAATTCCCCTTAGACACAGAGATCAGTAGGCAGAGTGAGGTGGGAGGGGTGGGGTGTCAAATACTGCAATGAACCAAACTTCTGTCTGTAGAGTTGGACACTCCATCCCCAGCAGCAGTACAAGGGTCTAGGCACCAGAAACTCACTGGGGAAGCCAGGGAGATTCCCCAGTGGAAGGGGTAAGGTGCCCAGGGCAGCAGGAGGAGTGAAGGATGGGCTCTGATGACTGGGGGATGGAAACAGCATTGAAACAAGAAGCAGTTGCCGTTTTTGGTGCTCCCAGGTGACACCTGCTGACTGCTGCTGGATTGCTGTGCACTGAACCCAGCCCAGGGCCCTGAGGGAGCATTTGCTCTGTGCTTTCTAACTCGGGGTGCCTCTCTACCAAGTGTGGGAAGAACCTGCTTGTTGCAGGAAGCATTTACAGAACCAAGGAACAAAACCAGAGATGAGGTTCAGCCCCCCAAGCCTGCTGGAGATGAGAATTTTTGTTTCATGTGAACAGCTGGGGCTGCACACAGGGAGAGAGCCCCTTAGCACCACAGAACCCATTGATGTGCGGACACACACTTCCAGGACAAGAGTCGGGGGAGAGGGGGGACTCATGAGTGATTTTACGATTCAGCAACCAATCAGCAGGAGTGTGGGACCATGGAGAGGGGGGAAAACAGCTGCGGGCCAAGTAATATGACTGGCTCCCGTCGCTGGCTGGGGCTTGAGAACAGCTCTCTGATGACATCAGCCAAAGGGAAGGAGCGATTCAAGGCTACAGCCAGCAACAGATGGGCCAGCAGGGTCTGAGCAGGCCTCACCTAGCCCAGTAAAGCCGCTGGGCACCTCCAGCACTCGACGGACACCCGGCAGCCCACACAACACCCCTGTGAGGCAGGGAAGCACTACCTCCAATCTACAGCTGGGGAAAGAGAAAGGTGGAGTGACTTACCCAAGGCCACAGAACTGGGAGTAGAACTGGGGAGTTCCTGGCTCCCGGACCCAAGCTCGGACCATGCTGCCTGCCACAGACGCAGGTCAGCCTTCACTGCACTGGGTCAGACAGGGTGATCTGCGAGGCCCGGGCTGCAGGATGGAAATAAATCTATAAGCAAGCGACAGGGAAGTTTTCTTTCACCAACCACTGCAATAATCAACCTGGGGTGGGTGGGGGACCCTGATCCCCTTCCCAAGAAATTTCACTTAGCACCATTATTGTTAACTTGCTCTCCGACAATTAACTAGTGCACCAGGCCCCAGCCGCAGGGACTCATTAAGTATTGCACATTTTTAATTTTCATCTCAACTAATCTGCTTGGGCCACCTCGTACCTCTCGGTAACACTCACTGGGGGAGATGGGGCCAGGGGACAGCGGGATAAAGCCAACTCCATGTCGAGAGGGGGCACAAAGACGGGCTGATCATTTCTTGGGTTTATCAAAGGAGAAGAAACAGTTAATCAAAGTGCTTCCCTCTAAGCACAGCAGGTTGATACGGAGAATCAACGTCCCAGTGCCGCGCCAGCTACACAACAGTGAACCACAAAACAAAAGAAAAAGAAAAAAGCCACTGCGCATTCCACTAGTTTCCAAAAATCCTTTCACCTCTGGAGGGCCCCGGCCACACATCCACGCCCCTCGGGTATTATTAAGTGCTCACTGAATCGAGGGAGTGGAGACAGGGGAAGGGCCTGTTGTACCAGCACAGCTCTCCCCCCCCCCCCCCCCACTTTGAGATGATGGGGTGAGGGAGAGGAGAAGTAGGGGGGGTCTAGTTCTTGCATTGATACAGACCCTCCTCTCCAAAGACAGGGGCAGGCGTGCTGTGCCTCTCTGGGAGCAATCCGGCTGGTTTTCAAAGGAAAGGCATCAGACCTGCTTCCTCAGTCACTCGGCAGCTCTCCGTGCAGACTCTGGCAGTTCAGGTATTGCAGCCACAGCTGGCAAGCAGAGACGGTGGTGACACAGCACGGGGGCACGCTGGAAAGACGGGTGCCTCTTCCCAAACAGCAGGTACTGCTGGGCACCCCGACAATGAAACTCCATGCGAGTGGCGACTTAGCACTTCATTGCACAAGTAATGTTCCATCAGGAAACGCCTTCCAAGGAGGGCAGGGTCCCCCTCAGGAGCAGCAAATCAAGCATATTCGCTTGGTTTTGTAACAGTTTGGCCAAGGAGGTTCCCCCCATTAACATAATTCAATCAACAGCAAGTGGGAAGGCTCCGCACCAGGCTCCCGCTCCCCAGACTGCAGTTCTGCTGGGCCTCTTTCCAGGGTCCCGGCGAGGATGTGGCGCCCTCTGCTGCCGGGAGATGGTTCTGCTCCTTCCGGGTTCAGGTGCGGGCCCTCTCGGCGCGAGGGTAAGTGCAAATAGAGCGATGCGCAGACGACGACTCTCAGCTTGCTCTTGCTTTGGGTTTGCGAACTCAATCCAATCCAAGCTCCCACCACCGCGTCCTGCAATGCTTCCTGCTCGGCAGCTGGGACGCTTACAGCTTCATGGGGTCAATGGCAGGGAGCTGCTCCTGAGAGCACAACAGTATGGGGACAGGGGGATTAAAAAGGCATGAGGCCCCTGTGCCCTTTGGTAGTTCATCACAGTCCCTTCGAGAACTTCAACTTCTAAACAGGGAGCATCAGAATTACTGGGAGACGGAAACACACACCAGGCGGCATCCCAGGCCCGCTCCTGGGGCACACGCCCCATCCATTGCCGCTGCATTGCATTACGGGGTCTGGTAGCACAACTGACGGGATTCCCTGGCACAACTCGTCAGCCCCGCCATCCCTTGCACTGCTCTGTCAAGCACAGAGATCTGCAGCCAGCCACACGTGCTGCAAGTGGCGGGTGCACTGCACGGAAACACAGCTCCTTCACCCCCTGGGCTGACTTCCCCAGGGAACGACGACATGCCCCATTAACAGATGCATGTGGGCCAAGCTACTATGGACCAACCCCTCAGCGAGATTCAATTGGACGCATCCACAGAACCTCTGTCCCTTACCTCTTTTGGTGAGCAACTCAAAGAACGCAAGTCCTAATTCGCCCTACTAAGTGCATAGAACAGCTGTCCAAACGCCAGCACACTGCCACCTCTCCCCCCTCCTCCCCTCGAGTCAGCACGGACCACCCTTTACAAATGGTCACTTGGAGTAGAGTGGATGCTCTTAAAAAAAAAAAATCTCTGGAAAGGAAAAAAGTTTAACCATCCATTTAGCAGAGGAAAAAATAAAACAACACAATTAAAAATTCTATGCTTTGTCATTACAAAAAAATAGCATAAAACGAGCATTAACACATGTATAGTGCTGATTTCAAGCAGACAATTGTCCTGACCTCGGGCAAGGGGACTGACCTCACTGCTATAGAAAACCAAAGAGAAGAGTTAAGGTTTGGGAAAGGACAGGTCGCTGAAGTTTTGAAATGTTTTTTTGTCTTTTTCCCGTGTATGGTAGGCACCAGTACAGGCACTGCATGCGACAGAAGTGGGGAGGGAGGGGAAGGGTCAATAGGCGTTATTTCTGTCCGCTGATGGACTGCGATATAGACCGGGGTGGGATCATATCTAAAAGGTATTCCCGCTGCCGGTCTGCCAAGCTCGATGCTTTGTGGCCTCCGATCCCAGCATTCAGGTATGCAATGTTAACACCTAGAGGGGAGAGAAAAGCAAGTGGGGACAATTACTCCTGTAACACACGTGACGCACCCAAACCCATCCCATCCCACAGAGCACAGAGAGGGCCAGCTCAACAGAACTCACGGCATCAGATCTTACCGCCACTCCCTGTAAGAGAAGGCTCCACCCCACATCCCCAGTCTGTCCCCTACACGAGCCAGCATCCTGCCAAGCCACGAGGCTTCCATGCCTTTCTTTGGGAGCATGCGCCAAGTCAGGAGCAAATGTGCCAGGAATAAATGAAGGTTCTACAAGGTCTCTATTGTCCTTGACGGATAATCATTACGCTCAACAGTAATTAGTACAACTGACCCCTATTTGTTTGAAAGGCCATTTGGTTACAGAACCAATGAAAACACAGGCCTAGCCTTATAATACAAAGCCACTGTCCCAGAAGGACACACGAGCCGTGATCAGCTTTCTCGTGTGTGTCAGAGGACTGAGCAGCCAGCCAGGCAATATTAGCACTTGTGCAGGGTCTCCAACTTCCATGCACTTGACAGACATTAACCTGTCCTCCCAGCGACCCTCAGGTCAGTGGGAGTATCTCTTTTAGAGATGGAGGAACTGAGAAGTGCAAGCCCCAGGCCCCAGAGCAGGTCCCCGTCAGCACAGCGAGTTCCTGCGCTCAGGCCACGCTCTGAGGAGCGGACTTCCAGCCAGCGACAACGTGGTTAAGGTTCTTAGTCTAGTCTGCAGCCCGGCCTCCCCTTCCCATTCCGCAGGCCAACGTTTGACATTACCTGGCATACCAAGGAGACCACCCGCAACAGACAGCTGGGGCGCCTGGGCGAAGTTGGACAGCATCGAGCGGGCAGAGGTGGGGATGCCACGCTGCAGAGTGCTCTGGGGCTGTGGAGCCTGTGGGCGGAGAGAGCAAACATGTGGAAAGTGAGCAGTACACAAGCACCCCAACTTTTCCAGGAGCAGTACTAGTGAAAGAGCAAGGGCCATGAAGGGCTCTGGCCATAATCCACACCCACTAACACAGAGATCCTGACCCAAAGCCCAGCTCCGGCATGGGGAAGTCCAGCAGCTTTGGTTTCACTAGGCAGGGACAGGGGACATATTCAGCGCTCCCATCTCTGTGGGAACAAAGGCAGGAAGGTCCCAGACCAGTGTCAGAGCAAAACGGTGACCAACCTTGACAGGACGTTGACCGTCTGGCAGCAGGTGCAAGTGGAAATAGCAAGTG
Organism: Malaclemys terrapin pileata; assembly: GCF_027887155.1. NCBI lineage: Eukaryota > Metazoa > Chordata > Testudines > Emydidae > Malaclemys > Malaclemys terrapin. The sequence continues at coordinate 1,503,902 of NC_071525.1, read as the reverse complement.
AGCAGCCGCCAGAGACGGACTGCTCTCTGCCTCTGGCCACGTCTTGAAAACCCAACGTTTGCCAGTGATTGATTCCAGGCCTTAGGCAGCCTTACGGGGCTGGGCACTCACTCCGCTGCCTGCTCCCCCTGCTGGCTGATCTGGGACTGACCAGGCAGGCGACAGAAAGGGGGTCATACGCCTTCCTGGCACTTGGCAGGAGGTGCCTGGGGAGCACCGCAGGGCAGGCAGCAGAGGGAGACCAAGCAGCTCAGAAAGCTGCCCCCATCACCTCTGCTTGTAGACCAGGTGCCACCTAGACTCAGATCACTGCAGTGCCTTCGACTACTACAGTGTGTGGACGGGGGAAGAATTACAAAGGGATGGTAATATTGAGAGGGAAAGGGGATGGATGAGAAATGGCCCCCCAGTGTTCTGAAGAGCTGCTTGGAGGCGACAGGATAGGTCTCTCGAGGTAGGCTGGCTGCTGCCTCGGGTCTCACAGCACTGCAGACTCAGCGCCCCAGCTGCATGGGCGCTGGCTCTGGCCATGAGGGCGATGCATTCCACCAAGGGAAAGGGCCCGGCCACCAAGAGGCTGGCTGGCTGCTCTCAGAGCCGGAGCGGCTCACCTGTCGGAGTGTGTGGTGCCTCATGATGGTCTCCTGTTTGCTGACACTGGACACGGCAGGAGCTGCAGTGGGAGATAAGGCTGCCTGCTGCTGTAGCCTCTGCTCAATTTCCTGCAGGAAGCAGAGGCGTTTTAGAGCAACACACAAGGGGCCAATTTAGGAGCATTTACCCCACTGGCTATTTTCAGTGATACGCAGGAACAATCCCTCCTCTGGGCCTTTATGGGCAGCACGGTCAGTGTATAGCAGAGAGAGTCCCAATTAAATCTGCTGCCTATGCTGGGGGGCCGGGGGTGGAAAAAATGCCAGGGAAAGTCAGCCGTGGGATCCTTCTGCCCTCAAAGCAAGAGCAGCACAAGCGGCATGTGATTTGGTTACTGAGCAGCCCTCACTGACTCGCCCCTTCCTCCCAGTGCTCCCAACACCCCTCTGCCTGAACTGTGGCCCAGGGTCTGATGTTTGCTGGAGATTGTCAACTCGGTCCGTCTAGGTCTGGAAAATGCCTTGTGCACCAACAGCGATACACAAGGACATCTAATCAGCTCTACCCAGAGCAAAGGGCGTCCCAGTTTAGTCTGAAGTGTGGATTGCCAGACGGGGGAGAGCTGACCAGACTGGCACTAGAGGGGGGATCTTAACCTACACCCCCCAAGCCTGGACCAGGACAAACGGGCTAGTTGGGTCCTTGCAAAGGAGGTGGCTTGCAAGGGCCAGGCGGGGAGAGTAGCAGCGTCAGGGGATGTTCCCAGTATTCCCACCCCACACAGGCTGAGTCACAGATAAGCCATCCCAGTGGATCTCGGCAGCCCTGAGGATGTGGGGGTCAGTGCTACCCACTGGACTTTAGGGGAGCTTTTCAAAGAGTGCCCAATTCCCACTGGCCTCCACAGGGGCTGGGCAGCTCCGCCCTCAGGGGGAGGCACAGAGCGACTGAATGCTGCGGCTGCAGTAGCAGACCGTTTGTCCGTCCTGAATTAAACATTCCCCAGCCCGCTTCCTGCATGGACCTCAGTCAGCTGAAGTCTGTTCACCTGAGCCAAGTGATAAGGGGGAGGAGGAGAACCTAGTCAGGGTCCCTCCCCTGCCCCTAAGCTCTAACCCCCACACTACGGTCACCACCCATCTAAAAAGGGAGTCGGCAGGACGTCGTTCAGAGCCGCCCAGCACTGCTCCCCACTTAGCTGCACTGGGGGGAGCAGAGCTTCCCAGCAACGATGGCAGCAACTAAGTACACTGCATCTAGAATGCTCCCAGCCACAAGCAGAGGGACGCGTCCTACTCCAGGCCCCCACGACGTTCATTCGGAATCACTCCTGTGGCCCGGCAGGGGCTCAAAGCCCTGCAAACACCAAGGGTGGAGGTAGGCAAATGTCCCCATGTGACAGCTAAGCAAACAGGCACTGAGAGGTTAAGTGACTTCTCCAGTATTACAGGAAGGCAGTGGCAGAACTGGGAACAGAAGCCAGTAGCCCTGACTCCCAGTTCCCAGCCCACTCTGCCTCCCACTGCTAGTGTGGCAAATGAGTTACCAAGCCATTGGGAGACCGTACAGAAAGGAAAGGAGTAACGGACCTCAGGAAATACTCCATTCACTGCAGGAGAGGGTATTTTTAGATACCTAGCATGGAGACAGGGCACCCTCAAGGAACTGACACATAACAAGGCTGCGCGGAGGAAAGGGAACAGATTGCTTCTCCCTTCCCCGGCAGTGCATGGGTTTGCAATGTGTGCAGAGGCAGAGATTGGAAGCAGGACTAGAGCTGGAGGATGCCTGGGGCTCCAGCAGGTTGGGATGGAACTTGCCTGCTCCTGCTGCAGTGCTTTCACGAAGGCATTCTTCAGCCGGTTGGTGTGCTCTGCTTTCAGTGCCTTCTTCTGATTGGAGGTCATGCACTGCTCACACAGGATCTTCCCGTTCTTCTCCTGCTTCCAGTGCGGAGTGAAGTCAGTGCGGCACTGAGCACAGACAAAGGGCTCCATGCGCAGGAGGGAAGCGCAGCCTTTGCCTAGAACCACCAAGAACAGGGGTTATTGGGGTGGCGCGGACTCCCCCAACCTCCCCCACAATCATGGGGAGGGAACCAACCTGCCCCCTTGGCTTTGTTAGGAGAACCTGGGTCAATGTAAGTAAGGGGCACTCTGCATGCTAACGCAGCACTCCAAGCATTCCCAAAGAGTAACTCTGGATGGGACTAGACTAGGCTTTGCCATAAGATCTGCTCAGGGCGAACGCGAGCATGGGTCCTCCCTGTGCAGCTATGCAGGAGATTCCAGTCTTCTCTCATTGCCAGGCTCTAGGGAACTGCAACATCAGGTGGGGGGCTGCCCAGTTACTGCCCACAAGGATGGAAGTTGCCAGTGGCCAGCTTTAAAACCAAGAGTTAAACTGTCAGGTTCCAAACAGGGCAGACACTGACATCTGCTGAGTTCCACTGGCATTCAGCAGGACAAAGCCAGCAAATGATGGATGATTTATTTTAAAGAGACCTCATCTAGAACCTGAAATTCCCTCATGCAAACAACTCCAGTCTGCAGCGTAACCATTGCTACAGTGCATCCTGTTCCAGGCCAGTTACCCTACAAACAGTATTTGCTCCCCCTTTCCAGATACAGACTGCATCTTGCCTAAGAACACTGCAGAGGGATTTACATAACAGAGTTCTTACAACTCTGCTCCCGGCTACTCTTCCTGTTCCCATGGTAACAGACATTAGAGCACTGAAATCAGGGTGAGGTGCTTTTAAAACAATTATTTCAAAAGAAGGTGCTTTAAAAGACAGGCTGTCGGTGGAGATTCAAAGTCCATTTCCATGGGAATGGGAACAGCAGGCCAGACAAAGGAGCCCTGGGCAATTTCAGTGCCAGAGAAGAGGGACTCGTGCCATTCTGCATCTGAACTCCAGAGGTCTGTTTTGTGGGTTTTCCCAGGTAAAGGGGTGGGGGGAGGATTCTTTAAGAAGTCTCCCCTTTACCCCCTCACTCAAGGATAGCGTGAAGGGGGCTAAGCTGACCAGGGACCCGTTCAATGCTTGCTAGCCAATCAGCAGTCTGCTCTTTCAATGACCACACCTTACGTGTACACACACGCAGGCAGTTCTCCAGCCTGCTCGCTGCCATTAGCGCTGCACTAGGATTTCACTGCCCTGGGCACTGCAATGCTAGACTACTACTTAGCGCTGACCTTCGAAGCACTTTACAGCCATTAATCCTCCCAACACCCCTGTGAGACCAGCAGCCATGCACGGCCCGTTTTTCAGATGGAAAGCTGGAGGTGGAGAGGTGAAGTGACAGAGCCAGACTCCCATTCTTTAAGCCAAGGATCTCAGCACTATGCAAAGGGAAGTATGGCCCCATTTTACAGAAGGGGAAAACAAACAGAGGGAAAGTGACTAGGCCAAAGCTACCAATCTATGAATAGAACCCAGGCATCCTGACCTCAGGTCTAGCCACTGTTGTCTTTGTAGTAGTCATGATGCTCACTTGGCTTGTGCTGCCTTGTAACTCACCTTGACTGTCAATAACACTCTGTACCACCTCCTCCAGCCCCACCATGTAGATGAACTCGCTGTTGGCTGCGCTGGGCAGGAAGTGAAGCAAGGGTGCCGGCGGTTTCGGGGGTGGAATCTCCAGCAGCGTTTTTTCCAGTTGCTTGCGCAGGGCAAGCTTGGCGGCTGCCTGGGAATTAGCAGCATCATTCAGAGCACTGGGGCTGGGGAGTGGGGACGACACCCTATTCACAGGCCCGGGCTGGATGTGAGAGGCAAGGTTCATGTAGATGGCTGAAGAGGTCGTACGCTGGCAAGGAACAGAAGAACTTGACTGCTGGAGAGGGAAAAGAGAGGTTAGGGCGGGCGCCTGATGGCCATGCAAAGACAGGACAGTGCAATCTGACTGATGGGACTTGCGAGCACACTGTACTATGGCTCGGGGTAGCCTGCTGAAGCCAGGTATGGCTCAGTGTTAGAGACAGAAGTCATTACAACAGAAAGCCAAGGGCCAGGAGTGACCTGGGTCCCAACTACAGGGTATGTCTTAGCCTCTGCCATTAACTCATCAGCAACATCACAAATGCCCCAAGAGACATCTCTGGAGGAATTAAATCTGCATCAAAATACTCTTCTGCAACATCCAATGGTCTAATGAACCCTACAGCCAGCTTAAGGAGATCCCCAGCTTTCCATCTGGCTACATGAACACAAACTCAAGCCCTGCATTTGGGCGCCTGCACCACCCTCGGCTGGAGTGTAGGCAGCACTATGTGCTGTGACTCACGAGCTGGCACCATTGCGCTCCTCCACCTTTTGCCTCACTCATCTGGCATGTGCCCAAGCACCGCCACCACTGCCAGATGGTGTCCCTCTCCTCCCACACAGGTGTGCAGAATACACCAGCTACCTCCGCTTCCACCCCCAGCAGCTGTCTCCTGTACCCTCCATTTGCTTGGGTTCTCAGCCCTCGATTCCTTTGGCACATGATCGTAACAAAGCACCTCACACAATCCTCTGCTGACTGCAGATACAGTATTCAGAACCACTTCCTGCAAGGGGCCAGATCCACACGTGCAACCAAAGCGCGCTTAGAGGTCTTGGCTGCCAGTCTTCCCCGTTCCAAGTGGCTTTCCCACTTCATATGGCCGAACATTGCAATATGGGCAAACAGAAGACTGTCCCAACCAGTAATAATATATATATTTGGTTCTTCAAGAATTAATTTCCCAAAGCTGCAGAAAATTATGAATTAAACTGACTGGAGGAAAAATGTAGACATCCAGTTCTGCTATCCAATTTTCAAAAGAATGTTGAAGATTGAAGAGGGTGCAGAAAAAGACACAAAAATTATTCAAGAACTAGAGAAAGTGAGAAACTTAAAGAGCTCAAATTGTTAGACTTATCAAATGACTGAGAGGTGACTTGATAACAGTATCTAGAGACCTTCCTGGGGAGAAAACACTGGGTAATAAAGCGCTCTTTAATTTAGCAGAGAAAGGCAGAACAAGAACCACTGACTGGAAGCTGAAACTAGACAATTAGAAATTAGGCACAAGTTTTTAACAGGGTGATTAATCACGGGAACCAACCATTAAGGGAAGCTGTGTATTCTCCACTGCTTGGAGTTTTCAAAATCGAGACTGGATGCCTTTCTGAAAGACAGGCTTTAACCAAACCATTGCACTCAATACAGGGGTAACAGGATGAAATTTAATAGCCTGTGATATGCAGGTGGTCAGATCAGATGATCTAGTGGTGTGTTCTGGCCTTGAACATGTCCAGCTCCACTCCATGTCATGAGGCATTCGCCATCCTATCAAGGGCAGCAGCTGACTTAACGCCTTCACTTTTCAGCGGTTCACAGCATTGTGCTCGCAAAGCATCACCGTCTTGGCCTTTTCACACTCATATTAGTTTCAGCCAAATCATTCACAGGTCCAGAAGACATTGCCTGTGACTTGGAATGTACACATCAGGCCAGCATCTGAGTCACAATAAGCAAGGCCATTGTGCTGAAGTGACTACCATGCCCAACAAGCAATGTGACCATCTGGTTTCTCCAACTGCTGTGATGGGAGTTGGCACCAGCAGCCCTTTTTCTAGAACTTTAGAGGACATTAAAGCCTTGATTCTAGTCAGGCTTTTGACAGTCCCACATGACATTCTCATAAGCAAACTAGCAAAGCGGAGTCTAGATGAAGTGACCAGAAGGTGGGTACACTACTGGCTGAACTTGAAACCGGTACTTACAGTTACCAATGGTTCACTGTCAAACTGCAAGGGCGTATCTAGTGGGGTCTTGAGGTCCACTCCAGCCCTATAGGTCTATGACAGTACCATGCTGTACCCTCTTTATCCACTCTCAGCCCTAGTGGTCTGATTTCCAGATGCAGCCCCTGTGTATCCTGATCTAGGACAAATGATGGCTGTAAATTTCTTGCCTTCAAACTGCAAGGAATATTCTGTGATCTTCAGGCTCCTCCTTTCTCTTTGAAAGGAAGTGTAGATGCCTAGACTGCCCTATATCAGTCCTCTGATCATTTGATTTATTACGTTCTTTAAATCTTACACGGGTGATGGTTCTTGCTCCTGTCAGCAGCTAGAACTTATTCACAAGAGACAAAGTTGCCCCCGCTGACTGAGATCCACAACATCCTCCTTCCATGTGTATCACAATTAGACTTGCTCTGCAGTGGACCTTCACCTGTAGGATCAAAGCCTTCTGTAGCCAGCAGTCCCATTACAGAACGTTTCCCAGTTGAGGGTGTGGGGGAGAACCCCACCCCAAGCCATACTTTTTAGGTGACAAATCTGAGGAACTGTCCCAGAGCGAGGTGTCAGTACAGAAAGACTTGGAACAAACTGATCAATTAAACAGCGGTAAGTCACCAGGACCAGATGGTATCCCCCAGGAGCTCTGAAGGAACTCAAACATAAAATTGCAAAACTACTAACAATGGTATGTAACCTATCGCTTAAATCAACCTCGGTACCAGATGACTGGAGGACAGCCAACGTAACAACTTTTAAAAACAGTTCCAGAGGTGATCCTGGCAATTACATGCTGAGGAACCAAACTTCAATACCAGGCAATTAGGTTGAAACTATAGTAAAAAAAACCAGAATGATCAGACACACAGATGAACACAATTTGTTGGGGAAGAGTCAACACAGGTTTTGTAAAGGGAAATCACGCCTCACCAATCTATTAGAATTCTTTGAGGGCATCAAACATGTGGACAACGGGGGATCCAGTGTTTATAGTGTACTTGGACTTTCAGAAAGCCTTTGACAAGGTTTCTCACCAAAAGCTCTTAAGCAAAGTAAGCAATCATGAGATATGAGGGAAGGTCCTCTCCTGGATCAGTAACTGGTTAAAAGATAGGAAACAACAGGAATAAGTGGTCAGTTTTCAAAATGGAGAGAGGAAAATAGTAGTGTTCCCCAAGGGTCTGTTCTGGGACCAGTGCTGTTCATAAATGATCTGGAAAAAGGGGTGAACAGTGAAGTGGCAAAGTTTTCAGACAATACAGAACGTAGTTAATTCCAAAGCTGACTGGAAAGAGTTAAAACTGGGTGACTGGGCAACAAAAAGCAGATGAAATTCCAGGTTGATAAATGCAAAGTAATGCATGCTGGAAAACAAACCTAACTATACATACACAATGAAGGGGTCTACATTAGCTGTTACCTCTCAAAAAAGATCTTGTAATTATTGTGGATAGTTCTCTGAAAACATCCGCTAAATGTGCAGCGACAGTCAAAGCTAAATGTTATGTTAGGAACCACTGGGAAAAGGATAGATAGATAGTAAGTGAGAAAATATCATAATGCCACTATATAAACCTATGGCACACCCACACCTTGAATACTGCTTGCAGTTCTGGTCGCCCCATCTCAAAAAAGATGTATTAGATTTGGAAAAGGTGCTGAGAAAGCCAACAAAAATGCTTAGGGGTATGGAATAGCTTCCATATGAGCAGAGATTAAGAAGATTGGGACTGTTCATCTAGAAAGAGAGAATACTAAGGGGGATATGACAGAGGTCTATAAAATCATGACTGGTGTGGAGAAAGTGACTAGGGAAGTGTTATTTATCCCTTCACATAACACAAGAACCAGGGGTCACCCAAAGAAATTAATAAGCAGCATGTTTAAATTCAACAAAAAGTATTTCTTCACACAATGCACAGTCAACCTGTGGAACTCATTGCTAGGGGATGTTGTGAAGGCCAAAAGTATAACTGGGTTCAAAAAAGAATTAGACCAATTCATGGAGGATACATCCACCAATGGCTATTAGCAAAGCCAGTCAGGGAAGCAATACCCAGGCGTCCTGCAACCCCTGTCTGGCAGAAGCTGGGACTGGACAACAGGGGATGGATCACTCGATAATTACCCTATTCTGCTCTCTCCCTCTAAAGCATCTAGCCTGAAGGACCATTGGTCTGAACCAGTATGGTTGTTTTTTATTTACCCTTTCACTTCTCACACAGGTTAAAGGTTTATGCCTTTGTCCATGCTTTAGATGTATTTCCATCTAGTGGCTTCATTTGGTGTCTTCACCCTGAGCTCTGCTCTCCTAACAAGCATTTTGAGTCATTCAAGTGCATAAAAAAACCTAGCTGGCATTTCCCTTCTTATCTCCACCATACTGAATCCAATTTTAAGCAGAAGTAAGAGGTAACTTACCGGCTGGTAGTTGATGGCTGGATTCATGCTTGGAGTTGTAGTGCGGATGAGGCCAGGTTTAGGAGGAACGCGCTGCCCTTGTAACTGGGCGGGATTCGGAGCAATCACACGCTGTGACATAAGCATATGGGGAAGGGTCGTGTTTGTGGCAGACCTAATGACACTGTGACCCTGTCCAGGGGGGAAAAAAAATAGAGGACATCAGGCAAACTGGGATTTTTAACAGAACATGTAAAATACAAATGGGTGTAAACATGAACTCAAATTAACTTCTCTCTCAATAATCAATTAATCCAACTTTCCCTTTAATCGGTGGGTGTATTTTACATAACCTGGTTTTACTTTGGCTGGAGCAAGGTCTGGTATACAATTAAAGCACTAGCCTCTCAGGTGGAGAGGCTGGGATTTCAACCACAACAAGAACAGGAGATTAATGATCTAATCTCAGTTGCTACTTCCCCAGAATCAAGCAATGTTCTCTGGAAACTGGATCTGTATTATCTAGCTCTGGTGGACCGTCTCAGAAGTTTCACATCCCAGAAATGTAAGCGTCCTATGAAACCAAGTGTTCAGTCTGTCTTCCTCTACCCGCCTCTGCTATTAATGGACTGAGATGGTCTAACCCATGTGCAAAGCTGCAAGTTGAAGGAAAAAAGTAGGTAGTTTGCCAGCTACATGGAGGCTACTATAGTCAGGTTTCAGAGTCAACTCCACAATGGCTGAAACAGTGCCTGCATTTGAAATAAAACAGTTATAGCAAACAGGATTTCGCTGACTAGTGCGGAAGGATTTTTGTCTGTGACGTCATTACAATAAAATAATGTCCAATAGAATTTTTTTTGGGGGGGTGGGGGGATGGAGAAGGAAGAGTTCAGAAAAAGTATCAGTCACTCGAACCATGCTACCAAAACCACTAACAAAGTGCTCGGTATGGGTTGAACCATGGCAGAAGATCAGCAACTAGCGTCCCAGGCGAGTTCTCTACATTTCTGGGAGCCATGGCAATGTTCAGACAGAAGGATGGATGTGTATTAAAGGGATGATTTCTCATTTAAAAAACAAACAAACAAACAAACAGAGGTATATTTAAAAATCTGAGTGCCTCATCCCTAGCAAGGCTACTGTTCCACAAGTTTCTCATTTCACAAATAAGAAAACTTCCACAAAATGTGCAAACAGTGTGCTTCCTCTTTCCTTAAAGCCCATTTCCTTTACCAGCCTGATCCTGCTATGAAGTCACAATAGGCTTGACCCCAGAATCGTTACCATAGCAGGGAAACAAATGCCATAAACACAAGAGGATGGCTAACAGGAGGAGAAACTGATCAGTGAGATTTAGACTGAAACCTCAGCGATAGCAGGCAAGAAAGCTACAGGCAGTAAAACAGCTGAACCTCTAATCCATGCACCCCATGACACATAACGTGGACTATCGCACCACCTCACAGCCATGATTTGAGGGAGCGTTGCTGTGAGGCTGCATTCCTGAGACTTCCCTCTATACTATGGACTATATTGTAAACGCAGTTGAGTGTTAGTGAAAACCATGCTTGTCCAATAAATAGATGAGGCACATTGTAATGTACTAGCCTTGCTTTTCCACTGCACAGTGTCACTTACTCAGTCTGAGAATCCTTTGTGGGCTGTGTCCGTCAGGGCAAACTAGCAAGATTCTACTGCAGAAGGACTGGACAGTCAACTCAACTGAAGGTTGTGCAGATTCCCCCAGGGAAGGGAACACCAGCCCACAGCAGACATGGGAGGGAGGCAAGGGGTAATTCAGGAGGCTGATCTGAGGCATGTTTTGTAGCAGATGCTTTGATCTGGCGACCAGGGGCCTGTCTAGATTTTTAAGCTGTGTCCATCACTACGTATTGCTCTGCTTCACAAAAAAAGGAGTGGCTGTGTAATCTGTGCCGGAGAGTGCACATGGCAGCCAAAGCAGCGGAAGTGATCTGCTAGTGAAGAGAGACACATTTCTGGTGGGAGTTCTTCAAGATGGCAGGAGAGCACTGGGCCCTACAGCAGAGCCGGGTGAAATGCCAAGAAAAAAATCCATATCGCTTGTCAGTGTAAACATCCTGCTCCGCACACGCACACTCAGAGTCCTTGTTCTAGTGAGCTCATACTGTTGGCTTTTCGTTTATCTCCATAACATTAAACACTGTGTGACATCTCGGATTAGCGTTTTCCCAGTAAGCATACATGAAGGTATCTTTGTTCAACAGCACCCAGCTCTGTCTATATTGACCTTCTTTGGGAAACAGCTATTCCAGCTTGACATTTTGTTTGTGTTTTCCTTCACCCCCTTTCCCCAGGCACACTGCATTGTCTGGACCTAGTTCCCCTGAGAGCAGCCATCCTTGCTAACCACACGCTGGGGGATTTCTATATGCCAGCAACCCTGCAACTCATATCTAAGACCCTTACCGCTCAGTATGTGATACCAAGCGGTGACCAAACACAGCCTACCATCATCATCATCCACACCTTGCACTGTGCTAGCCCTTTCATCCCACAGGACCCCAAAACAATAAACCACATACCACTTTACTGGAAAGCACCCAGCTTTGAAACGGAAGGATAACAGCCAGAATAACCCATTCATAGCATGCACTGCAACACTACAGAGGGGAAAACCTGCCAGGGACACAGGGTACGCTAGAAATCTTAATTATGCAGAACAGAAAAATTATCTTCCAGAGCCTCTTTCAAGAAACTGTCCCCTACAGAACGCAAGATAGACTAAATGGCAGTGTCTATCTGGTCTGACAGTGGTCACTGCATCTGCATTTTGTGACCACACACAAAGAACAAAGATAGTTCTATTCACGGGGCTCAGAAGTGCCAACATTTATTTATTGGAAAAGCCATCTCATCTGCAGTATGGTTAGAAATTATTCGCAAAGAAGAATGTTTTGGCTTTTTGAGGCAGCATTGTGGTGAACCCGATTTTAATACAGCACAGAGAAAGTCTCGGATGTCACTGACAGCAGAGCGTTGTCTCCAGGATGCTTACCTGTAATGTTCTTAAATTCTGAGGCTCAACCCCCTGGGCTCCAGGCCTGGAGGGAAGCTTGGACAGTCCCTGCTGTCCCACATGGGCAGGAGATGGCTGAACAATCGATGCAGCATTCTGCACAACTGGAGTCTAGATTGAGAGAGGAAACATTGGCATCACGGTGGAGCACTTATGAGAGGAAATGCACAAATGGACTGATCCCGGACCAAGCCGGGGTATGATCAATCAGATGCTAACACTTGAGCGCTACCTAGATTGATCTTTTGCTGGTCTCAAGGACAACGAGCTGGTTTCGTCACAAGAAACATATTGCCCAGGCTCTGGAACAGACACCTACAGGGAAGCCAGTGTGAAATAAGGGGCTAATTCTAACGCGAGTATCGTCCCAAGGCCTTAAGCTGTACCACCAAATGGGCTCCCACAAGCCTGACTGAACACACAATTCCATGCACCCCCCATCTCCCAGAACTTCACCTTCTGTACAACATTCTCCTTTTGCAGTTGACTTTGCCTCAGTTTCTTCAGCAACACCAGCCTGGCCTCTTCCAGTCGCAGCTCATCCCGGAGTTGTTTGATAAGCTGCTGGCGCTCCTCTATGCCTTTACCCTGCACAGACAGAGAATCACTCAGGGCTTACATGGTTACTCTGGTAGCGAGAGTTAACCCACCTGGCCCTCAAACAGTCAGTTTGTGCTGTACTAAATCTGAACTAAGGAGGATTCTTGGGGTGAGCTGGAGCATTATCAACAATGTAATTGTACTGCCCACTATTCGCCTGCAGCTCCCAACCCTCTCCAAGAGCTTGTGCCCCCGTTCCCAGGGGTAGGGCTCTTTACTGCACCAGACTCCAGTTTCTCAGGGAGCAGATTGGATACACCTTACCTTAAACATTTCAAGATTGGCTGCCTTAAGTCTTTCTTCCATGCGAGAGCTGGAACGTGGACTTGATGCCTCATTATCGGAAAGGACAATGATATCTGGTGAGGGGGTCAACCGACCCCTGTCCTGGTCACTGCACAGAGGGAAATGAGACAGTTGAACTGCAATGCTGGTCCAAACGTAGAGACCAGTATAACCCCCGCACGCCAGACAGAACCATTCGAGTTTTACACTTCTCCTTATAGCCGCACACGTGAAGCAGCATAAACTGTTGGCTTCAAAAAGGAAAAGACTGCTTTCTGCTCACAAACATTCACACTGAAGATAAAAGGATTCACTCCAAATGCTTTCTTCACTAGCAGGTTTCTCTAGGGACAGAGACTTGTCTGAGACAGACTTGTACATGTTGTTAATAAGGCGCTAAATATTAACCAAACAGGGAAATGACAAGCGATTAGGTGCTGAGGCCCTGGATACAAATTAAGGGGGCACAGGCAAGCATAACTCCAGACATCTTTGCCTGTTCTGCAGACATATTGAAAAAGTCACTGCTACTCACGTGATGCTTGAGATGATAAAGGGGAAAGTGCTCAAAATTTAAGACACATGTAAATACCCCAAACCTATATTCATACACATCTGTTTAAAAAAGGCCATAAGGGAAAAGCTACACAGAAATATTCCGCCGTCAATAGACCCAATAACAGAAAGGAAGAGCAGTTACAGAAGCCTGTCGCTAGGAAATCAATGCTATAATCCAGTGGTAACCGAGCAGAGTTACATTCATTGTGACATCATTTGGAATAAGGTGGTTACAATAAAACCCCTTCAGTGTCACCAATTTAATGTAATGGAGCTTGGGGAGGCGAACTAGTGAAAGCACGCCTGGGGTAAGGTCCTCTAGCCCTGAGTGGCAGAAGGACAACTCTCAGGACTTCAGTTTGAATCCACTGCTATGACTGAGGTGGGGATGCAGATTAGTTTATCTGAAACTTAGGTAGTGGAAACCCAGAAAACAGCATTAGGTTCAACCAAAATTAATTCCTAGGTCTGACTGCTCTGTAGCCTTTGATTTCAGACAGGACATTAGGCTCAAAGGGGCCGCTACACACAGATTAAAAGACACAAATGCTTTAGAAGAGTCAGATCAGAACACTGATTCAGCCTCAGATTCCCAGGTGTCACTGGCAACTCCATGCAGCTCGGAGGCACCTTGACAGCATTAGAACAGGGCACTCTCAACTTCTGACTGCACGACTGGCTGCTGCTCTTTGCACAGGCTCTGCTGTCAGATGATGGTTTTGGCCTACGCAGCTCCCTGCTGCCATCACCTTCTGGCCACCAGCGAGACTGGGAAAGCTTTGTTGTCTATCACCATTTGTTATGCATCTTCCACGCTACTGGATTTTTATCCCCCCACAGGACAAGCACAATGTCCAGTCAGGGGATCGTAAGATGTGGTACTCGTCTTAGACGAGAGAATCTCTGCTGGTGTATAACCTGGGAGAGTAAAATGGCAAAAGGGCAAAGGCCAAGAGGGAACGAGGGGTGTGTGTCAGACAACAGGGAGGAAGAGAAAAATATGCACCAGAGATAGTTGACAGAGGCAAGTGGTACAATCCCGGCATCCAGGAAATGGAAGGGGTTCTGTGGAAGGAGGGGAACGCAGCTATCATCTCCTGACCTGTGTAAAAGAATTGGGGCATAACCTCAAAGCTTTTATCCCCAAATTACTGAAATGGTCTGACTTCAGGTCAGTCTCGCTTTCCCTTTGAGCCATTGCAGAGATACTGCAAGAGTTGCATTCTGGTCTCACTTCTGCACAACTTTGCAATTCCTGCCAACCTAAGGAAGGAGGCTAGCATTTGCTACACCTTGGCATGTATTAGCCAGTTCAGGCTGTGTGTCAGTGGGATCGGTTCCCAAAAGACAAGCTCGTCACTAGCTGTGACCAAGATAAAAGCCAATTGCCGAGTACTATGGAGATGGGCTCTTGCATTCACTGCCGTCCTACTGATCAGCAATCTAGTGTGTTAAATTACAAACTAAAGTTTTGATTGACAGCTCATGGATGGCAGTACAGCTAGAGAAACGCTCCAACAGCCTGCTCCCTAAAAATCAAACACAGAGCCATATAAGCAATTTGCTGACACTGCAAGCACTCGGACATTACTACGCAAGATCTTAAGGACTCTAAAATCACTATGGCAATCAATACCCTCTTTGTGGGTCATTACATGCTTACAGCCTCATATGAATACGACACCGTACAACATACAGGATGCTCAAAAGAACAAAATCCCTATCCCAGTATAACGAGACAATGTGACAATCACAGGACCAGAATCCTGGAGCTCTTGATCAGAATCCCAGCGCTCTCTTTATGGCCTTACGAAGAGATCTCTGCCTCAGTTTCCCCATCTGGAACAGAGGGGAAACTACTCCCTTGCATGGGGGGTGGAAGACAGTAAGCACGAAATCAAGGCCAAGTATTATCAGCTTGAGTAATTACAGTACAAACTGGTCACAGAACAAGAGGCAGGATGCATTGGTGATGATTTGGCTCCATGTTACTATGCGCTCAACCACATCCCTTAGTTAATAATGAGTCTTTCGATGTTCAAAATCTTGCATACCGTGCACACACACTACACGGAGATCTGGTCTGGCTTGTTTCAGCAATCTGCTATGCCTTATGTTTTGAGCAGTACCCTCAGGTCTACTGCAGCTGGCCTATTTGTGACTCCTCTATTGGTGGGATCTCTGGGGTGCACCTTGGAGCTAGGATTCCTTGTTTTTGATGACTCAACTGACAATTTCAACTCGCCGTATTAGTTTGGCTTACCGTCTGCCTCATTAGCACAATCAGCGAATCGGGCCCAGGACATCCTAGAGGCATATGGTGGCTGCGATCTGTTCAAGGCAGATGACTCTATACCCAGGATTTCACATTTAGCCAACTGGGGTAGTTGCTCCTTGACACATCTGAAGTAGTCTCTGGTGCAGGAGTTATGGGTAACCCATCTCTGTTTGTGTAGTGGAACTCTACTGCAAAGTGCCACCAGCTTCCAAACATACCTATTACCACATTACTGGGAAACTGGGAATTAGGGCTTGCCTCCACACAGAGCTATTGAAACACCTGCCATTGGCCGCTGTCGGAAGACAGGATACTGGGCTAGATGGACCTTTGGTCTGACCCAGTATGGCCATTCTTAGTGCCAAGTGTGGATGCTTTTATTCTGGTACAAGAGTGCCTTGTTCCATTTAAGCATAATCTGCTTTGAAATGGGAGATGTGAGCAAAGCAACAATCTCCATGCCTTTCAGCCAGCACCTGGCCCAAAAGCTCTCTCTCTCAGCACCAGGCTCCCTGTGTTTCTGTTGCTGTCTGGTGCTTCCTTTCAGGGTGCCTTCTCTTGGTGTTTCTCCTGCTTTTTTATAAACACACACCGTGAAAGCGGATTAAATTAAAGCAGAACAAGGCACACTCATTCTGGAATGAGAACGTCCACACACAAAGTTCATTTGGATTAAGGTAGGGTGTACATTTAATGTAAATAAGCCCTTAATTGATCTACTTGTGATTGGGAGGCTTTTTTGCATATATGGAATGTCGGAGGCTAAAAATAAAGAGGCATCTCAACTCTCTCTATTAAGTACCAATAGCTAATACCTAAGCTAGTTCTCACTTTCCAATATGGCCTGTTCCTGGCTCTGGACCATCAGGGCTGATCTACACACAGAGTTACACCACTTTACCTAAACCAGTTACCTAAAACCAATGTAAAGTATTTCGATGCAAGTCTGTGAGAATGCTCTTATTTGGAATGAAGGGGCTTAAGTCAGTAACAAATATCCCCATGCAGACTTTGCACCATTATACACCGATTTTAATTCGCACCTTTTGTTATTTCAGTGAGAGTTCATACATAGACTAGCCCTCAGACATTTCAGATGGTCTGTGTTCATGTGCAGAATGAACCTCTGTTAAAAAGACTGCTCAAAACATCCGTTTGTCACAACAGATTGCTGCTTTCCTCATCATTCCTGTAGTCTTTTCTTGGTAACTACAGTTGCCTTGCTTGCTCCAGGAGGGTTTAAACTCCTCACATCTTTGGCCTCCACTTTCCACACAGGCACACGCCAACTGATTAAAAAGCACCATGTTTTGGCTCCTTTGAGATTTTCCTAAATTCAGATGACTGATATAATTTTTTGCAATTATTTTGGACAAACGTTCAGATGTGGCTGGTGCATTTTATTTACATTCCATTGACAAAAATCAATGTCAAAGCCAGAATCGGTAAATATGTCAGGACTGTTATTTACTTTTGTCAAGGCAAGAGCAGAATTATAACAAAGCCACTGGAAGAGAAGCAGCATTGGGCACGCAAGAGACAGGCAGAGGTGGAGGTGGATGAAGCAGGCCTTCGCAAGCCAGACCTTGGTCTTTCCAACGGGGCAGAGAAACGGAATAGCAGACATACTTCTATTACTAGAGTTTGTTTTTCCTAAATTATGCTTGAAATTTTTGGAATATTTTCTCCCTTCTTCTTTAGGGCTGGTTCTGTTTGATTCATCAGTGTTTACTTTTGAAGCCAGTATCTCTCTTTATGGTTATCATCTTCCACTCCAACCTCTTCTGGGAACACACATCATTGGTAGAAACTTCTTAAAGAGACAATGCCATCCCTACACATTGTGTGGTTATGTCTGGTTTAGTGCAATTCTAGCACTTGGCCAACTAATCTCAAATTCAACTTCCTCTCCCCTCCCCACCGTGGCAACTGAAAAATCAAAACGGGGACTCCGAAGGAGAGAACAATTCCCTAACCATGCCAGGCCTCCACTTTATCACAGACTGACCCACTAGCCCTTGCATGAGGAATACACAAGTTAATAGCACATGATAATGCATCATACAGAGCTGCTATTATTCCCGGTACACTGTGCATCTATGTTGAGCTTTAACACTAATCTCATCACCATGGTAAGGTGGCTAAATGTTATCCACGTGTCACAAATGAAATGAGTTGCCCACGGCTGCAGGGCAAATCAGTCACAGAGCTAGGATGAGAACTCCCCATTCCTGGCTCCCTGTCCATTGGGCTCCCTGTCCATGCGGTCTCTCCCCCAAATGATAAACAATATGAACCTTGAGTGACCTGACTAATGGCGACTTCACAGATCAGAGGGGCTGTGGAACTTGCTTGTGCCACAGATCAGGCCAAGCCCAGGGTCTGCAAGGCTCACGCCTTAGATCAGACAATTCTCCAAAGAATTAGTGGAATTGCGACGACACTCCTGAAGCAGAACCTCCACGTAAGAGTTTAAACAAAGGGAGACCTCTGGCTCCATTGAAGTGTTTCTTGTACATGAAAGTATTTCTGTAACAACGAAGGATGTAAAATATTAAACCGTTAACCAGTAAGTATTAGTCCTACCGTTAAGCCACCCTAACAGTTAACCCCGTGCGTGGGTCTCCTGCCCTGGGCCAGTGGATCCCAGTCCTGGCTGGCTCTGGAGGCTTTGCAGGGGGAGCGTGTTTAGGCCATGGGGGCGGGTAGGGACTGCGGGCCCCGTCAGGAAGTAAACGTAATCCCCAGCCTCCCCTTGTGCCAGTGGAAGGGGTTTGGCTGCGGAGGTGGACGGCCCGCTGGTCAGTGAAGGGAAGCTGCTGCTGGGGTGGCATGGAGTGTCTGCGGAGGCCGAATCAGGACAAACTAGGTACCTGGGGCCCTTCTCCCTTTAACCGGTTAAACAATACAATTTAAAAAGAGAACCATAAACTATTAAAATGATATTTACATCCCTAATAATGATTACCAAGACTCTACACTGATGGATACAATGTTTCAGCTTGTGCTCAATTGCCTTTCTTTGTGATAAAGGAAACAAAATCAACAGCAGAGGCAACTTACTAGATGGAAAACACATGATGGGTTATTGCTAGCCAAAATGAAATAATCCAGGCAAGTGTACATTAGAGACTTTCTCCCTCCTGCTATTGGTGTCTCAGGCCTACTCACCACCCATAACTCATTGCAAGTCAGAATCTGACACATAAGTGAGTGTCTAAAAGCTTAATTTGTGTAGAACACAATAAACTAGCATCACCCACATCAGCAAGGAGGGGACCCGGAATACATGTAAAACCTCCCACCCCTGCACACCAGCTATTTTGAAGAACCAAGGAGTCCTCCTTAAATCCAGAGATTACTCTTCTGCCAAAAAACTCACTAACACAAAAATACTTGGAAAACAGTAACTAAGACAGACAGTTAGCGTTTTGCTGAATCACAATCCAGTTGCTTTTAACTCGGAATGGGAAGAACAAAGCGCTGGCCAGAAAGCATCCCATCACCAAATGAGACGTCTTTATTGTTAAAAGAACCATTAGGAGGAATTTTTCCTGCCTGCTGTTATATGCAAAACAGTTCCATTAAAGAAGCCGCTCTGCTAGTCCATGAGCAAAGAACTATTCTGCCAACAGGAGATTCAAATCTGGCTAGCCCATAAGGACATGGAGCAAGCTGCTAGCATAACAGGTTGCAGTTCTTGAAGTGGAAGAAATTTGGCTTTTAGGAGCTCTGCCTCTTTCAAAGAAGTTTCATTCCAAGTCACTAACAACCGGTTTCTGGATGCAAACCAAGCCCCTCCTGTATACCATACCAATTTATTTTATTTTTAAACTACATGACATCTGCACCCAGCAGTGGATTTGTTAGGCCAGCAAGCAGCGATCTGCACAAGGACCAAAATGAGTTCACAGCTAAGTGTCAGGAAAAACAAAGAACCTGATAGCCCACTTAAAGAGAGTGTTAAAACTTCAAACCCCACCCCCAACACACCCTCCTCCCAAAGGTCAGAGCACTGTACTCTTTAAAATAACAATCTCCTATTCAGTTTCTTGCTGTATGGTGCTACTGCGTCTCCTAGTTCACAAGTTCACGCACATGTGGCTATGCTATCTCAAACTTCCTTAATATTCACCACCAGCCCACCCTCAGGGGATGCCTGAAGAGAATTTGACAACTGGAGCCCAGCTGCAGCAAACCAAGTAGGCAGGCACTGCCCATGTGCACAGGAAGTGAGTACATGCTGCAAGAAGTACCAAACCCTCCTCCTGGAAATGGACGGAACTCACCAGCCACTGATAGCCTTTTCACCTGCGGTCTAAGGGCTTGTCTACACCACCCGCCGGATCTGCGGGCAATCAATCAATCCAGTGGGGGTTAATTTACCCCGTCGACTCCGGTACTCCACCAGAACGAGAAGTGCAAGCGGAGTCGACGGAAGAGCATCAGCTGTCAACTTACCGCAGTGAAGACATCGCGGTAAATAGAAGTCAGTCGACTTCAGTTACGCTATTCACGTAGCTGAAGTTGTGCATCTTAGATCGACCCCGCGCTGTAGTGTAGACAAGGCCTTAGACTCTGCTAAGAGAACAATTACCTTCTTACTCCTGGAGTCACCAGTTTCTCCAAGGTTAGGGTCAAGATTGATTATCTGTGCACTTATACCATACTTCACCTTTAGCTAAATAGAGGATTTTAGTTGTCACTTTTGTAGGAGCTAATAAAAGACTAAATGGAGTGGGATTGTTTTGTTAAATGCACAGACAGGTGTCTGCCCAGCCACCACATTACTGCTGTAGTTTATATACGATACACAAATTTATCAGTAAGGGAACAAAATCCACTTGCGTGTTGAAGGGGGGTGGTTTGGACAGCAAAAATAACGGGTAGGCTTCTTGATAGTGGGAGAACACTGTTCATGTTCCCAGAGAACCTCTGCTGGGAAGCACAGCAACTGCTCATCCTAGCCGAGCCTGCCAGAGAGATTTCACAAGCAGACATTCAGATGCCATGGAAGATCTGCAGGCAGCCCCACTAAATGCTGCTCTAATTCCCATGACTGTGGACTTCACATCTGGGAGAACAGAGAGAGTCTGTGCTGAGATGTAACTGACACAAACTCCGGTTGTTCGGTGGCCTACCTTCTCCTTGCGCTCATGTCCACCGGCTCATCATTAATGTTCTCCTTGCCCGGCCGCCCTGCAGTCCTGCCATCAGCATGGGGCCTCAGGCTCCCATTCAGCTTCTCTTCATAGACTTTAACACCATCCTGCTTCACTGGGAGCTCGTGGGGCACCTCGAGGCCAGAAAGATCCTTCCTCTTCAGCAGTGCCAGCATCTTCAGGCGCTCCATGGCCTCGTGCCCTTCCATTTTCAACCTCTTTGCCAGGACATCCTCCCGGTCGTCTGCTTGGTCCAAGCTCCGTTTTAAGAGGTTCAGGCGCAGTGCATCTTCAGTCATTCTGTCCATCCTATGGAGAGAGATTGGCATAAAAGCAGGGTCAGTATCAGGGCAACAGGGAGAAAAAGCAGCAAATGCAGCCAATTAAGAGTCTCGTGTGTGGAGTTAGGAGACTTAAGCTGGACCACAGAGGCTCTCTTTCCAGGCTGATAACTTGGGAACACCCAAGCTCTGGTGCAATCACTAGCATTCTTCCCCTTGCCTTACTGTGTCCTTCCTCCCCTGAACTCCAGTGCCAACCATTGGGCCCAGCCACTCTACTGGGCACTGGTGTCCCACTGACATGGCACACAGACGGCCGGCCTCCTGCTCAGCTGGGCAAATTAACCCACAGATGCAGCTCAGGGTGCTTTTGTTCCCAGCCTCACGCAACCTGGTGTCTTCCATGCTTGGATTTTCCCTAAGTGCTATGGGCTAGAATGCACCCAACAGAATACAGAGGGTGGGGGGGAGCTCCAGCACAATGGGGCCCAAGAACAGGGAATGGAGCTGCAAGGGGACAAGGCTGAGGTCTGAACCAGCAGGATAATACATGAAAACCATTCAGACAGATTACAGGGGAGGTTCAACCACTTCCTCCAAGACATATTTGGGCTTGGCTTTTCTAAGAAGCCTCCTGTTTTCTTTGCAAAAATAGTATGCTTGGTAACAAAGAAGCCAGAACCCTTGTCTACACTAGAGAACTGCCCCGTGGCAACCTGACTTGCTGGAATTGCATGCACCCAGGGTGCCTGGTCCAGGGTGCACAGTGCACCCCCTGCCAGTATTGCATGGTCTACCTCCATACTGATGCACCTCTCCCAAAGCCCAGCAGGTCCCTGGAGCAGGTGCATACTATCTATGGGCTATGTTTGTTTACACCTGTTCATAGAGGTGTCAAATGGTTCCAACCCATGTGGGAGTCTGCGCACAGGTCATGAGGGGGAGGGTTGAGGTGCATCCTGCTATGCTCCCACAATCAATAGGTCATGGCAGAGAGACAGAACAGCAGCCTTGTGCCAAGCCCATGAAAGACTAGCTTGGAGCATGGAGGCCCAAGGCTGGATTATAAGCACAGTTACTTTCAGAAGTTTGACCATTTTCATTTGTGCATACAAGAGTTTTAATAGGGTTCATATTCCATCCCGTTCTCATTCTGTAGCTGAACTAAGGGTCTCTCTCTTGTGCTTTCCCTTCAGAAGCCAACTGGGAGAGGGGACTGGGCCAGCAGGGAGGTTGTCCCTCTTGGCCCCTCCATGCAGGTCATGGAGTTCCACCACACTCCCTCATAATGTACTGGGGTCGCTGAAGGCTGTTCTTGTTGCCCAGGGGTAGGGTGGAGAACAGCAGGATGTCAAGTGTTTGCACTGGAGCACCATGGGAAGGGGTTGTGCTGGATGAGGGTGGGGCCTTTAGTCTTTGAAAAAAGACTCTCAAACCAAGCAAAAAAAGTATTTCAAGTCATCAGGTCAGAGACAGGGGAGCAGAGCTTTTTTTCTTTAAAGAATAAAGTCTTCTGTAAAGTGTCATTTTTCTGCAGTCAGCTGCTTTCAGTTAAGTTACCCTGTTAGTCTGTAAAGAATGTGATGCACTTACAGTGACAACGCTGCATATAACCAAAAAAGGTTAATACAACACAAGACCATTCCCTTCACTTTTTTCTGCTCCAGACACTGCCATGCACTCGAGGTGCAAAATCCCACGCAGTGCAAATCAGAGCGGATAATTATTTAAATCAATGTATTAAAATTTTAAATTACAGGTTTACTTTTCAAAACAACCTATTTAAAGTTTAAAAAGGACAACCCGTATTAAGGCCTAAACTTGGTATAATCTATTACAATCATTTAAATTAAACACAAAGATATTAAGCAATACATGAAAGCTGCAAAGTTTCAAAAGAAATTCAACCCACTGCTCTGATGGAAGTCAGTGGCTAAGCACCTGGAACCAGGGTTTTCTGAAGTGCTAAACCAGCGTTTGGCAGCAGTAGCTTCTTCTCCAGGTGCAGAGAGAATGATTTTCTTCTGCTATGTACACGCCACAGCGTATGTCGGTATAAGTTAGGTCATTCAGGGGGGTGAATAAGCCACTCCCCGGATTGATGCAAATTACACAGACCTAAGCGCTGGTGTGTAGAGCATTATGTTGGCAGGACAGCTTCTCCCACCAACATAGCTACTGCTATTTGTGGGGGCTGGAATAATTAAGTCAATGGGAGAGCTCTCTCCCGTCAGCTTAGACTCAGAGCAGTGCAGCTGCACTGTCGATGCACCACTGTAAGCTCTGTAGTGTAGCCATAGCCTCAGTCTGTTTATTCCCCTCGCTCAGTCCAATGACCAGCTCATTCAAAGTTAAGAAAACAAATGGAAGAGAAAAACAAGCTATTTCAACTTCCAACTTATGAATAGAAACTAGGTGTGAGAAGCGGAGATCGACTAGTTCCATAATCTTGAAGGACATGGTTACCAGAAACGATCATTAATTACAGATAATACTTCCTTTTTTTAAATGAAGCAGTTAGTTTTAAATGCAGCATGTTTTGATAAGAAAAAAGTTCATCAAAAAGTTCAAGTATGCAACACTTAAGATAGTATTTTATTTTTTAGTAAATAAAACTGTTTTGTGCATTTAAGAAATGCATCATTCACCAATTTCTTAATTTATATTTTTATGTTAGAATCTGAACAATGTAAGTTAAGCTATATAACTGCTTAAGTAAATGTATTTAGATATACTGTATCCCTGTGTTAGCAAAAAGTAGTACCAAAGTTAATGTAAAGGCTGTACTTAGTTGCAAACAACATGTTTTAATGGTTACCAGCTAATGAGAACCAACCTTTCTTCAGGAAAAGAACTAAAATGTACCAATTAAAAAAAAACCAACACAATTTAAATCAAAGTTTCCTGTTTGATTCAAATCAAAGTGATTTAAACCCCTGATTTTAATCATGATTTAAAAATCAGCCATATACCCTGGTGCAAACGGGAACGGAACATGAAATTAGCTGTAATGGGTTATCCCTTAGGCCTGACAAAAAGCTCACTACACAAGACAACAAAACTCCCATCTGAAAGGAGGTCAGTCTCCTATGGTCACTCAGAGAAAGGTCAGTTCTTCTAACAGGATCGTCACCATTCAAAAAGTGGTTTGGAAGAAATACAAATTATGGAGGAGAATCCTCTTAAACAAAATATATTAAAATTTTCATGTATCCTCAAAATCTCTCCTGTGTCTAAGTCAAAAAGTCATGACGGCACAACCAAGATGCTGGCAGTTTATTCCAATGGCCTTTCTACATGAACAATTGAGTAGCAGCATGTAGGACAACACAGCAGAATAAGCCCAGCTAAGTACAAACTATCAAGGGGTTTAGCAAAATGTCACAAGCACAACAGTACGAGTCAGTGGAAGCGGTGTCCCTGAATTTATACTTCTCTGTACCTAACTGCACATGTTTGGGACCAAAGAACCTGCGACGTGAAGTTCCTTGGCATTTGCCAGTTATGAGCCCAATGATTTAAATGCAATCTATACTGCAGCACCAAGGCAGCTGGGTAGGAATGCCAGACTAAATGTTAACTAATCTCTACCAACAGAAAACCCTGAAAGCGGATGCAAAAACTCTATAGAAATCTTCACTGGCCTTGTCTACTCTACCACAGAATACTGCTCACCTGTCTGGTCACACAGCTCCCACACGTCACTTCTGGACTTCCCACCACCATGCGGATCACTACAGGCACAGTAAAAACACCACAACTGTGGCTTTCTGTACTCACACATCCACACACGCCAAATCTGCTGCAACATGAGAATCCTTTGAGTCCCATCGGATTTGAGGGAACAACGATCTTCCAGTACATGAAGCCCTCAATAACATATCAAGATTCTGACTGAAATCTAGAAAATCTTGTTCCTTTGCAGTACAAGAGCTCGAAGACTCAGGGTTCTTCCCCAATCAAGATGAAAGGTCGCCAATGTCCCAAACAAATACCTCATTAAGGACCCAACTAAAGAATCCTGTGGCTTCTCAGTCCTATGGAAACTACGGTCCACTTTGAACTGCATCTGTGTACCACAGGGCAGATGCACCTAGCTCCTCCATAAATGTGGACTGCGACAATACTATTTGTGATTGGAGAAACCAACTGCAAACTATAGAACATCTGGTCAAGTAGTGTCCTAAAATGATTGCATCCGGATATATGCCACCCACTTTGTGTCACCTGATGCAACTAGTTGGATTGCCAACCTAGGGTAGGTCTACACTTACCTCCGGGTCCGGCGGTAAGCAATCGATCTTCTGGGATCAATCCCAGAAGTGCTCACCGTCGACGCCGGTACTCCAGCTCGGCGAGAGGAGTACGCGGCATCAACGGGGGAGCCTGCCTGCCGCGTCTGGACCCGCGGTAAGTTCGAACTAAGGTACTTCGAATTCAGCTACGTTATTAACGTAGCTGAATTTGTGTACCTTAGTTCGAAGTGGGGGGTTAGTGTGGACCAGGCCCTAGACTTGGGCATCTAACAGAGCTGTTTTTAAACCATAGAAAAAACGACTAATCTCTTCCCCGTTTTCCCTTTTTAAAAATCAGACTAGTTTTTGTACTCTATGAGCCCTGAAACATGGCCAATATGCATCAAGCTCATATACATGAACTCCACCTTAAAGGGGGAAAAGAGGTAGGACTAAGTTTGGTTTTAAAGTAAGTCACTCATGGGCTGAAGTCTTGAAAGCTAAATTTCTGCCAGGAATAAGTTGTTTTGACTCCTTTATACATCCCTCATAATTACATGTCTTTAAAGTAGAACCCCAATACAAGCCGAACTAGACTAGAGCATCAAGACAATGCTGTGAATCAGCTATGCCATAGCAGTAGTGTTCTGTTAAAACGGTACAACCACCCTACACAGCAAGGAAAACACGTGGAAATCTGCACTGCAATATAAAAAGTCCAGCCAGCCTGCTAAGGCAGGTCTGATCTCGAAGAGGTTCTCTTACTAAAGTGAACACCAGCTAGAAGTCTTCCTAGTCTATAATTGGGCTTCGCTGCCGGAGCATTAACCTATATGGTAACCAAATACAGAAAGGCAAGCACAGACAAGCAAAGGAAGTGCTTTGGCAGAGGTGTCAAATGCAGATCCCTGATTTAACTTGGGGTCACTTCAGAGAAAGAAATAATTCTTTAAGTCTAGGTGAGTCACATGACACCACATGCAGACACACAAACTCTTCGCACCCAGAGTACCAGCACAGCTCCAGCTGCTTGGAGAATGCACAGCTGCAGTTAAGTCTGCACGAGAGGACTTCAGCACAACTTTCCTAGTTTTAATGCTCTTGGAGTTGAAAAGAGGAGGGTACGGCTGAACAAGAGGGCTATATACTTGGCAAAGGCTGGCACAGGATACAAGGGGTACGAACAAAATTTCCTCCTAACTTGCTTCACACTCAGTATCACTGAATGGCAGTCCTCACTATTTGCTTTAGGATGTCTGAAGTTCCATACCAAACCTCACTGGGTACAGTACGTCCCACCCAGGAGGAAAGGCATGTTGCAGATATTCTTTCTGAACAGAAGGCCATTATCTTGCATATTAAATGTGCTCCAGTTTGATATATAAACAAGCAGCGCCACGGTGTAAAAAAAACAACCAACCCTAGGAAAATTGATGGCACCTTAAGTGATAAGCAATCTAATGCAATTTCATTGAATTATATCTTGGTACTCAAAAGCCCTGCACTGCTTCGTGCACAAAGATCTTTCATGTCGCATGACCTGGCACTAAGACAAATGCAGCTATAAGATTTGCTGGCAAGCAGGAAAATAAAACAATACCAGAGTGCATAAAGGAGATTTAGGCCTCCTGAAGACACAATGGTCTTGTCCTGGACTGCAGAAGGGCACCAGCCCATCATTCACACTGACAGATTTTCACTCGGTTCCAGTACTTTTCCATGGTAGCCACTTTTTTTTTTCCCCCTTTTCTTTTTTCGGGAAAGGATGCAATAATCTTTGTCTGCACCTGAAGTATCTCCATTTTCCACAGTGATTCGATGAGCGCGACACAGAATAATGCTGTTGTATTTACCAACAACCAAGATCCACCTATTCTAGGATTGCACTTTCTGAAGAGTAAAAACCTTGTAAACAAAAAATAAAAGGTTATTTGTTAAAGCTGCCAGACTAACTTAAACTCACCAGCTATGTTTGTTTGGCATCTCAGAGGCCCCATCAGTTCAGACCACTGGATTGGAGAAAGTAAGTAACCTCTTCCTACTAGTAACTGTTCTTCCAGAGTTGCGTCTGGGCATTCACACTGACCGGATTCAGCATCTCTAGTGCTGACCTGCAAAACTGTTCAGAAAAGCTGTGTCCACTGAGAGAGCGGTAGCACTCTTGTGCTAGGTATCACCACATATCAGGAGCATTTTGTTGGCTCCATGTACATAAGGGTGTGCACCCCCACCCACTTCCTAGGTGCCCTTCTTTTCTCCCTCCTTCATTTATCTGGTCAATCTTATCCACAAATACGAACTCAACTACCATCTCTATGCTGATGGTTCTACCTCTCTACTCCAGACCTGTTTGTCCAAACAGAAATCTCAGCCTGTCTCTGACATCTCCTCATGGGTGTCTGGCCATCAGCTCAAACTCAACATGGCTAAACCAGAGCTCTTTAATCTCTCCTCCCAAAGCCCGTCCCACTGTGATTGAAAAATGAGGTAGTGGACACCACACCACCAGCCTGTAACCTGAGTGTCATCTTTTGACTTGGACTTCTCTCTAGGGCCTCACATCCAGGTTGCATTTAAGTCTTGCAGATTCTTTCTGCATAACATTTCTAAGACACAGCCTCCCCTATCCATCCACACAGCTAAAACTCATCATCTCACATCTCATTTCTGCAACCTTCTTCTTTCTGGCCTTGACAAATGCAATCTTGCCCCACTGACGTCCTTGCAAAACACTGTTGCAAAGATCATTTTCAAAGCCTGTCACTTGGACTATGTCACCCTCTCTTCACTGGCTCTACCTTCTATCATATCAAACAAAACTAATTATTTTCACTTTCAAGGCCCTTCATGACTTATCCCTACCAATTGTCTCGTCCAAGTAACAAAAGGTAGACTCCAGTTGGCCCAGGATGAAAGCATCCGTCGCCCACTTGTTAAATTTTCCAACAAGTACCTGCGTGTTTTCTCCCATGCTGCCCCTTGTGCCTGGGACAAGCTCCCTGTAAACTTTTGCCAAGTTAATTCATTATGCTCCTCAAAACACTCCTTAAAACTCCCCTTTGCTGTGAGGCCTACAAAAGCATTGACAACAATTAAGCTGCTAGTGTGCTGAGACTACAGCCTACCATGCTGACCATACGTGTTTCCTTATACTCCCTCATCAGTCAGCATCCATCTGTTGTAACTTGTCACGCTTAGACTGCAAGCTCTTTGGGGCAAGGACTCGTTCTTCTGTTTGTACAATGCTTGACTCAATGGGGTCCTGGGCTCTGAATGGAGCTCCAAGGTGCTGCGATAATACCAATAAAAAACAGCAACTTCAGTTCCTTCTCCCACGTCTGCAGAGTGCCAAAACACAAAACTCCGAGGCAGAGGGAATGGTGGGTGGCATAAATACAACAGTCACTAGTAACCATGGGGTATAATAGGCTGGGGAGGCCACAGCTGCCGAATCCCTGATTGCAGGGTTTCGGGGTGGGGGGGAGGAGGGGGGAGAGAAGTTTTTGCTTTATTATGCTCCATAAGAACATAAGAAAGGCTGTACCGGGTCAGACCAAAGGTCCATCTAGCCCAGTATCCTGTCTACCGACAGTGGCCAATGCCAGGTGCCCCAGAGGGAGCGAACCTAACAGGCAATGATCAAGTGATCTCTCGCCTGCCATCCATCTCCGCCCTCTGACAGAGGCTAGGGACACCATTCCTTACCTGTCCTGGCTAATAGCCATTAATGGACTTAACCACCATGAATTTATCCAGTTCTCTTTTAAACGCTGTTATAGTCCTAGCCTTCACAACCTCCTCAGGTAAGGAGTTCCACATGTTGTGCGCTGCGTGAAGAAGAACTTCCTTTTGTTTTAAACCTGCTGCCTATTAATTTCATTTGGTGACCCCTAGTTCTTGTATTATGGGAATAAGTAAATAACTTTTCCTTATCCACTTTCTCCACATCACTCATGATTTTATATACCTCTATCATATCCCCCCTTAGTCTCCTCTTTTCCAAGCTGAAGAGTCCTAGCCTCTAATCTCTCCTCCTATGGGACCTGTTCCAAACCCTTAATCATATGAGTTGCCCTTTTCTGAACCTTTTCTAGTGCCAGTTTATCTTTTTTGAGATGAGGAGACCACATCTGTACGCAGTATTCGAGATGAGGGCGTACCATCGGTTTATATAAGGGCAATAAGATATTCTCAGTCTTATTCTCTATCCCCTTTTTAATGATTCCTGAACTCCAGAGAGATCACTGGGGAACCCAGGAAGCTGAGTAGCAAATACGCCTCCATAGCAGCCCCTGAACCTGCATGGGGCATATCAACAGCTTCTTTGCAACAGTGAGACACTTCCACCCTGGGCAGCTTGAAGTCTGGGAAGGGGAGGCACAACTGGCCTGGGGCTCCTCCAGGCAGGGGAAGGGAGGGCAGCTTGGGGCTCCAGCCATGCGGGGAGCAGGGGGTCACGGGGCTGCAGGGAGCTTGGGGCTGCGGCTGACAGGCCTCCAGACAGCCTGGGGCTCCTCTGGCCTAGGGCAGGCGCTTGGGTCTCTGGTTGGGGTGGGGGTGGGGGAAGATGATGGACAAAGGAGGAAGGTATGGGGCCGGGGACTAGCCTCCCCAAAGGGGGGGCTCCATCCACCGCCCATGCTAGTAACTAGCCTCTCTTCAAAGGCCTGTGTGAATACCCAGTAATGGAAGATTAGCAAGCAGTGCCCACATCCGAGGACAGCAGGGGAAGAGTTCTAGGCAAAAAAAAAAAAAAATCACACTGTAGCATCACTAACAAAAACAGAATCAGAACAGGATGGCAAGTCCAATGAGGGGTGCTTAATGAGAGCATGAACTGGACTCCACGTTGTTGCTTTGTAAATCTTTACCGGGGGAATCTGTCTTAAACAGGCCTCAGCAGCTGCCGTGGCCTCAGCACAGGGGTGGGCAAACTTTTTGGCCCCAGGGCCACATCTGTGTAGGGAAATTGTATGGCAGGCCATGAATGCTCACAAAATTGGGGATTGGGGTGCAGGGGAGTTCCAGCTGGGGCTGTTGGCTCTGGGGTGGGGGTGCAGGTGGGTGCTCCGGGCTGGGACAGAGGGCTTCGGAGAGCAGGAGGGGGGGGAATCAGGGTTGGGGCAGGGTTTGGGGGCATGGGAGGGAGTCAGGGTGGCAGGCTCCAGGTGGCGCTTACCTGAAGCAGCTCCCAGAAACAGCGGCATGTCCCCCCTCCAGCTCCTACATGGAGGTGCAGCCAGGCAGCTCTGCATGCTTTCCTGTCCACAGGCACCACCCCTGCAGCTCCCATTGGCTGTGGTTCCTGGTCAATGGGAGCTGTGGGGGGCAGCGCTTGTGGTGGGGGCAGCATGTGGCGCACCCTGGCTGCCCCTATGCATATGAGCTGGTGGGGGGACATGCCGCTGCTTCCGGGAGCCATGTGGAGTGGAGTAACACCCTGACCCCGCTCCCCAGCTGGAGCACTAGAGCAGGGCAAGCCCCAAACCCCACTTCCCGGTGGGAGCTCAAGGGCCGGATTAAAATGTCTGGAGCGTCAGATGTGGCCGCTGGCCCATAGTTTGCCCACCTCTGCCTTAGCAGCATGTGCCTTAGCCCCCTCCCCCGAGCACTGGCTTTCTGGGTAAGAAGGAGCGTGTTCAACACATCTCTTGTTACAGTGGAAAGAAAGTCCGCTTTTAATTGGTTCCCCCTACATCTCCCCCATAAACTGCAAACAGTTTGATCTTCAAAAGGATTTAGTCTTTCCTAACACAAGGCTTTTTTAACCTCCAATGATTACAAATGCAACTCCCCAGGATGAGCTTGAGGTCTGGGGAAGAAAACAGGGAGGGAGATGCATTGGGACAGGTGAAAAATTGGAGACAACCTCAGGCATAAAATTAGGGTGAGGCCTTTTGACAATTTTATCTCCCTACCACTGGGCAGCAAGCTCACACCCTCCTAGAAGAGCTAACAGCTATTAGAACACTGCTTTTTCGAAGATGCTTTGTAGGGTAGACACAGCAGCACGGTGAAGACTAGATTCAAGTCCCAGGTAGGGGGAGCCTCTCTCACAGGGAATAGGCATTCAACATTCTCTTAAGGAAAAATGAAACTGAGGAGTGAGAATATAGGTTTCTCTGACCACTCTGTGATGAGCAGAGAACTGCTACATGAACCCTGAAGGAAGTCACTGCTAACTTTCTGATTTCAAGTACAGTAGATATTCTAAAACCCCAGGGACACTTGCCCATAACAGGGTTAACCCTTTAGGCCGCTTCCAACACAAACCATGTCCATTGCAATCTGGAGGGCAGAGTTTTCCTGGATTGTAACAGTACCAACTTGACCCTAACCCTAAGTAAAATCAGCCTCCACAGTGATCAGCAGATTATTCTTTCTGCTGTCAGATGATGTGTTTGCGTTGGGGTGAATACTTCCTTGTTGCTGCAAAAGGAAGGCTGGAAGGAGTGGAAGACAAACCTGCAGCTCTCTGGACAGCTGGAAGTCTGTGTACGAGAGCTATCGGGGCCAGACTGGCTCTGCTTGGCTGATTTTCCTTCGGACTCTGTGGATCAAGGGAATGGGAGGGAAGGTGTAAAGGAGAGGACTGCTCCAGTCCTGCAGGAATGTGCCTGACCAAGATTTTCTGTCCCCCTGTGCCCTGATGAAGTTCCAGTCCGGACTCAAACAGGTCAATTAGTGCTTGTCCTGATCTGAAGAAAATGAGGATTTCACAGACTAGTTTAGGTGTTAATGGACCACTTTACCTTGAATGGTTTCTTAGAATGTGTTTACTTATGTTAAAGAATCTGTTCCACATTGCATTTAGCTGTGATACTGAGTACCCTTCCAAGAGCTGAAGAAGAGCTCCACATAGCTCAAAGCTTGCCTCTCAGCAATGGAGCCGGTCCCAGAAAAGATACTACCTCATTCACCTCGTGTCCCCAGGACCCCTTGAATGCAATACAGGACCAGGATCCCTAGACATCTTTTTATAGGAGCCATTTTAGAACAGGCTGGTATCGCATCTGAGGCTGGGTGCTCTGGTAGTGCTGAACTATGGGGGGCTGTTTCTGAAACTGAAAAGATGTACGCCTCTCTCCTAAGCAGCAGAGGCAGACTTGGAGAGTCTGGAGACCAGGCTGTGACTCTTGGTCTTGATTTCTTCCAGAGTGTCGCCTGTCTTATCACTTATACACATGGAGCCCAGGAGATCGCTACCGCACCCCCTAGTGGACACGGCTTTTCTATATAGTCCCACAACTCAGCACTAAAGGTGCTGAATCCCATTGGTGGGAATGCACAGAGGCCCTTGATGAAGAAATAAGGGGTTTGATTTTGATAAGTTGGAGGCAGAAATTCAGCTGCCCTGGCACCCTGAAAATGAAATACCCTTCCTTCATAAGTGGGACATTTTGCTCTGGGCCATGAAAACTAAAAAATGCTCCAATTCCAAAACCACTCTGGCTAATAATCAGCTGGATGTTGACTATAATATCGTTTGCATAAAGTAGTCCACTTGCTGAAGGAGAAAAGCTGAAGTTAGCCTACTACAGCTAACATCCTGACTCTCCCTGCCACAACCCAGCCGAGGGCAAAGAGTCCTAAAATGCTGCCGATTCTAAGAAACCAAACCCACAATCGCCATAAGCAGATATCGTAACATTTTAATCCTCTTGACAGGAGACGTTACTGGCTTGGTAAATCAACATGCACTTTGAGCAAGATTCAATAAAAATTAAATCAGGCTTCAGACATTTTACTTACTGGAGCCCTTCAGTGTTAATAATTCAGTTGCAAAAGCAAGCATGGGGGAAGGAAGAGAATAGAGGGTTGATGAGGGGAGAAACTGCAGCTTTATTAGGATTTATATGAATTTCCAAAATACCCTCCCCTCTTCCTTAACTGCAGGAAAGAAGGCACCGTGGGAGTAGCTAAGTATTTTTTCATTTAACTTAGAAGGAAGAAGAAACTATTAATATTCAAGTAAATCTGAAGGTCTGACAGTCATGAACTTGCAAAACGCTTCCCAGTTTTGTGTCAGAGTAACCCAAGTAAAAAGTAGTTAAACTAGAAACACTTCTAATTTGACTCAGCTTTGAGAGTGAAGCAGAGCATGCACTGATTAAGGTTTACCTTTATACTAGTAATCTGGAAGTAAACGCCAAACAAAAGCATAATTTTTTTTACTCCTAACTTTACATTGATATAGACTTATCTATCAGAGGAAGGCATTTGAGCGTTTAGCAGTTAAAAAGTTGGCTGGGAATAGGATTACTTTAAGATGGATAGATACATAAACAAACACTCTGAATCTTATCATTCAAGTGCATTAAACAATATACTTCATTTCAGGGTCACACCTGAAAGCCAAGATATGATGGGCTTTACAACACATCTTAATCAAAAGATAATACAAACCAGATGATTCAGAATTTTCTCCTACTACCTAACAC
This sequence comes from Malaclemys terrapin pileata, assembly GCF_027887155.1. Lineage (NCBI taxonomy): Eukaryota > Metazoa > Chordata > Testudines > Emydidae > Malaclemys > Malaclemys terrapin. The sequence continues at coordinate 1,470,231 of NC_071525.1, read as the reverse complement.
AGCAATTCCCTGTAAATCACTCCCATCAATTCTGCACCTCCAAGGAAGCGGATTCTCCATTTCACTTCCCTAAAGAAACTCACCGGAAAAAAAAAAAAAAAAACGAAACAAAATCCTCAAATGGTGGCGAAGTCCCCTAAGGGAAAACAAAAGAGCTATAAAACATGTTTTGTTTCAGACTTGATAGAGACTGTAATTATCTCCAACTGTATCTCTGTAGGTGAGCAAGCTTTACTGACTGGATCACAAAAATGCTGGTGTCAGAGTTTAGAACCAACACTTAGGAGTTAACAGACTCCCAGGGAGAAGGAGTCCAGAAGAGAAGCAGAGAGGACACCCCCATTACACCCCCACCCCATGCAGTCCTACAAGAGAAAGTCTAGAGACATAGTAAATACTTTGATATATAGGGGAAAACTTCCCTCATCAGTTGGAGCCTATTCCTCTCTCTTCTACTCCTCATTAGTCATCTCTTTTGGGGGGTGCTGAACCCCACTCTGGAGAGGCAAAGCAGCTTCTCAGCTGGACAGTATGTGACCTGGGGCTGGGCATGCTGCCTCCACACCAGGTTTGTTTTTCTCCAAAGGCTACATTACAAACTTGCTTTTTGATCAGATTCCTGTAAGGCGAAGCTGGGGACATACAGAAAGACCCTCACCACCCTTGTTCTCCACCTACCATCAGTAACTTCCTGACAAAGGAACAAATTCATAGACACAACCAAGGTGCAGAGACCAGAGATTCCCACTGCCCCCAGTTACTGCAGCTCCCTTCTCCAATACAGCCTCATGCTCTAGCTCCCCAGAGTGCCTCATGTGCCAAACACTGCTGCTGCTAGGACCTTCATGGACTTATTCCAACCCCTCCTTTTCTACTCCCCCGCCATCCCGCACCCTTTACCCTCACCTAGAATCAGCCTGCCCACTGCTCCCCTCCCTAGTTTCTCAGCAATGAGTGCAAGAGCCTTCTCCTGTGCATCTCTTGCCATCCTGAATGGTTTTGCAGCAGCTCTGCCTTGTTGACTCCCCAGCTGCACCCATTCTCTCCCCCTTGAGTGGGCATCTTGGGATAAAAGCCCTGCAGCATGGCTGTGGCTGGCCCAGGTCAGCTGACAGACTCACGGGACTCAGGTTGGGGGCTAAGAATTGCTGTGTAGACATTCAGACTCAGACTGGAGCCCGATCTCTGGGACCCTCCCCCATTGCAGCGTCCCAGAGATCAGGCTCCAGCCCGAGCCTGAACATCTACATAGCAATTTTTCAGTCATGAAGCCCAAACCCCGTGAGCCTGAATCCATTGACCCGGCCCAGCCACAGGGTTATCCCAGTGTAGGCAGATGCTTAATTTCTCCCCTTGCCTCGGCTACTATTCATCTCTAAATGAGTTCACTCTAATGTGCACTGGGGTACAGTGGAGATAAGAAATGCTACCTAGAGTGTTGCATTGTTCTGTATTTCAGTTCAAGAAAAACATGCAGCCACAGCCACAAGATGTACAGCTGAAGAAAGGGAAGGATAAGCTGTGCTAGGGTGAGCTGTGCTTGCTACTCCAAGTGCAAAGCTTAGAGTAAAGTGTGTCTGTTGTAGCCTAGTGCAGCGACAGCCAGGGAGCCAACCCGTTACCAGGCTCACATCATTTAGCTGAAGTTCAAGGCAGTCACTGGCAAGGCGGAACTTTCGCCCTCACTTGCTCCTTCACAGGTCTCTCTAGCTTTGGGCTGTTTCACTTCTTGGGTCACAAATCAGTAACAGAAGAGAACCAAGGAGTCCCCACTGCCAGTCCCCTGCTATTAAGAACAAAGAAATTGCAGAGTGGATCAGATTTGAGACTCACGTAGTCCAGTATCCCGTCTCCAACACTGGCTAGCACCGGAGGCTTCAGAGGAAGGCAGAAGAGCTCTGCAGTAGGCAGACGTGGGACAATCTTTTACTCCCCTATTAGTTAGAAAAACCCCTCAGGATTTAAGCCAAAAGGTTAATCTCTCTTGCCTTTTTTATTTATTTATTTATTTTATTAAAGGCATTCTGGGTATTCTTGATATCCATATAAATGTCCAATTCCTTTTTGAGTCTGGTCAAGTTCTGGGCCTTAACATCTTCCTGTGGCAATGAGTTCCATAGTCTAATTATGCATTTTGTAGTTCCTTTTATCCATTTTTAATTTGCCATCTTTTATAATCCATTGACTGTCCCCTTGTTCATGTGTTTTGATAATTTATGAGACAAGAAAAAATTTCTCACTACCTTCTGCCTAGTTTATCGTTTTATACACTTATATCCCATCTTCTTCATATTACCATTAAAACTACACTCTCCCACACTTGTCATTAGACCCAGAAGAGTCTTTCCTCTGTGGTGCCTTTGAACACCACTCTCCTCCACACAAAAGAAAGCAAGTCAGTTGACTTCAGGACTGACCTTCAATCCCAACTGAGCCAGAAAGTTTATCTGGTTCTTGCATGTGGAAAGCTATCACCTTCCACAGGGTTTCATTCTACACGACATCCTGGGAATCACCTTTTGAAGGACGCTATCATTACCCCACATTCAACAACAAACCTGGCTGTATACCAACCATAGATTAAATTAACAACCTGTGTCATAGATAAATCAAAGGCTGTTCCTACCCTGCAGGACCTTCTCGATATGACAGATGAGGGTTATCACAGAGAACAGCAATGCCATACTGACACAGGATGCCTCTGTTAAGTATACGTGGGTGACATTCCCTTGATGCTGAATCAGGTACTGGAAGGCCTAACAGCTTGGAAAGCTGAGGGACATGGGGTGGCAAAGCAAGTTTGCTAACAAGAGTTTGCTATGGGTCCGTAGATACTGCAGATTATCTGGCATTCTAGTTAACAGGGCGGCTAACAGGGGAGTTTGAGAGGGAGTTCTCATTGGAGGAGAAGGTACCTGTATTTGCATCTGTCCTGGGTGTTCCTGGGTGTTCTTGTGTGTTTGTTTGTTTTGGTTTGTAGAGTAAAGTGTGTCTGTTGTAGCCTAGTGCAGCGACAGCCAGGGAGCCAACCCGTTACCAGGCTCACATCATTTAGCTGAAGTTCAAGGCAGTCACTGGCAAGGCGGAACTTTCGCCCTCACTTGCTCCTTCACAGGTCTCTCTAGCTTTGGGCTGTTTCACTTCTCCGGTACGAGAAATGCAGGTTTCCATTCCCAGACACTGAAGAAACAGTGTGACCCCACGTCTCATTTCCACGGCATCCTTGTGCTGCATAGATTAACCAAAGAAACAAGAGAGATGATTTGAAAAGCTACAGATGAGTTGCTAATGTAGACAATCACGGGATGGATAGTGGACCAGAGCTGCTAATGCTGGACTGATTCGATGAGACGTGTGCACACCCACCACCCGTTACACACGTGGGAGTGGGACAAGTGCTGTTCCGAGGTTGAACTGATAAGCCTCAGAAACAGAGTCAGTAGATCAACAAAAACTCAGTTACAACTGAAACTATTCAGTAAAGCTAAAACAGAGGGGCCAAGCTACACAGCTGTGTATTGAGACTGTTTTCCTCCAATGGCTCTTTCGCTCCACGGCCCCCATCTTTAAATGTCGCAACACATCTTTCCGTGCTGGAGCAGCCACATCCTTCATCCAAAGCGCAGAACTTCCATTAGTCCAGGCTGATGGGTTACAACTCTTGGACTGACACTCAGCAATGCCAAAGCAAGTTTGTTAACATTGTTGCCCCTTCGTCCTATGTGCCATCCTACATGCCTAACGCCACATAACCCACAAATACAAAGAGGAGGCCTATGGGGGAAAAAAAAGCAAGGCCTTTGATTCTCCTAGTAAGAAGATGGTTAAAGTTTTATCATCACAACAACAGGGAAGAATGCTCCAGGCTGGGGTATCCAGTGCAGAAGCACAGTTGTAGCTATAGGAATTCTATGTTCCGTACCCTCAGAGCTGACCCAGACGGCTGGAACGTGAGTAGCACTGTCTCCCTTGCAGAACTAATAGGGAAGGTAGTTTGGAACCTGGTGCTAAGGCTACAACATCCAAGTGCCACAGAAGCAAAAAACAGATGTTTCCAGACCTAAACTTTACACATTTCTATTGCTACCAAGGCCTCCAGTCTACACACAAGCAGCAACTACAGTAGCAATGACACAAGCAGGCAGCAGTAATGCTGGCTAACACATCCCGAAAGTTTAAGTCTTCCTTTTACCAGCCAGATCTCTGGCCTCAATTACACGGATGGATTATCAAGGACTAGACAAATTCGGTTGCCCCATCCCCTATCTGAATCAAGGCAAAAGGAACAATTTTGCTGGTATCTTCGCATGCTGACTATGCCACAGGGAAAGCTTCTAAAATGATGTTTTTGAAAAAAGGTCCAGAAGACCAGCATCTCCCCGGTGAAGGAGTAGAACTCCTGTCAGAGATACTTCAGCTGCATTATCCTTCAATACCTGATCTGGTGCCACTGCAAAAATATGTAATGCTTTGTTTGCACTTTTGATCTAGCAATCGCAAAGCATTTTACAGAAGTAGGCAAGTCTTACTCCTCTTCTACAGATGGGAAAGCTGAGGCATAGAGTGGTTAGGGGACCTGAACTTTGTCTAGTCCTCGATAATCCAGCTGTGTAATTGAGGCCAGAGATTTAAGAGTCCAGGGAAGGGGTAGGGACGGTTTTATGGCCTGCAGCATGCAGGGGGTCAGACTAGATGATCATAATGGTCCCTTCTGACCTTAAAGTCTATGAGTCTATGAGTCTATGAGTAAAGCAAGGGACTGGGAACCTGGGCTCCAGTCACACGTCTGCCAGCAACACATTGTGTGCCTTGGGGAAAGTCATCAGTCCTGTGACAATTTCCAAGTGTAAAAGGGTAAGAGGGCATGTATTAGTAAGTCATTCTTTAACATACGTACATGATTCTTCCTGCACAACATCTAAAGATCCAGCCTTTCCTCTCCATCCTGTGAGAACTCTCATCCCAGATCTCAGTCATGTCTTGACTCCTGCAGCACCCTCTTCTCTCGCCTTGACAAATCCATTCTTGCCCCCATTCAAAACATTACTACAAATACTTTCTTCTCTCCTCACTTTGGCCAGTGTCACCACACTCTGTCACTCCACTGGCTCTCCCTACTCCACTGAACCAAACAACTTCTCTTAACTTTCAAGGTCCTTCACGGCCAATCGCCATAGTACCTATCACCTTATATGATACTGAGATGCGGACTCCTGCCTCCACTCTGTCAACAATGCCAGACCTTACTGCCCAGTTCTTAAACTTTAAACAAGCACCTTTGTGCTTTCTCCCATGCTGCCCCTCACTCAAACCGTCAACGTTACCTCACTGCCCTCCTTAAACTCTCCTTTGCCACAATGCCTACAACAGAATTGGTAATGGTTAGCTAGCAACAGAGGGTCCTGTGGCACCTTTAAGAATAACAGAAGTATTGGGAGCATAAGCTTTCATGGGTAAGAACCTCACTTCTTCAGATGCAAGACTGAATGAATGGTTAGCTAGTGTACCATGGCCACTGCCCAACTTGCTGACCAGTACTGTCTCACTGTTACCTTCATCTCCAACCATACTAAGTCTGTAAGCTCCCAGGGGCAAGAACCACCTTTTTGTTCCATGTTTGTATATCACCACCTAGCACAATGAGGCCCAGGTCCATGACTTGCGATAATGCCCAGACAAATAACTTGGAAATGCTCTAATAAACTGATGAATGGGGGAGCATAGCTTTGTTGGTCCCTTCCTCCACATGCATAAAGCCTCTAGCATGAGTCTTCGGGTCTAAAGGAGTGAGAATTACATTTCTAACTAAACAGATGCCTCTATCTTCTTTGGCTCAAAAGATTCCACATCTCTATCGCAGTGAGAACGAACAGAGGCATGAAAAACATCTCCAATGGAGATTGCAGAGGCGGGGATGTTTGTTTTACTGAGGAGATGTGGTAAGGGCACAAAAATAATGGTCTCAAGATAAATCAGGACCTCCTATTCACCCTGAGATGAGATGGAAGAACAAGTGGACATTCAATTAAACTGAAAGGTGGCAAATTCAAAGCTGTTAAGAGGGAATATTTTCTCAGACACTGGAACTCCTTGCCCCAAGAAATCATTGGCAGGATTAAAACAGGATAGGGCATTTGTACTAAATGTAAGTATTATAGTATACATATTAAGCTAGATGGACTGCTCAACTGATCCAGTCTGGCATTTCTTAAAGGAAAATTTCCCTGGCCAAGTTAGCCTTCAGCAACACAAGGCCTCTCGCTACCGCCCCCTCTCTCACCTGAGAACAAGCAGTGCCCACTTTCCTTAGTCATCTTTGCTCCAGCTGCACCAGAAGCTATTATGAAGTGAGCAGCCAGTGAGGCACAGCTGACAACACCTGAGTAGCAGGTGCAGCTCCCTGGGCTCTTGCCCCCGAGAAGAAAGCATGACAATACCAGTGAAGAAGAAAGGAACACATCAAAACGGGCCCCAGCTCCTGTTGCGCATGGAGCTGCTCATCTTTCATAAAGTCAAAGAGGTACAACTCACCCAGCATGCCCCTCTGCCATTGCCTCAGGAGTTGGTCCAGTGTCTGTGCACTGCTGCACATCTGTCCTGTTATTGAGCATGGGGCGGGGGAGAGAAGAGTTTCACATGCAAAACTTTTTTCTTTTGGTTTTTTCCTTCCCCCATCCTTCCATTTAAAAATCTCAGTTCCCCAAGCAGCAGACATGCTGCTGTGACTATGACAACGTGGGACATCCAGTCCCTGGAAGCAATACATGGGACATAGTTTAATTGGGGCTGCTGTCCACCACTCACACAACAAGAACTACAGTCCATCAGTCTGGATTCAAAAAGATGTTAAAAGCCAGTTATTTATGGGTCACCCTAGATTGCAAGCTTACATGCAAATACTATCACACTAAACTAGCTTGAATAGTCCAAGAGCAGAAACTGTCTCCTGAACAAGTTGGTAGGGTTCACCTGGGGAGCCAATACTCAAACACTACGTAGTTTGGGGCTCATTCTCTGCTACTCATTTGGAGAATATTGTGCCCTAAGTTTGATTAAACTCTGCTCACGTTACACTAGTAGACACTAAGCTTGATCATACCATGACAATTATCACAGGCAAACTGAAACCAACAAAACTTGTATGGTTACCAGGCCTAGCCAATATTCCTCCACTTATCTATCGTCAGAATGCAGCCAGCAAACTGAATGCCAAGGTAAAGCAAGGAGAGAGATCACTTGATCATTGCCTGTTAGGTTCACTCCCTCTGGGGCACCTGGCATTGGCCACTATCGGCAGACAAGATGCTGGGCTGGATGGACCCTTGATCTGACCCAGTATGGCCATTCTTATGTTCTTAAATGCCACACTTGCCATTGATCAGGGATATCGGAGATGCACCCCACCACCACCTGTGCAAGAGAAATCCTACATGGACAGTGCCGCATGCTCACCATCCAGCTGGTATCAACAGCTCACTGGGGCAGACAGAATGGGAGAGAGCTCCTGCCATTACCACCAACTCCCACATCACCAGGCTGGACAAATGGCTACCAGGCTTTGAGCTCCCATACCACCTTTAAAGCCAGCTTAACAGATTCAGGTGTGGCACGGTTCCCTGTGCCAGGACTGCCCATACCCGGGGCACCCAGGGAAGCCCATTGGGCATCTGTGGAGGATGCTGCACACAGGCCGGATGGCTGCTCTTTGTGTTGGGCTCCCAAGGGGCTTTCCCAAATTGAACCTTGCTGACTGGCTCAAGAGCATTTAGCCTTTTCTTCCTTTTAACCCTTGCTTTGTCCATGCCAAGCGCTATCCATAGAAAGGGCATGTCGGCCCTGCCAGCTCATACCAGAGGACTAAATCTCACAGCCCTTCTCCAGTTCAAGAAATTCATCAAAATATTACACAATTTAAACCAATAATTAAAGCATTTCTTTGTGTCCACTGAAACCCACTGTAGGGGACAAGCCAAGATCAGGCACTTAAGTCTCCCACCCAACTGCTGGTGAAAGGCTCAGAGAGTCTAGGCCTCCTGTTTGAAACAGGTCCGAGCCTAAGCAAGACCGTCTCTGCCCTCCAATGGTTTCAAGGAAGAATAACCAACTTGCCCTGAAGGGATTTAGCAGAGGAAACCTTAGAAGCAGATTTCAGAGTAGCAGCCGGGTTAGTCTGTATCTGCAAAAAGAACAGGAGTACTTGTGGCACCTTAGAGACTAACACATTTATTAGAGCATAAGCTTTCGTGGACTACAGCCCACTTCTTCGGATGCATATAGAATGGAACATATATTGAGGAGATATATATACACACATACAGAGAGCATGTTTGTTTCAACGATCTGCAACCTTGGTACCAAACACATTTCATCTCTCTACAGACCTCAACTCTGCTTCACCTGCACCTTCCTTTCCCCTCTCACTAAACTTGTATATTAGGGAAGTCTGGGACCTGAGGACAAGGTACCAGGCACCAGCTTAAACATACAGGGAAGCGACAGCACATCAGCCTCCATCTCAAACAGCTCCACTGGCTCCCTATTCATTTCAAGATGCAGATCCCAAGAGCCCTCCCCCTTTACACGGACTCTCCAGGGACCTGCTCCCCGCAGTACCAAAGATCTTGCCTCACTCCACTCCCACCTCCCTGCTTGTCTAAACTCTTCCTCCAGGCATCTCCACTCCGCACGCACCGTGGAGACCCCAGAGCTTTCTTTGCACCTTCCATGATCTAGAACAGGGGTTCTCAAACTGGGGGTTGGGACCCCTGAGGGGGATTGCGAGGTTATTACATGGGGGGCTGTGAGCTGTCAGCCTCCACCCCGAACTCCGCTTTGCCATCAGCATTTATAATGGTGTTCAATACATTAAAAAGTGTTTTTAATTTATAGGGGGGGGTCGCTCTCAGAGGCTTGCTATGTGAAAGGGGTCACCAGTACAGTAAGTTTGAGAACCACTGATCTAGAACATTTGTAAAATGTATCTGATCATTTGCAACTCACCTAACACCTCTCCCCCTTTTGCCTAGAGAAAGTAATTAAGTTAACTACTTTGCTGGGAGTGGGAGAGGCTGCCCTGTGTTCTTGACCAAAATTTGACACCATCCTGTGACACAGGTGACTCTACAGTCCACCTACCTAGCGAGGTGGTTGCATCTCACTGCAAGTGAACTGATTCTTGGCATATGGGGACCCAGGTCACTTGCATCTCACTGCAAGTGAACTGATTCTTGGCATATGGGGACCCAGGTCACTTGCCTTGAAGGCCAGTAATCTCAGATCCTGTCTGTTGCTCCATACCAGAGCCACCCTGCTTTAAACACAGACATATGGCAGCCCCTATGGCAGCCATTGAGATTTTTCTGTGTAGCCATATTTGTAAAGTGAGATCCCTCAGGACACAAAGATGTTAGAAAAGATTCTAAATGAACTACAACAGGGGTCGGCAACGTTCGGCATGCGGCTCACCAGGGTAAGCACCCTGGCAGGCCAGGCCAGTTTTATTTACCTGCTGACGCGGCAGGTTCGGTCGATTGTTCACCATCCCGGGCCAATGGGGGTGGCGAGAAGCGGCGCGGGCGAGCGATGTGCTGGCCGCGGCTTCTTGCCGCCCCCATTGGTCCAGGACGGCGAACCGCGGCCAATGGGGGCCACGATCGGCCGAATCTGTTGTGTCAGCAGGTAAATAAAACTGGCCCGGCCCACCAGGGTGCTTACCCTGGCAAGCCGTGTTCCGAACGTTGCCGACCCCTGAACTACAATAAGGGAAAGGACTGTGCTAAAAGCAGCAAAGGAATACTCAAAATGGGAATAAGTCTGTATAGTCCTTTGAAAAAGGTATCTGACAACTTTTCAGAGTAGGAAGTTGTGGTAAAAAGACAGCTACCATTGCCACCAATAAAGAGAAGCAAGAATAGAACTAGACTGCCATCTACAATAACTGAAGGACATTTAGAAGCCTCCTTAATGCTAGCTGAGAGGCAAGAAGATTAGCTTGTGTTCTCTTCTTCCCAAGTGGAAGGCAAACAAATACACCTACATGACAAACTGACCATGTCCCTGCACAGGAAGCCTCAGGAAACAATGGGACAACTCCCACCACCATGTGAAAAATAGGACCAGGGAAGAAGAGAAGCCATCCAATCCACAGGGCACCGCAAACAGAGTGGCCCAGTCACAAGGATTCCAGTTAGCTAAAACCAGCCTTCATGCAAGCCACACTCAGACTGATTGGTTTTTACTCTAAATTTCATTCTCCCACCCACCTCAAATCTCAACTCTTCTAGGCAACCCAACCCAAACTGTTTCTCCACCCGCACTTCTGCACCAGACGCACGCTCCCTAAAACACAGGATCAAACTAATGAAAATCAGTCTAAAAAAACTGTCAAGTATCAGAGGGGTAGCCGTGTTAGTCTCAATCTGTAAAAAGCAACAGAGGGTCCCGTGGCACCTTTAAGACTAACAGAAGTATTGGAGCATAAGCTTCCGTGGGTGAATGCTCACTTCATCAGACGCAAATCTGATGAAGTGGGCATTCACCCACGAAAGCTTATGCTCCAATACTTCTGTTAGTCTTAAAGGTGCCACAGGACCCTCTGTTGCACTAAAAAACTGGTAGAGCATTATTCTCACACAGGTCTATGTAACCTTCTTCTTCACCACCCACAGGGAGAAGAACTTGCAATCCTGTAACAATGTCTTTCCATTGATTCCCATCTTTTATGCTGTGGTGCACCTTAAACTAAATCTCTTACTAAAGCATACAGGACCTTACCCCAACTCACCAGCAGGAACTCCACAGACAAATGGATTAAACCTCAGAGACCAGAGGAAGACAGTAGAAGCAACATATTTTATACATATATACATATACACACATACATACACAAAAACAAAAGCCACAGGAAAACAGATTCTTCAAACAGAAATCAAGAATAGTTGAAGTTGCATTAATTCAAAGATGATTTACTAAAACAAGTTTATAATCCACAAGGTTTGGGGATAAAAAAATGTGAGCCTACTCAGATGTATACAATATTGAACACGTAACTAACAGCTTCTTGGTCTGGAAGCATGCGAAGTTATGTATTGGTCCAGTTAAAAGAAACACATGACATCCCCACATTATCCATCACATTTGCACAGAAAGAAAACTAGAACTAAGCTTTCAGCCTAACCACCTCAATGCACATTAAAGCTACAGGCAAATTAAAAGTGCACCTTCCATGATATAGAACAGGGGTTCTAGGGGGAAGTCTTCTTACTTCTGCAAATCCAACTGATTTTAAACAGAGGAGTCAATCCAAAAAGCCAATTTCCACCATCTTGGTATCTAGAATTTCAAAAAACAGAAACCCTGCTAGATCCTAATTAATGTATTTAAAAATAAATACTTCTTTTGGACAAAAGAAAATATTAAATCAGTCTTCTATTGTTTACTGGTATTGAAAATTCTTTACATGCTCTAACAAAGCAAAGGTCCTGCTTACCTTAAGACTCTCCACTCATGCTACCCAAGAGCCACTTTAAATTCAGACATGCTAAAGATTCCAGTTTCACCCTCAAACAAAATGCAAGCCTTTATATAAACTGAAGATTTTAAACAGATTTTGGCTTCTCATTCTGAACCTGCTGGGGCAGCTAACCAGCAGCGTACGATGAAATCATTTGTCTAATGACTCAAAAGAGCCTGACATATGCAATGCTACAATGTCTTAACTTCCATCTATGCTGAATACAAACCAACATCTATGTCGTAAAATGCATTTCAACACAGCACATACAAAATGGCTGGCTCCCAAGATGAGCATTTCCATACAATACTATAAAAAGGATAACAACCTAAAAAGGTAATTATGACTTAACGAGTAGGCAGTCAGAAGAGAGATCTTCAAGAACACCGGTACCAAACGCTAACAAATAAAAACACGCTGCTCTTCGAATCCTGATACTTCAGCTTGTAAGTTGTCAAGGAATATTACACTCAATTCACATTAGTGTGTAACTTGCAAAGAAATACTATGGTGTGATTGGGTATTTGTAGATGTGGAAAATTTACGCAGCTAAGGAGAGAAAGTAGGCCTATCATGTAGGTTTTATCATGAACAGAAAATGCATCTTTCTTTAAAGGGAACACAAAATCCTAAATCCTCCTTGACAAAGGAAAAATTGAAAGCCAAGAAATATTCTTAAATATTCCAAATGCTGAAAGTGAGAAGAGTCATTCATAAAAATAAGAGATTTAAATTAGGTTTTTATTCATAATTTAATTCAGATTGTGCAAGAGTAAAAAAATAAAGATAACATTTAAAAAGACAAACCGTAATGCTAGTTCTCAACAGAATCAGGGAGCTGTCTCTAGATTGCAGCAGACCATAAATTCTTATAGTCATTTCAGCGCAAACTCACTAAACAGTTCCACTGTTTTCCCTTACAAACCAGTTCTTTAGATCTGAATGATCAGAGCAAATGTAAGTACTCACATAGAAGAAACGGTAACATTACGACAGCTCTATTCATTAATGTGCATACTTAATTCTCATCTCCAACACAAATTCGGGGTCTTTGCAGTACAATGTATCTAGAAAGCAAATTAAAAAAAATGAATGCAAAAAAATTGTTGTGGTCAGTAAGATAAAATTACAACTTCTAAATCAATTCACTGTCTCACAGAACAAAATGCCCATAACTGCAACGGAGTATAGGAACTGTACAGCAGTTAGCACACCACCACCCCAACCAGAACCCAAAACTGCAACTGTCCAGATGTGTGGAAGCTCAGAATGTTCTATAATTTTGCTGCCATGTGTTTGACTTTTGTACGGTACAAACCCAACTGTGTGTAGCAGATGGCATAAAAAAAAAAAGTATTTCTACTACAATTTGTCAGACTCTACCAAGAAAGAGGAGCAGAATGAGCAAAATATTAGTATTTGCTCTAGTATCTAAAACTTCATTTCTCAGGTGTTTTTTTTTTCTGAAAAGCTAAGTTATTAAAACCAGTTTGGTATTAAAACAGGGACCTTAACTAACCACAGCTGTTGGATACAGCAAGGCAGTCTGTATGTTTCCCCACCTCAAAATCATTTAAAATATGAGGAGACAAAAATATAAGCTGCTTCCCCCCTCTTTCCGAAAGCCAATGGGGGTGGGCGGGGAGAAGAGGAATCTCTTTTCCTCACAAGGAATGTGGCTGTAATTGAATGTTTGGGGAAACTGGTCCTGCAAGGCTGCAAACATTATCCACTCTCAATGAACTGGTCATTTAAAAATAAAGAGGGGGCAAAGGGGGAGTTTTCCTCTTAACAATCCTCCTCCAGCTTTACTCCCCATCCGTCAGCCTGAGCAAGCAGAGATGACGCAGGCTGCCTTATATAATAGCCTGTGATTTCCTAGACTGCAGGCCTTCCCTTTGTGCTCTGTATACACTTACACACACGCACACACAGATTCACAGCCCCTGGCACCGTGCCAGCACTAACCCTCGTCAGCTGGTTGACTCCATTCACAGAGAGGGGTTGGAGCTGACATGAAAAGAAGGGGGGGGGGGGAGCTATTACATCAAGCCATCAGCACTACAGACAAAAGAAATTTTTTTATATACCCAAAATAAGCCTTCCCTTGCAGCTTTAGATCAGGGAGAGTCGTATTTAGTAATTCCACAAGAACACCGCACTATGAACAAGGAACCTGAACAGAGGTGAGGTTTTTTTGGGAGGTAGGGGAGGGAATCAGTCCAACAGCAAACACAAGCAACGGTGCAGTTTTCTCTTTAAATATAATGTAAAAACATTACATTTAACCTTCCAACTCATGTTAAAGGAGAGAAAAAACAGCCATGATAATCCATAAAGAGCCTTTTGTCTGTTAAAAAGGACAGTCTAAAGAATACTTACAGGTACAATATCCTGCTGCCTCCTTTAGTTGTCAAGAAATTAGAGACAGAGAGAAAAGAAGGGGGAAGAGAGACAGAAAGAAGAGAAGACAGAGTGAGAAGGGGGAGGGAGGGAAAGAAAGACAGATTTTTTTTTTATGAGAAGCCCTCTCCGTAGAACATGGGCGGCCCCGCGTGCCATCCCCCTCTAGGGACCTGCAGAAACCCTGTCTCAAAACGGGCACTTCCCTGCCAATCATGCGCTGTACTGTTATATTAAACAAAAGAAAAGGGGGATGCTTACTTTTACCCATGATGCCTAGCGGGGGCAGGGGAAAAAAAAAACCAGTTGCAGCCGGTTTGTAACCTCAGGACATGGAATTATCTCTTAATTTTTTTAAGTCGTTTGTGGTATAAAAGTCAGTTAGCTGCCTCTCTTCCCCCCCCCCCCCCAGCAGATTCTGGCATCTTGCCAAACTTTGTCTTCATTCATGAGAGCTCATTTCCTCCAACGCTATTTTAACTGTTTAGTTCCCAAAACAAATTTTAAGGACATTCCATCAATGTGGAGAAGCAATTAATAAAGATGTATCCATAAGAAAGAGAATGCCGATAATCTCATTTGTCTGCATCTCGCCAACACACATGCTTACCTCCCTGGTGTTAGGAGTCAGAGAATAGCTAATGCAGGAAAGATGGGGATTTTTGTAGCATTCCTGAAATCATGGCGTCAGACATCGAGGCATCAGCCCCTCAATTTTTCCCCTCCAATACCAATAACTTGATTGTAACTGGCATACTCTCTTCCTACAATCAATTTGTTACAGGTGTTTCAGAGGTGATCAGCTACAGCTCTTGTACACGTTCCAGCCAAACCCAGGTAGATCACCATACCAAGATTACTCTACCTTCCATGCATGCCACACCATCAACGGAAATGAAACCACCACTTCACAGGATCCTCATTGTCTTAACAGCTCTATCCCTGACATGCTCACAATGCATTTCTCTACATACTAGGCTTATGACTGATATTTTGTTGGCGTTTGATAACACACTAAGAAAGTACCCAAAGGTTCCGACCAAGGCATCATGTTTTTGTAGGAAAGGAGGTGTGCAAAAAAAAAAAAAAAAAAGTTACTTTATATTCCATCTGGTGTTCATGTAATATAATAGCCCTTATTCCAATACCTGTGCAGATCAGCAGGGCTTGAAAAAAATGTATCCAATGCTTACTAGTCCAAGTAAACACTCAATTTATTGTTCAGGCCAAAATACCCAAAACCCTCCCCTGACCCCACTGCAAGTCAGTCACTATTACCTAGAGAGAGATAAAACAGTGCATGTGCTTACAGTACTCGGCAGTATCTCCCAAGAGCAAGGGAAATCAAATCAAGTGGTTTTAAGTCTAATCTACATGCTTTTTCCCCTGAACCCCTTCCATTTGTCTAGTCTAGCTAAGGTGCCCATCTGCAGATGGTCGGACATGTTCAGGCTGTCCATCCCCGGAGTAGGTCCGGTCTCAGATCTTCCCTGACTGGCTGAGCTCAAAGACTCTGGCCTCTTGCTCTCAGTTTTCCTCTACCTCATCCTCCACTGGTCAGCCATCCACTAGAACCCTGGACACCCCAGACCCATAGTAGTTGGGGCCCCATCTGCCCAGTGTCTCCTGCTCATCAGGCCTCCCCATGACTTGACGTCCTAGCAGCAAGATGTTGGGTCCTTCCCTAAAATTTGGGCCTGAAAGCTCATCTTCCACCAGCTGTTTCCTTCCTGACTATATCCCTATGAGGACTAGGTCTTGCCCAATGGACTGGACTCAATACCACTAATCTCTGCTCCCCACAGCAATGTTGGTCCTTTGGAGATGTGGTGTACCATTCTGGTATGCCCAGTCTTGCTTCTCTTGGACTTCTGCTACATACTACATCTAACTCCAGGCTCTGAGCTATTCCTCAGCCCTCTCACTCAGACTTTCGCATACTGCCGGGCGACAGGTGATGGGGGAGACAACAGGGCTGAAGAGCACCACTCAAATGGTATAAGGAGGAACTGCCACACCTGCACTCCTAAAGCAGCCCCAATCACCCAGCCCAATTATGTTTGGGGAGAGTAGGTTTGTCAAGTCCTACGTTGATGCATTACAACTGTGCCAACATAAAGCAATTTCAAACTGCAAATCCCTGCAGCTCTATATAGTACAGCGTGTGTACATGGCACTTTATAGGTACACGGGAAGGCAAGGCCCTTGCCCCCAGGAGAATTTAAGTCTAGATTATATAGGTGCAATCTAACAACTAAGGATCAGGTGCAAGAGTGGAAGCAGATGGCACTGGAGGCTTGTGAGGAGAAAAGTCAGATGCAACTTGTGAAGAGAGATTTGACAGAGGAAAAGAAGGTTTGGTTGGTGCAACAGAGATAAGGCAGATCCATTATTAGGGAATGGTGTGAAATTGGTGGTACTGATGACGCATGAGAATTTTGTTCAGTAGAACAAAAAAAACTGCAAACACACAAAAACTGCTCAGTAACCATACTGCTGGCTTCCTCCAGCCCAATGAATGCCCATCAGCTCTGGGTCTCTGTACTGAGATCATTTTCAAACACTGCCATGAACTAGAATTAAGTCCTACTAAGATGACAACATTCTACACCCCTATTTGCTGCAAAAATATACTGAACTACTAAGAATGCTCAGCTACCATGAGGCAACCCAATACAAACTAGCTTTTGACAGATGTTCCTAGCAAACATCTGCTGGCAGCTTCAGCCCTTCAAAGCTTATTGTCCTAGAACTGGGTGTGAATTTAGCAACACAAGATAATAACAGGGCATTAATTTATGTTGCATTTACAACAGAGGCCTATGGAAATCTGTCACTATCAGAATACCCAAAAAGTTCAAATATGATGAGGGTGATTACAAACAGATAGTAAATAGCAGACCTTTCTTAAATGTTACCATGAAGACTTCTGAATTCAGACACTCATGCCACACATTGTTGGAAGGCGCAAGTCATTTGGTCTAAATGATAGAATTTGCCTCAGTTAATGTATCTTCAGACATAGGTACCCAATTCCATTGATGTTAAAGAGGCTGAGCATCGCATACCTACATAATAGCAGAATTTGGCCCATTATATTTAACTCTTTAGTTACTTGTTGTAATATTGATAAAATATACACTAGTTCTATAGAGAATTAATACTTGTATAGTACTTTACATTTTCAAGGCTATACCTGGACTACCTCACACCTGCAAGAGAGAAAATGAGGAACAGACACGTTAAGTGGCTTTCTCCAAGGTCAGTGAGTCAGAAGAAGCGCAAAGAAGAAAACCGAAGAGATCCAACCCCCTGCTCTATCCTCTAGAGAGACTGCTGCTCACACTCCAGCTCATGTGCCTTTGAAAACCAAATCCCCACACCCGCAGAGAGGCTTCTGATCAATTCTCAAAGAAATTCAGCTAATAAGCAAGAGACTTGCTGCACTTTGGAAATTCATATACAGCTTTCATCCAAATATACTGAATGCTTCAGCACTGAGTGCCTAACACACACACACACCCCTTATTTAAAGCAAAGCAAATTTTGGGAGCAGTTCTCCATGTTGCCAACACACAGTACTGAGCTTGTGTCCCTATTTCATGTCTTGTCTTTTTTTGTTTCAAGTAAACTTATACAGTAGATAAAATGTTCTGTACAACTTTCATATACAGTATCTCCATATGACCTTAGACCTCACGAGCAAGACTACACTAAGGATATACACATCATCCAACTCTGTTTGTAGTGATCTCTAGAGAAGTTTTCAGCCATTATATTGTGTGTTGGTGCATTTGCTGCCCCAACCTGACCCACTCTAATACCAAACTAAGATACCCTTGTGAGCTTTTGAAGTGTGGCCATGACACCTTGAGACCTTGTTAAGGAATCAGATTCTATTCTAAGCTTTGTACAATACAATTCTTCTAGAAAGCGACAAGGACAACAGCAACTCAGATTTGACCCAGAGATTTAGATTTTGTTAAAAACCACCAAATATTTATGAAAACTGGACTGAATTTTTAAAATAATCCTGGAAATATTTCTAATACAGGCAGTTTTTACAAAAAAATCTCCCCTGCATTTACAATCCAGACACTACAGAATTAAAAACCTGAAAGTGAAATCCATCAAGACCATGAAACTTAATTTTCATCACACAAGCACCATGTAAAGAGTTGTATTTTTAAAGTTTTCCATTTCAATCATTAATGCATTAACACAGGCCAAAGAGTTAAAAACATCTAATGTTTAAATTCGTATGCAGGATTGTTGTAGCTGTGTTGATCCCAGGATATTAGAGACAAGATGGGTAAAGTAATCTTTTACCTAATACTTATCTATTTCTTCGGTCCAATACCAGTATCTCATTCACCTGGTTTTTCTAATGTTTAAATAGACAATATCCTTTTAATTATATATAATTTTCAACTTATTCTGTTATGAACAGGATTAAAGCTCCTACACAATATTAGACAGCTAAAAACTACAGGTTAACTCACTTCTCTGTACCATCTATTAGAAATGGACTGTTAAATTCTAGTAAAATCTAGTACATTAATGAATGTTTTAGTATTTTCCAAAGCTGATAAAACAGATTACTTCAAAACTTAGTACTACATTCTGTTTGGCAAACACAAATTAAGAATCCAATGTGTCAGTCAAACAGGATGTAAACTGTTTATTGTGTTAATACACAGCAGAAATATCTTGCTAAATGGGATGTTTCATTTTTGGTGGCAAGTTACAAAATTACAATAATCAAAGGTTAACAAGAGCACTATAGTAAATTTGGAGATACTTAGTGCATGTAATTAGTACTACATTTAATTTATTTGTGGAACAAGCATAAATATGACCGACTTACAAATTACATCTTTTACAATATTTTGCATGCAAACCAATAAAACCTGCATGAACTAAGTATCCATTCTTCTAAAAATAAACTATTACACAGTGCACAAATAACCAAGTAATCTATAATACATAGTTACTATCATGCACTTAATCCATGAGGTGCAGAGAATCTGGTAATTATACTAGAGTTTCCATGCCATTCCAAGCATTGGTACTATCTGTTATTAAATAACATGGAACAATTTGGTTTACAAAAAGGGAGAAATATCTAATTAGTCTGTAATTACATAGTAGTTACCATAGAATGATGACCTAATGAGGTGGTTGTTTGGGCCCAACAAGATGTCCCCGCTAATTCTTTTCAGGGTGTGCGCACTGAAAATGTTACAAACAGCAAGTGATGAAAGGACGCTCAGCTTTAGAAGCAAGGAAAGGAGGTGGCCAAGCAGAGACTATCCGCAAGTGAAGGAGGGATAAATAAATCCTATGGCGCTAAGGAGTAAGAGAAATCAAGGCTAAAAAAGGAATTCCAACACAGCTGTCAAGCAGTCTGCACTGTGTAGAGTGCTTCATAGTTTTACGGAAGATCCTGAACATCCTTTGTTGTACTGCCTGTGGAAGCAAGGCTTCTTCAAAACGTATTAAGGAAATCTCTCTCCTATGAAGAGTGGAGCTTTCTGAAAGAAAGCATCAGCTCAGTGTAGATGGCTTGGCCAAGAACGGTCTCTGATCTACTCAGAGCCAGCATGTTTCTTTAGACATCATGACCACGGGTTAGTGGCAGCAATTTCTCTTCACTCAAGTGAAGGTTTTTTTGTTTGTTTGTTTTTTTACTTGCCTTTCACTAGGTTCACAATCTAAGAGTCCCTGTTTGGATTCTAGAAATTCAGGAGCCACCTAGTTAGCAAAGAAGTCCAAGCGAGCTTCCTCTCATACAGGGCTTTGGAGCTGTGCTCTGGCTATGGAGCAAGCTCCAGGCAAAAACCTGCAGCTCCACTGCTCCGGAGCGGCTCCGGGCTCCGCTCCAAAGCCCTGTCTCAACCACTATATCCAATCATATTTACTTGCCAAAGTGTTCGTAACTTTTCCTTTTGGATGCATGCTAAGTAACCATCATCCATTCCTTGGTTGCTCCTACACCAATTCCTACAGAGCACTTTGAGGTTACCCTTGAAGGCCACTAAAAAAGTTCAGGTAATGTCAGATGCTACCTGCTTAACTCGCAGTGTTTCTTGCGTGAAGTACATCACACACGTGCCCCACAGACTGCACACATTTCCAATTCATTTCCAGGTAATGCCTGCCTTGATCTAACACACTTTGGGGTCATGATTAGGTCACAGATTGCCCCTCCTCTCCTCAGGCTTAATTTCAACAGCTGAGATGCTCTTGCTGATTGTCACTAGATGTGTCCATTTGGGAACTGGGTATTGTCAGTTGAGGGCCTTCAGATTTGAAATTCACTCCCAACAGAGCCATGTTTGACCTTCAAGGTTCACCTTCTCACAATAGCCAACACTTTTAAAGCCAGGTGACTAAGTACAAGTGGCCTGGTTTTCAGGAGTGATAAGAACCCCCAAAGTCAGTGGGAGATAAAAGGTATTCAGCTCCTCTGAAAGCTGTGCTGCTTTTACTCCGGTGCCTGAACAGGGATTTAAAAACAAATGTAGACAGCTAGTTTTGCAAGCCACAGGCTTCTGTGGACTGGGTCAGTTGGGAGGGATTCTTGGAGTTGGCACTGTGTCAAGTTCAATTTTAATTCATGTGATTTTACAGTTTGTTTTGAGGTCATCAGGCATATTTTGTAAAATTCAAAGCATCTTGCGTTAAATAAGGTCAGACCACTCATACATCAGTTTCCCCATCATCGTCTCACCTTGGCTTGCTCCAAACCACTGGTTTATTTCTCTACAGGGCAATGAGCATCATCTTCCCAATCCTGGAGCTCCAAGCCAGTAGTTTCTCCTCCATGTGGTAGACAGTAGTGAATAAAAGGTGTTTACCCTTCTGATACACTAGTGTCTAACCCATACCCCTCCGCAATCCAGTCTTCTCGTCACCTCATTTCCTGGTCTGCAGTAGCTGGTAGCAATTGGCCCAAAACAGACAGTTTAACAGTATTCGCTATCTTTATACACCAATATTTTTGAAGATGCTTTTTTCTCTCTCTGTATTCCTCATCGGTGTCCAGCTCTTTAAATCACTGCTTTGAAGTCTCTCGGTGATACAGCAGAAGTGAAAGCCTTTTTTATCAACTGGGGTTGGCGCATATGCTCTGCATCTGCTCCAATCCCCTCCTCTGCCTCCCATCCAAGATCTCTGATGATTTTCTATAACCAGAAGGCAAAAGGTACTGGTAAGAGGTCACTGGACTATTCACTTAAATGTATTTTAGGATCCTTTCCTCTGGATGCTTCTATTTCCACTTATTCAAAGGCCTTTTCATAGTCTACAAGAGTGGTAACAATAGCTGGTTGTATGCAGCACTCTTTCCAGAACCTGATGATCTTCAGGTGATCCATGGCTGAGAAATCTCTCCTGAATCATGCTTGCTCTGCTGGGAGGTTAAAGCCCAGAAGTCCTTGCTTTCTCTTCACTTGTGCTTTTTAAAGGATCTTTATATAACTCAAAGGGCCAGCGTCAGGAGTCTATAGTGTGAGAGCCTTCATGTTACCTTTCTTATGAGTTATCGGAGAGTGAAACAGGCAGCTGACCAGAAAGGTAGGAAAGGATGGTATGTATGCAATTGCTTTGAGTTACTGATTTAGATTTATTGGAAATCTATCCAAATTTCACACAAATTAAGATTTGTTGCAGTCACTTTTTCAAAAGTGGAATAAATCATAGCATATGTAAGCAATGACAAACCAAGATGTATGGCCCAACTTGGACACTGCACACCAAACCAGAAAGCTGGGCTGATAGCACAGTCCTAAAATAAATGATAAAGGTGGCTAGGGCCTTCATAATATTTGGGACAAGTACCAGACAAGTCTATTAAATGTAGCCGGGCAGGACAAGGGTTAAAACAGGCACAGGGAAAATGGCAGCCGGGGGTGAAGGCATACACTGTTGTGTTGAACCTTGTCCTTGGTTGAAGTCTTCTATCCTCTACAGTAGGCGA
The DNA here is from genome assembly GCF_027887155.1 of Malaclemys terrapin pileata. Taxonomy (NCBI): domain Eukaryota; kingdom Metazoa; phylum Chordata; order Testudines; family Emydidae; genus Malaclemys; species Malaclemys terrapin. The sequence goes on along the minus strand of NC_071525.1, from coordinate 1,448,335 downwards.
GACATGGCAGAAGGTTATTTTAACCAAGAAGCATGTTATCAGAAATTATTGTTGACAGAAAGCACAGAACTGACTCTCCCCACAAACAGGCTATTTGATGCCATTTGAGGCATTCAAATGAGAGGGGAAAATAAGGGAATGAAAATGAAGGCCCAGTTGATTTTTAAACAGTCAATATTTTAATTTTAAAAAGGGCTCATCTGCACGCACACACACACACACACACACACACACACACACACAGAGAAATTTTTAAGAACTTCTTGTTTGGTGGCGTTCTACAAGCAAAACCAGCTACCTGGCAACAGAATATCCAAGCACAAGTTTGTTACTGTTGTAAGAAAAACAACAAACAAAGCAATTTAAAAGCAACATCCCCAAAACAAAACCTCATATCACCAATACACAGCAACGTGGGCACCATTAAGTTTTCGTGCTACTTCATTCTAGGCGCTCAGTCCACGGTTTGGCTCAGAGGACTGGAAGCGATCTTCTGGTCATCGAGTCCAGTCCTTTGCTATCACTGGCAACCCCGTCATAATCCCATTCATAAATAAGTACTTCCAAGTCCTCTTGAAGCTACCAAGTGTAAATTGGGGAGGCTGAGCTGATGAATACAGGTAGGAGATGTTCCTGTCTTGTTAGGTGGGAGAGGCTACCTCTCATTTACATTTTTTTTTTTTTTTTGATAAAGTGCTGTAGTGTCAGCAAAGACACTGGGCATGACCAGGGCCCTGGAGGAGGTCTCAATGACAGCAGGCTCCCCCACTCTGAAAGAAGACATCTTAAACTCAATCTAGCGTTTTGTTAGACAATATAAAAAAACTGCAGGGCTGGCACAAGATGATCAAGTTTGCCACCATGGGTGGAATGGGCCATTTCTGCTGATCTTTGTTCTCTTAGGATTCTTTGCTTTCCAGTGCAATATTTGAGTGAATAATTTGACCAAGCATTACAAGGACTGCGTGTGTCTTTCAGTGCAGGTTTTTCCATTCTCACAATTGGCAGCAACTACCAACTGCTTTCTGAAGTAGAAGGGTGAGAGATCCGCTTTCCTATATGCATGTACCTGGACGCTAAATATGAGTGAGGCAAGAGGCTTCTCAGACCTTGAGAGACTATGCACTGCATATAGTCTGAGGGTTGTAGCTCTTAGTAAAGGCATATTTGAGAAATGCCTAGCAAGAAACGGTGCATTTAAGGTTTCAAGAGGTCACAGTGATTCCATAATTCAGAGAATTAATCCAACAAGGCTGATGCAGTTGGTTAGAATCCTGCAGGTTAGCCAGTGGGACCATCACACTTTAAGCAATTGGAAAGTGTTTTTTATTTATTTATTTATAAAGCAACGTGGATGAGAACAGCGTCCATTTCATGAGGGCTCATCTGCTCCCCTGTTGCTTATTCTTCACCTTAGGTTTTCCTAGGTTATGAATCTTTCACTTCAGCAGTGCAATGCTCTTCTCTTCCAGACCAGAGATCCTGAAGCACCTTTTCTCCTCTTATTTTAAGTGTGGTTTTGTGGCAGTGTTTTTTTACATTAACAGTCCCCGGTTGCAGTCAGATGATGGCACAGTTTAGGATCAATGCTAAGACATTTGCAGAGGCTTTCAACAGAGGTGGGTCACAGTTTTGCTAGGAAAGGTGAGAGAAACATTTTTTTAAACAGGAAGCCCAAGCTCACATTCAACATAACTTCAAAACATGCTCTGAGCCAATCACAGCACAAGGAAACTGATTATGCAATAACTGGGTGTTACCCCCAAACTAGAATGGAGCAGAAGAATGGGGATAAACAGGAACAGGGAGCAAAAAGTGGCTCAGTGTAGGTCAAGGACATTTCCATTTCAGAGGAATGGGAAAAACTAAGGAGGAAATTACAACTGGAATACAACCACCTCACACAGACTTGAGGTCAATTTGTGTCTGGCGTTAGCCACCCTGAAGTTATGACGTTTCCCAGTAAATAAAATGCAATTAAGGATTTAATTACTTAAACATGCCCTTAGACTTGTTCATCTCCTCAGCAATTACACTAATGCTAAAGGGAGCTCCCCCACCCCACCAGTTGTTCTTAATATCCAAGACAATTTAGAGCTCAAATTAAAAAATAATGGACTCTGGTTACTAGTCTGTGTTATGTACCTTACCTGCACAGGAATATTTTTATGACTGTTACCCAATTTAAAAGTTAGTTTACAGCTATGCTATTTCATAGATTCCAAGGCCAGAAGGGATCACTGTAATCATCTAGTATGACCTCATACTAGAGTACAGACCAGAAAACTGCCCCCAAATAATGCCTAGAGCAGATCTTTTAGAAAAACATTCAATCTTGAATTAAAAACTGTCAGTGATAGTGAATCAACCACAACCTCCTTGGTACGTTGTTCCAATGGTTAATTACCCTCTTTAAAACATACCTCTTATTTCCAGTCTGAATTTGTATAGCTTCAACTTCCAGTCATTGGACCGTTTTAAGCCTCTCTTTACTAGACTGAAGAACCCATTATTAAATATTTGTTTCCCATGTAGATACTTAAACTAATCAAGTCAACACTTAACCTCCCTTTATTAAACTAAGTAGATTGAGCTCTTTGTGCATCTCACTATAAGGCTTGTTTTCTAATCCTTTAATCATTCTTGTGGCTCTTCTCTGAACCCTCTCCAATTTATCAGCATCTTTCCTGGATTGCCGACACCAGAACTGGACACAGAAGTCCAGCAGCAGTCGTCGATCCCTTGAGGTTGAGGATGATCTTTCACAGGTTTTATTTTTCATGGGTCCTTTGGTGACAGAGGAGTCTGATCCTTGAGCCACAGGCTCGTTGGCAGATGGTGTTGGAAAACAGGGTTGGCCCCTGATTGCTGTGTGGCGGTTGTCTTTCCTTTCTTTTCTGGTGTTTTTCCGTGACCAGGGCAAGGCGATTTTCCTCAGAAGTGGACGTTCCCTCTCTGACAAGTCTTCGCCGGTTATCTTATCCTGGGCTGCTGTCTCCCAGTGTGTGGTGTCGATGCCACATCTTGAAGTTTATGTTGAGGGTGTCTTTGAAGCATTTCTTTTGGCCCCACCAGAACTGGACACAGAATTCCAGCAGCAGTCACACGAGCGCCAAATACAGAGGTAAAATAACCTCTCTGCTCCTACTCAAGATTCCCGTTTATGCATCTAAGGACTACATTAGCCCTTTTGTCCACAGTGTCACTCTAGGTGGATAATCTACTGAATATGAGCTCCATGACCCTCAAATCTTTTTCAGTCACTGTTTTCCAAAAGTTTCCCCATCCTGTAACTTTGGCCAACATTCTTATTCCTAAAGGTATGCATTCACACTGAGCCATGTTAAAACCCATATCGTTTGCTTGTGCCCAGGTTACCAAGGCTCCAGATCACTATCAGTGATCTGTCCTCTGCATTATTTACCACTCCCCCAATGTGTGTATCACCTGCAACTGATCCCCACGGGACGCCTCACCACAGAGAGAGGAGCTGCTGGTGTCCAGTGGTTACAGAAAACAGCTGAATCACAGGAACCAGTGGAGTCCAAGGCTGAAGTGTAGAATGAGTCATTAGCACCAGCTCCTGTGAGGTGCCAACTGCCCTTCTCAACCTGTGGCTCTTTAGGCCAGTTCAGGGGAGGATGGGGAGCAGAGGTCAGTAAAAAACATGAAATCATATGAGAAGAAAAAAACCACACAAAGGGAAGTTAGAGAGAAACTAGACAGAAAGCAAGGAGTCACAGCATTGCCTGCCAGGACACTGTGTGAGGGGAGCCCATCCATCAACCCATCACAAGGTGGGGGCTCCAACACCCCCACAGGATGGTCAGGAACCACCATCTGATGCTCAACACTTTGCGGGACCAGTCCCTCAGTGATCTCTAATGAGGGCCTGGACCTCCCATTGTTGCTTTAACCCAGTTTCCCACTTGAGCAGACAGAGTCCAAACCTCCGGGAAACATTCAACCTTAACAAAACCACTGAAGTACGTTAAGACTAAGTTAGATGGATAGAAAATCAGAAACTGACATTTTGTTAAAGCAGTTCTAAAAGACTATCCCAGAATCTCCTATTTCAAGATCAAGGTATTGTAATGGATACACACCCTCTCATGTGCTCTTGCTGTATGTCTTAGAGGGCTACTAAATATACAGTGTTACATTAAACTAAGCAGAATTCTAGAAAAGATGCCCCTGAATTCAAAGCAGAGATACTCCAGTGACTGTATCTGTGCATATTTCAGTGCCACATTCTTCCATACTGCTGCTAGTTTGTTGAAAATTGTTGTGAAGATTGACACAATAAGCTATTGAAATACCAATTCAGAATCACATTGCACTAGTAGGTATTTAAAACTGTCAAGTCTCCAAGATTAAATTAGAATTAGGGACTTTAACAAGCAAGTAAGTTAACAAATGATTCATTGGGTGGCGGGGGGAGGAGGGGAGAGAGGAGAATGCATTAGATTTGGACTTATTCAACAACAAGGGACTATTACTAAGCAACCATTTTGAAACTCCCTGAAAGTCTGCATCTGTCTGATTTCCTTTCACTCAAGATTTCCTTTTACAAACAAAATCTGAAGATAACTATCTCTGGCTTGTTACATATGTATTCAAGAAACTCACATGCATAGCCACACCTCACATTAAATCAGAACTGTAACAAATTTGTTTAGCAAACAGACAATATATTTTCAAATGCAGGCGTAATCATCTTCACCTGCACATATAACAAGCTACCCCCAATACATTACAGTCCCAGGGTGCCTCAGTGAATATTACCAGACTCTGTTTAAAAAGAGAAGACAACTTAAAGTTGAGAGTAAGTCAGCTATTCTGATCTAAACACAAGCCTATGGAGGATACAACCCCACCACCCGAAAGCCATGCAGAGCACTTTTATTTAGCCATATAACAAAAACAAAGGGAATTTGGTTCAAACATACCGTATTGTTACTCCTTACAGAATGTCACTTAAGATTTCCCAATGGCTTAAAGACCAAATTACTTATAGTATTACGGTTAAGAGGTGTAACTTTTTCACAAATCCTTTTAATCCATTAGGTAACAGGACAGAAAACTGCCAGAATTTACAATGGGAATGGGAAGTGTAATATTCCAGAGATTTCACATACATTCGATTAAACAGTGTCTTAAATTTTATGGACCTGCTTTGCCTTTGGATACATGTACACAACATCCATTGACTTTAAAAGGGAAAGCAAAAAGACAAAATTTCCAAATAATAAAAACACAAATAATGTCAGTTTTAAATGGCAAAGTGAAAGAAAACCTGAACCCTCCAAAACATTATGATCACCATAACACGCGTGTCTTACCGTACTCACACATGCCCTCCTACAAATTCACTGGCAAATAGTTTCAGTCTCTGAAAGGGTGAGTTAAATCTAAGTGAATTTTATTCTAGTCAAACAGTAAATCTGCTGCAGAAAGAAAAAAATGAAGACCCACTGCAGTGAAACAAGTTTTATAATTTATTAAAGTTAATTATTTTTCCTCAAACAGTATTAGGCAGTGAGGGGAAGGAAAAAGAAGAAAACTGTTAAACCAAGCACTAGTCAGCAGTAAAAATCTTGTCTCCTGAAGAATTTGAAGTTATCCATCTCACTTAATGGCCCCCACACTCCTTGAATGTAGCATTCAATACCACCAGCCTACTGCATTGTACAATCTCACGATGACTCCTCACACAGAAAATGCCCATGCAAAGATGTTAATGAGAAAAACTTATGTTAAATACTTTTTTGGGGGGAAAGTTTAGATTTTAGGCAAGAACGGTTTTTAACCATGGCAAGAACATGCCCCCTTGCCTCACAGCAGTGCCAAGGTTACTGGAGTCGAGTTCTCTATTCAAGTTATTTCCTTGTGGGAAAAGATTGACAAAAGGTATTCTGGAGCGGACAAAGGAGAGAAGGGGGTCACAAGGCAGCACAAATCAAGCAGATTATTTTACCAACACAGATTCAAGGAGTGCTTATGTTTTTACTCCTTTTCTTTGGAGTCTTAGTTTAATCATCCATTTCTTAGGATTTGTCTGTTGGGAAAAGGGCAGGTGCTCCTATCTGCTCCCACCCTAAAATAAAGAATTACAAGGAATTTCAAAGCTCCCGTGTCACCCCAGACTTGGGCCAACTGGGATTCAGACACATTTGGGTTTGTCTCCACAGGCTAGCACAGGGGTCGGCAACCTTTCAGAAGTGGTGTGCCGAGTCTTTATTTATTCACTTTAATTTAAGGTTTCGCATGCCAGTAATACATGTTAATGTTTTTAGAAGGTCTCTTTCTAGGTCTATAATATATAACTAAACTATTGCTGTATGTAAAGTAAATAAGATTTTAAAAATGTTTATGAAGCTTCATTTAAAATTAAATTAAAATGCAGAGTCCCCTGGACTGGTGGCCAGGACCCGGGCAGTGTGAGTGCCACTGAAAATCAGCTCGCGTGCCGCCTTTGGCACGCATGCCATAGGTTGCCTACCCCTGGGCTAGCATATCCATCTGAGAACAGACTTCACAGCTCAAACATTCTTCCACCTACCAGTCCAAAGGAGTTGTGAGACTAAAGCTGAAATTAGAAGGTCTGCTTGTTGATTAATCCTGTTCTCTCTCTTTGGAAGGTCACATATATCCTTCCCCTCTTCATCCACTTCAGCGCTCCAAAAGGCTAATAGTTGGACAGAGTAAGCCATCACCTGAGATAGACAGCATGGAGAGAGGGCTTTTTTCTATTCCCTTCCTACTATCAACTTGCAGTCCCTCCTCTTTGGAAATAAAGATATTGCAATAAATTTCAGTGACATTTATCTAGATGTTGCTATGGGACCACTTATGACACTGCAACAGTGAGATTGTCTCATGAAACCTGAGGCCTCAGATCCCTGCATGCACATGGAGACCCAGTGAGTTCAACTGAATTCCAAATGAGCACAGGCCTACATGGATCAGAATGTGGTATGAGTGCCTAAAACATGCATTCTTTGAATTAAAGGAGAGGACATTATCCATTTTAAAGTTTAAAATAGTTTCAGATACCCCAAAGTCTTCAGGCCAACTGTGAGCTTTTCACAGTTAATATAAACAAGTGTCCCTCTCCTCTGTTGTGGCTGTGCTTAAGACCCAGACAAGCAGCAGGAAACTGACCAACTGCCTGCACCAGGGGAAACACTGAAGCCAACCATATGCAAACTGAAAAAAAGAATTCCAGGCCTCTCCAATCTCTTTTAGATGCAGTAATTTTTGGCTCCTGCTTTTAGCAAGTGTAGAGAGACTTTTCAGACAGATGTAGAATTTTTAGACTGGCTCTGTCTCTTAAAAACCTCAGTCAGTTATTTCATAATATTGGCTTTTATTTCTGGCTTTGAGATACCTCAATAGCTGAATGAAAACACCACAGATTAACTTGGACCAAGTGCACTATTTCATGCTTTATCTGTACATACTGAAAAATGTAGGAGCTTTAGTCTCATTATTAAATATTTAATATGGCATGATAGAGATGAGAAGGCAAATGAGGAATAATGGGTAGTTCTCATTTTCCTGAATGGCAGACAAGACTCTGGCTGGGCACGTTCTGCCAGAAGGAATGAGGCCTTTCCATTCTCTCGATAAGGCCTTGGGAGACTGAGGTCTGGTGCCCATTCGCCTACAACAGATAGGGTGCCACAGATGAGACCTGATCAAGCACTCAGACGGCGCCATCTCCAGTGTCTAGGTCTCTGCCGAAGCATCCTCACCAGGTTTAAAGGCATTCAGGGTGGGCTTTGCCATTCTGTGCTTGTCTGTATTTTGCTCTATATTTTGGAATTATATCATTCCACTGAGGTTTGTTATAGAATCTCAACGTGCCCATTTGAGAGTTAACTGTGTTCACACAATTCATTTAGTGATACAAATTCTAGCCTATATTAGTTACCGCAAGTCTGTTCCCTTGGTACCATAATGATGGGGCCCTTTAACTGCACAGAGTTCAAAAGTCTAAACCCAGAAGAAATAAGTTTGGGGACAGAGAATGGAACAAACTGCCTCTCTCCTCAGTAGCAGAAAGGGGAGTGCAGGCATGCATACCACACAAAACAGAGTATTGGTTTATCACCATTTAATACTTTAAAAATTCCCCCCAGTACCCTTCATATTATTTCTACACGGTCTCCTTTCTATCACCGCTGAACTATCCATTACATTATTTCAGCATGCATGCATTACAGAGGTAGTTCGCTTGAAACCCTGAACATTTGTTCCTAAAGATGTTCAGAACAGGACATGTCCACAATGACTCTCAGCCGTTTTAACATAGCTACTGGCCCAGTTATTGACATGTAGCTCTGACAATAAGCATGCTGCTCAGAGAAATCACACACCAGCAGCATCTTATGCCACCTACGTACAGTACAATATATTTGCATATTGAACAGAATGACGTTTGCCTTTTTAAAAAAAAAGGCATGACAATTTTACATAGGAAAGGAACTGCCAGGATGACACCAACTGCTGTGATGAAAACCAACAAAAGCAAGGAAATGTATAGTTAAGGGTGAAATCTACCACATCTCCTCCAATACCTCTGCACACAATGGGGCATCTTCCACTCCTTCCTTAGCGCTCCCCGTGGTGCTGAGTACTGGTGGAGATACAGTTCATTTAATCCCTAACTGAGAATTCCTTTGGCTTTCATTTTCTGTTGCAGCCTTGATGTTCTTTTAATGTATTTTTTCCCCTTGTGACTCTTTCAGTCATCCTGCAAGATACTTCAACTTTGAGGAACGAGACAGGTCCCATGGACACTGTGAATGAGGACTACTGTTAGAACTGGACTGGGATTGCTGTCTCAAGTCATTTAATAAGGTTTACCCCCAAAACTGGGCCAACTCCCACAAATGAGGTAAGTAGAGAGGATCCTAACTTATACACAAACTGCTAAATGGTTTAGCCACCACCTAACTGACCATACCAGTTAACACTGTAAACTTTAAATATTTCAATGAAAAATAAAGCAAAATGGATGTGGCTGCCCAGAGATTCTAGACCCAGCCTTATGATTGATAGACAATGGTCATATTGACTCAAGTTGCTAAGCTGGCGTGGAAAAAGGCCCGTCAGGTTCTTTAGATTCCTCTGCAGTTCTAAACAATTCTTCACTCTAATTTTAGACCGAAGCTTTGTAAAGTATTCTTTTAGCACCCTCATATTTATATGGGATTGAATTTCCAAATGCTGATCTTAACTCTTATCCAGGAAGATTTCAGCCATATTCTGGATACTGCTTTGTGAATAGCCAGTTTAATGCTCTCTTGTTTTAAGCTGACTAGATTTTAAGGTTTGCACTGTTGTAGCCAGATTGGTCCCAGGATATGAGAGAGACAAGGTAAGTGAGGTAGCATTTTTTATTGAACCAACTTCTGTTGGTGGAGAAGACAAGCTTTCATGCTTCACAGAGCTCTTCAGACCCTAAGGTCTGGAAGCAGTGGCATTAGATGAAACAGTCATTGGAAGGCTGGAAGCAGTAGAAATGAGAGCCCTTCTGAAGATAGCAGGCGTAAAGGAGAATTAAGTGGAAATGAAAGCAGGCTTTGAAGTCAGGATACAGGATTGGCTGCCGTCAAATGTAGACGACAAACAGATGACAAGAAAATAATGCAGACTCAAACAAGGTCAGTCAGACCTAGAGACCGACCACCAACTAGATGTCAGGAAACTACCCGGGGGCACGACCAGGCTGGGCGTAGCGGAGGACAAACCATGGACAGGACAGAATGGCACTGCTGTACTGCTCCCCATGTCTGGAAAGATGCTTTGGGATGAGAAGTAGTAGGGGCACAGGACCAAGAGTGCCTTCAAAGGGTTATTTACTACATGAGGAAGACACTAAGACTGCAGCAAAGGTTCTTACTGAACCTTCCAGCATCACAACTACACCTGTAAGCAGGCCTCCCTCCTCCCCTCAATAACCTCCTAGTATCCACATCACACTAAAGATCCCAACCTTACAAATACTTACACACACACAACTTTACTAACGTAAGTAGTCTCATTGAAGTTAATAGACCTTCTATGAGTAAAGAGGTACACAGGACTGGGGTCTAGACATACACAACATGACAACGCCGATACAACCTGTATCCCCGGCCTCATTAAAAGAGAAAAGTACTGTATTTGTCAAAGTCAAATCCACTGTACTTATAACACAGCAGTGTCTGAAGTCCACATTTCCAAGAAGAGAGTGTTAAAACGCATTTCCCAGCTCATGCATCCACCACACAAGTAACACCTTTGGGTATATTCTATTAAGTTTGGAATGTGGGGGGAGGGGGGGAGAAGTTAGTATTGCCCTGGGTTATTTTTAAATAACTAGAAAGCACCAGAACTACCACGAGGTACACAGCTCTGTTTTAGGTTAGCTAAACATTATGTTCATTAATCTCCACAGCATAAGAAAAAGAAACATTTCAATTCCACGTCCCTAAAGATTTTCTACCTTCTATGCAAGAGATGGAATGGAGGCTGGAAGATTTGCTGTCTCAGTGGGCCACCAGCATCTCTCCGGAAATGAAGTTTTTGTTGCTCCTGGCCCAGACTCACTGAGAGTTGAAACCTTACTCTCCTGCTTCCACTGTGTCAAAAGTAAGAAGGTGGGGGCAGGAGTTCAATTACACCAGACACTCAGGGAGAGAAAGAAGAGAGAAGCCCAGGCCAGCAGCAGTAAAAACAGCTTTCCTGTAGAGGCATCACTGCTCCGGAAATAGTGTTGTCACTGTAAAAATATGGCAGTCCACCCCAATAGCACTAGAGCACGCTGCACAAGTTTGGATGAATTGAGAACGCTACTACTGCATGCTGTCCAATTCCACAGCAATACCTTGGCAAGCTCCAAATGCAAGACTCAGATTCTTACATTATACTGATTAGGAACTGAAGTATTTCAGACTCTACACATTGTACAAGGGCTTTAAGATGCCATTTTCAAAATAATGATGTTCCTTAAGGGAAAAAAAATACATTTTTTTTTTAAACACTACTCAGATAAGCATGGCAACTCCACTTCTTCAAGCAGGCACATATTATGCCAAGACTGGCTGCTCTTTCACTATATTTAGGCCTTTTTTGCCTCCTGGAAAACATGCAACTGTTGCTGACACCAGCACAGCTCCAAGCATTTTCACTCATGTTCCTTGCAGAACTCCTTTCAATAGGTTCAGACAACACAGTGGTTAAAATGCTAGTGATCACCTGGAACCATCTCCTAACTGCTTTGGCACTAACAATAGTGAGACATTCTCAGAATAGAGTCAGTATAGAAATAGCCATACAGAACTACCCCATTCTTCCAGGGTTACAGAAATTGACTCTCCAGCTCTCTGACTGCCTCATCTCACACTTGTCAAACAATAAAAGGTTTGGTGTGTGCTGGCAAGGAGCAAATTCATCAAGATTTTTTTTTTAATTGCCAAATTATCCCCAACTATTATGCTGATGTTTAAAACTGATTAGAAGTAACAACTTACAGTTACACAGATAATAGTGAATGCAAGAAATATGGGAAACAATAGATTTTATTTTCTGAGAGCCATTGTTTGGTATATCACACCGAGCAGATATAAACTAAGAACATTTGTAGAATGGAAATACATCATCCTGCACGTTTCAAAAGGCTACCCCGTGCAGATACATTATACATGCAAGAGAAATTATTCAGAATGAAATGCCAACACTCTTACATTGGGCTTCTCGGAACTAACCTGAGACAACGGAGCAAACATACAAGATATGATTGTTTCTTATATTGTTTTTGATGTAACCAGGAATCTGTACATTCTACAGGGAGATTGCTGGAAGTGTTCTGAGAGTTATAATATTAAAAGGAGCCAATGGAACACATGCTCTTCATGTGCACATACACAAGTACCAGCAAGGTTTTGACACAAGAAAATGTACTGTAGGTACGTGCAAAAGTAGAAGTTTCTTATGCATTTTAGAGGGGTTTATCCAATGCTATAAAACTGCAACTCCATGTGGCACTGTCTGATAGGTTGAATTTTTGTGAGCAAGAGGTGGATGGCTTTACACTGGGATTAGATTTATAGCCAGGGGTGGTGGTTTTTTTCCTTCAACAGAAACATTTTGCTGTTGTGCCTCAATATGAACATGATGCAGAGCTTCAAGTTCAATATTTATTATATAAGAGCAGCTTTAAATGGCACCTTGCAACTCCTAAAGTAGAACAGTACTTTAGGAACAGATGTCTTTTTTATTAATGTATGAAAAAGTCCATCCTCTGCTGGGCTGTTGGAAGCATGAACTTTTAAAAACAAAAAAGACATTTTGACAGTGGTTACAATTTAAACATTTCTCTTCATCCAGTGGCAGGGAGCCCCATGACTTAGGCTGGCCCAAGGTTCATACTTCAGTCAGGATACAACACAACAGAGTTTTTCCCCACCAGCCTGGGAGCAGAGGGGCTACTTTCTAGACAAAGGTTTGCATTTTTCCCAAACTGGGCTTCTAAAAAGAAACACGTTCAAAATCTTAACCTAGCCTGCTACACTGTAAACGTCCACCTCACCCAATAAACAAATGAGAGGAAAAACAAAGGGAACAATAAGGGTAGGGTTTATTTTAAAAAACTGAAGTTTTTTTAAACTGCAAAGCAGATTAAAGAAATCAAGAGAATGCATCCAGAAAATACACTTCCTTAACCCTGCGCATTTTCTAAATAGCTCATCTCAAGCACCATGTCTCCTCTCCAGCAGAAAACATTGGCTTAGATACAAAAAGGCAGACAAGACACTTCCAAGAGCACCTAAATGTAATTCATTCTGTTAATCATGTATCCTCCTGCCACTCCTAACAGTGTTTAAGTGGAGACATGAAGAGTCTCAGCTCTTTTGTTTGAGTAGCCTAGAGCCTAACAAAAAAACAGTTGTTCCAAGTCAAATATCAGAATTCACAGATACCATTTAGACAGCTAAACAGGAAGTCAGACCATACTAGGTAAAGGCAAACCACAGTACCACAAAGATGGATGCTCCCTGTCAGCTACATGTCACATTCAGTTTCACACAACCATGTGATCAGGAAAGCAGAGAGGCAGAGGCTCCACCTGGTTCTGAAGGCCTTGGCTAGTCAGAAACCAGGTCATCAGTCCAAAGAGATCTTCTGAGCACCTAGGGCCTCTCAGTCAGCCAGGAGACCAAGGAATGCAATCAACCCCAAACATGTACTTAAATCAAAGCTCATACACACAAAGGTTTCCTTTACACAGCAGTTCAGGACAGGATCTCAACTGTGCTAGGTGAACCACATTTACATACGTTGTCGCTATAGTTTTGACTTGAGGGTGGATAGGGCCCAAGCACCTTTGTTCCTATGGTACGTGCAGCACCCTTTACCACCTGGCTAAAAGAAGCTCGAGTAGTCTATCAATCAACATCAACACTTCCAGGAAGATGCTTGATGACAGAGGACACTGTCCATTTAAAACAAAACATGCTATTCACATGTGCAGAACATAGAAGGCAGAACTGTCTTGGATAAATAGGGTTTCCAGGGGAGAGGTGCCTTCCCAACGCACCCAGACTGATAAAGAGCTTGGTCAGTCCTTTACTCCAGGCACACTTAGAGGATAGAATAGACTCATTGGCCTGCAATCAGCCATGTATGATCCTTAAAAATCTGTGTCCGCTCTAAATGCTTGTTTGTTGCAGCCACCCTCCAGAACTGCTGCAAAACAAGAGTCAACCTCCCACATAATCTTCAACAAGGGCACAGTCCCCCACCCCCCTGAACTCCCCACTCCACCCTCAGCCTGTCAGTATCCAAGCGATGCGCTACAAATTCCCTTTTGGGGGTATGCAAAGCAAGTAGAATGCAAAACTGCAGATCACTAAGCCAGCATTTATATGATGCCTCTTCCTCCCGTTTTCTTCTAAATTCCCCCTCCCCATAACACCACCCCTATTGCTCAAACCCTCAAAACCAAGACTTGAAGTTTTAGACTGGTTGCACAGGAAGGGCAACAGTGTGATTTAAATTGCTTGCAAATAAAATGTCCTCTCCTAGGGAATCAGGTGAGGAGCTGTACCATTACCACACACATTTCCAAAGCCCAGGATGGGAATTTCCTGGGAAGGGGCAGTCTTCCAGGGCTTTCTAAAAATCTAGGCTGAGGCGGCCTCTGAAGCCAAGAGCTCAGTGCGCCCTCCCTGTTGTGAAGCTGCCCCTGCCCCAAACAGGAAACATGAGCATGGCCATTGGTGCTCATACCACCCACAGGGGAGGCAGTAATGCCCGGGCAGGGGAGGAGAAAAGGCAGTTACTGGGCTCTCTGTTCAACGCACCACATGAAAGCATGTGTCTGGAGGTGTTCTTGGCAAACGATGTTCTCCCTTCCCACTTCCAATGTGGGGAAACAGCACGAGGAGGGGGGGGATGGTGGAAGTGTCAGGCAGAAGAACCTAGATTTCCAAGGAGGGGGCGGATTTCCAGAGACACACCACACACAGGAGAGCACAGGAAGGCCAAAAGGAAACGCAACGGGAGGGAGGGAGGGAGAGAAAAATGACGATTGTTCCCCAAGACCCACAGCGCGGGACAGCAGGGGAATGACCCCCCCCCCTCGCTCTCCCGGGGGAGGGGCTCACACACCCGCACCCCACTGGGGAGGCGCCATGGCAACAGCACGGGAAGGGGCCACCGCCCCGACCCCGCTGCGGGGGAGGGGATCCCGCCCAGGGGTGCGGGGGGGGGGATCCCGCTCCATGCCCCGCCCAGGGAGCAGCCCGCCCCTCCCCCCCATGAGCCAGACAGCCCCCCGCCCCGCCCCCTCCCGAGCCCCCCCCGCCCCGCCAGGGAGCCCCGCCCCCCGCCTTCTCCTTCAGAATCCAGCGCCTGCCCCTCCCCCCAGGGCGGCCCGGCCTAACCGCCCCCGGCCCGGCCCGCCGCGCCGCGCGCTCCCCGGGGGGGGGGAGAGGCTGGGCCGCCCCCCCCCGAGCCGGCCCCGCTCCCGCTCCCGCTCCGCCCCCCGCCCCGCTCACCTCGGCCGGCAGCGGCGGCCCCGCTCGCTCCCCTCAGGCCGGGCCGGGCGGGCGGAGCAGACGCTGCGCCGCAGACACTAGCGGCAGCCGGCACCACCACAAACAATGATGCTGATTGGGCCGATGCCCCGCCGCACCGGCTCCGCCTCCCGACCTGAGCAACGACGCCCATTGGTCGGGTCGACAGACCGACGGAAGCCTAGACCAATCGAAGCGGAGGTGACACCTCGACGCCCGCCCTGTCGCTCCCACTGGCTGAGGGCATCGTTGATTGGCGTAGGCCGCGACCACTGGGCGGCGGCCAAAGCGCCCCGTGGGGCGCCTTTAATGGGGTCCCTTAGCCTGGACATCCGGGTACCCTGTGGCCCTATTATATGTCGGCGGGCAAAAAGCAAACTTGGCCCTACTCGGAAGTTTTGGGCCACGGCGGCCACCGTACTTCTGTTACCCCCAATTCTCCTCCTCCCCTTAATCCTTCTCCCCCACTGTACCCGGGGGGGGCACAGGGGTGACACCCAGCTAAGGCCCCATCACCAGAGTGGGTGCTGGGCACCCATGCCAGCACAGGCCAGGCCGGGGGGCGCTAGGGGCGGATGCTAAGTCTGGTTGGACGTATTCCTGGAGGTTTCATCACAGGCCACTATTGTCAATTCCTGGCGACGCCAGGGCCCCTGGGGGTGGGCACCCCTATGTGGGGCAGGCTGGCATGGGGGACAAGAGAGGGGCACGGGATCAGGCTGGCACAGGTGACGGGGGTGGGGTGCGGGGTCAGGCTAGTGCGGGTGACGGGAGGGGTGTGGGGTCAGGCTGCTGGGGGTGACGAGGGCGGGGCACGGGGTCAGGCTGACGAAGGTGACGGGGGAGGGATGTAGGTCAGGCTGGTGCGGATGATGGGGGAGGGGCGTGGGGTCAGGCTGGCACGGGAGGGGCACGGGGTCAGGCTGCCGAGGGTGATGGGGGAGGGATGTAGGTCAGGCTGGTGCGGATGATGGGGGAGGGGCGTGGGGTCAGGATGGCACCAGTGACGAGGGCGGAGCACGGGGTCAGGCTGCCAAGGGTGATGGGGGAGGGATGTAGGTCAGGCTGGTGCGGGTGATGGGGGAGGGTCGTGGGGTCAGGATGGCACGGGTGACAAGGTGCCAGGGTCAGGTTGGTGCAGAGGATGGGGGGGGAGTGCTGCCGAGGTCCAGTGGCCCAAGAGATGGGGGGGCACCACACCTGATGATTCTTGGGGCTGCCCCTCACACAGCTCTGGGAGCCAAGGGGAGAAGTGGAGGGGTGTAGAGGGAGATAGGGGTGCATAGCACGTGGAGGGGATGCACCCACATGTGGAGAGGGCCACATGGAGCTGTTTGGAATGGGGTTTGTGCAGGGGCATGGAGCTGGCGTAGAGAGGCACAGGGAGGCAGCATGTTTTGATGCTGCCCAGAGGATAATGTTTCAGATTTCCCCCAGGCCTGAAGGTGAGATTGTGAATTATCACCTTTAACATTTAGTGTTTGCACGGTGGTAGCATCTGGGGCCCTAACCGGGGACCAGGGCCCTTGGTGCCAGATGCTGTGCACACACAGAACAGACCCACAGTCCTTGCCCTGCAGCACTTATGACAGAGTACAAGAGCTGACACAACAGGTGGCTACAACACACAGTCAACCTGTGGAACTTGTTCCCAGGGGATGTGGTGAAGGACAAAACGATAACAGGGTTACAAAAGGAATGAGAAGTCCTGGAGAATAGGTCCATCAGTGGCGCTTAGCCAAGGTGGTCAGGGACGCACCCCCATGCTCCAGGTGTCTCTAAACCTCCAATTGCAGAAGCTGGAAGTGGACGACAGGGGATGAATCACTCAATAATTGCCCTGTTCTGTTCCTTCCCTGTGAAGCACCTGGCACTGCCACGCTCAGAAGACAGGATGCTGGTAGCTGGCACATCGCTCTGCCCCACTATGGTCGTTCTTATATTCTCACAAATGGTCAGTCAAGCACCAGGTAACAATGAGAATTATGAACAGCAGAACACTCGCTGCTCACAGCACAGCCGTGGCCTAAAACGAGGTCCTCCCCCAGGTGGCGCGTCAACTGCTGGCTTGGGAAGCCCTGCCCTTCCGCCCAAGGCTCTGCCCTTTCCACCCCCCCACCGCAGCAGCTGGTCCCTGCCCCCCACTAGCACCCCCAGCCCCTGGAGCTGGGCCACAGAGCGGAAGCAGGAGGCCTGGGGGCAGAGCGTGGGCAGGGCCACCCCTGGCTGTTTGGGGAGGCACAGCCTCCCCCAGCCTATGGTACCTGTTGCGGAGTGTGGGGGAGTCAGGGCCCTGCACCCCCGGCTCCCTGCGATTCACCATGACTCTCAGCCAGCCAGTAAAGCAGAAGGTTTATTTGGATGACAGGAATACAGTCCAAGACAGGTCTTGCAGGCACAGACAACAGGACCCCCTCAGTTAAGTCCAGCTTGGGGTCCCAGGGCATTCCAGCCCACCCCCCTTTGGGGGGTCAGAGCCATCTCTCCCTCCCAGCCATCTCTCCAGCTCGCTTCCCGCACTCTGCCTTCAGCGACCCCTCCCACAGCCTTTGTTCAGTTTCCTGGGCTAAGGAGTCACCTGGCCTTCAACCCCTTCCTGGTTTCTCATGTTACACACTCAGGTATGCGCCCTCGGGCAGACTCCCATTCTGCAATGCAGACTATCCCAGCCACACTCGCCTGTCAGCATTCACACACCCCAGCAAGAACAGTCCCAGTTCGTCACAGTACCCGCCAGCCCTGGTCTTCCCCGTGCATTGTGCTGCACCCCACAGGAATGATATTCCACCCCAGCAGTGTGTCACTGCCAAAGAATCCAGGGCTCCTGCTGCCCCAGGGCATCGCACGGGGCATGGTTAGATTTCGGTGCAATGTTGCGTTGCTGTTTTTCGATGCACCAATGTCCTATGGCTGCCGGAGGGCGCTCTGATGTGACTGTTCTGTGGACGCTGCACAGCCCTGCTCGCAGCATGACCGTGCTGGGCTGCATCATCAACCAATATGGCCTCACTGTTTCCTTGCAGGCCCCCCTCGCTCTGTCTGTCTCCACTTGTCTCAGACTTAAAGCAAGTCCCCCCCTGCGTTCCTCACTCCAGCCATGGCAGCGGTCGAGCGGCAGCCCACCCACCCTGCCGGGACAGCTTAAAAATCCACCTAACTCGAGCTCGAGGTCCCAGTCGCGTCGCAGTTTGAGCCGACTGTGCTGTGAAGACACCCCCTAAGCTCATCGGTTTCTCTTGGTTCGGTACGTGTAGCGCCTAGCGCCAGAGGCTCGTTGCTG
Source organism: Malaclemys terrapin pileata (assembly GCF_027887155.1). Lineage (NCBI taxonomy): Eukaryota > Metazoa > Chordata > Testudines > Emydidae > Malaclemys > Malaclemys terrapin. The sequence goes on along the minus strand of NC_071525.1, from coordinate 1,429,987 downwards.
GTACAGCAGTCACATCACAGCAGCACAGGTCTGCGACACCAGCTCGGACCACAGCGTAAACGGCTCCATGGAATTTCCCCCGTCCAGCTCCGTGGGACCCGGAGAACGATACGCCTAGTCCCTGCTGGAAGCAGTGGGAGTCGGCCATTGGTTTTTCCTGCCTGGAATATGTCACACCAGCTCCAGGTTTATCGCTCTCCCGCTAGCAGCACCAATCCCAGGTTTGCCTGCCCCACGCATGCAGCGATTCGCCCCTTTCTCCTTTGACATGGGGGCCATTGACTAGGGGCAGCTCTTTTCTCCTTCTTTTGGGGAGAGGGGATTTCCCGCGGCAAGCCGACGGGCCAGATGCTGTGCGCGCCTGTGCCCTGCCGCGGTCGGTGGGTGGCACAGCTCTTGTGGGTCCCGGGCATGACTCAAACGTTGCCTCCTTCACGCAGCCGCCTCGGGAAATCGCGTCACAGGAAACCACAGAACTTCTGAATGTAAAAACATGTGGCCCGGGCCTGGGAGCCTGTCTGCCAGAATTCAAGATGGCTGCCCAGTGAGAGAACTGGAGTCAAGCCAACACTCTAGCCTTTCTTGTCCATGATCTATGGTTTATTAGCGCCTCTCTCACCTCATTGGCTACCCGCAGGTGATTGACAAGCCCCCGTTGCAGACACAGAGCTCTCCGATTGGCTGGGACTCTCTCAGGCCCGTAGCTTGGACGTAGCCCAGCCAATAAGCAGGTAGGGACAAAACCCAAAGCCGGGACCTACTGATTTCCTCCCCTGGCTAGTTGTGGGGCGCTGGAGCAAGCGGCTGTGAAGTGTCTGCCCGGGCCGTCCCGAGGGAGGATGGAGTTCTCTTTGCCGGCCGTTTTCCGGGCGCTGGGCTCCGTGGCAGCACATCCCAGCCGCGGGAATTGCTTTCGCCTTGGCCTCCGGTGTTGGATCTCCTGCCAGGCTGCGCTCGGCGCACAGAATGGGGAGGAGACGCCGAGGGGGGGTGGGGGTCACACAACAGCAGGAGGCTTTGCTCCGAGGCGCCCCAGCCTCTCTCACTCAAACAAGGGGGTTGAAAGCTCGCACCAGAGGGGCCGTTGTGGCTTCGGCTGGCGCTTTGCAGGGACCGTGGGGGGTGGAAGCGCAGACGCCCTGCATCCAGACAGCCCGAGAGCGCACGGCTCACTGTGCCCTTGGCTTCAGGCCGGCGGCCGGGCTGCATGAGGTAGGAGGGCCCCGGCCCGCAGGGCCAGGCCGGCGTCTCCCACCCCTGGCATGAGGCTTGCTCAAAGGGGAGGTTTTATTGGCCTAGGGACAGGCCCCAAGCCTGGGGGTCCCCACTCCGCTCCCCCTTCACCGCACCACAGAGGCCCCATGGCCTCGGGCCTGGTGCGTCCCTCCTTGGCGGGCAGCAGGCCAGCCCCAAAACACTAGTAGGACCTACACAAAAACAAGGGCTACATTCTACTCAGAGAGAAGTGAGGTTCTTACCCATGAAAGCTTATGCTCCCACTACTTATGTTAGTCTCAAAGGTGCCACAGGACCCTCTGTTGCTTTTTACTCAGAGATTGTTTTTAAAGTCTTGATTGGAGGTGGGGGTGGCGAAGGGGGCAGGGACACACCATGCTCAGAGGGGCATGTTAGGGGCAAAGCTCAGGCTAACAATCCACGCGTGCCCTGGGGGCAGGCGGAGCCCCACCCACCCGTGACATGGCCCTGCCCATTACTGCAGGCGGGATGTCCGTGGGCAGCTGCTCTACAAGGACGACAAGACAGCAGGATGGACAGAGCCGGCCCCATGCCATGGCCGCTGCCGGCGGAGGTGCCCGGGGTGCCCAAGGCCAGGGTGGCAGCGAGGAGCTCCTGCCTGCCTCCTGGACAGACGACCTCTGTGAGCGGCTGCTGTGAGGCCGGAGATGCAGAGGGTGCAGCCCGCAGGGTGCGGCGAGGGGAACTGGGGGGGCTGCACACAAGGGGTGAATTGTACACACAGGCCGCAGGAGCGCTGCCTTGGCTGAAGCCACCCGCGAGCGGGGCAAGGACGAGGAGCAGCCGCCCCAGCCCCCACCCGGGACCAGCCTGTGGTACTGCAAAGGGAGGCTGCAGCAGCTGCCTGGGGAGGGCGGGGCTCTCGCCTGGCATTAGCAGAGAGGTTTGGCCAGTCCTGGAGCCAGCCGGGCTCGGAGACACAACGCGCGGGGCCCTGTTGGTGCTGTGAACCTCACTGCAGAGCCCCCCGTGGTGGAGCTGGGACGGGCCCCGGCACAGCTCAGGCCACGGGCCTCTGCCAAGCAGCCGATGGAGCCAGACTGCGCCAAGGGGGAGAGCGGATGCCAGGGCGAGACTGGGGGTGATGGGAGTCATTGGAGCCTGGGAGAGGACATGGGACGAGTCCTGAGGGGGGGCCTGGGGCTCCCCATGGTGCTGGATGCCCCCAGCTGGGCGGGCGGGGCGTCTCACCGAGCCCCGAGTCAGGCTCCAGAACCCATGAGATGCTGGTAAGGGCCCATGCCTGGTTTTTTGGGGTGTCTTTGAGCCCCTGCCCCACAGCGGGGGTGACGATCGCAGCCCTGCTGCTGCCCCAGGCAGGCGCTGGTGGGATCCAGAGACGCAGCTTTGTGCGAGATGCTGCCGGTGGCACGGAGCACCCAGCTCCCTGCCCCCCGTGTGCCACCCCCGGCAGCTCCAGTGATCCCCCCCCCCCCGGCGAACACTGGCTCTGCTCCCCCTTCTCTGCCTGGCTCCTTCTGTCCCCCCAAAACTCCTCCCAGCTCTTCCTGAGAAGAGGGGGCTCAGCCTCACACTGCAGCCGCTCTGATTGGCTGCTCTGCCCAGGGAGGCAGGATAGTTGGGAAGGCAGCCAATCAGATGCTGGGGGGCAGGGGGCTGCCTCCCAGCTCTGCTCCCCTGGCAGCAGGGGGGGCCAGCCCAGACCCACGCTGCTCCTCGCCACCACACCCCACTTCGGCCATGGGGGCTCCTCTCGGCCACCCAGAGCCGGGGGGAGGGGTCAGGGCAGAGACAGATGGTTGGGGGACGGGGGCAGAGGCTGCAGCCATGCAACACCCCCCCACCCCTGCACACACACACACACACACACATGCACACACACACACACACCACCAGGCAGCGAAAATACTGAAGCGGTTTTATTTACAGACCCAACAAAAACCCAAACGAAACAAAGGGGTAGGGGAGGGGTGACGCCATATTGCACAGTGTGAGCCCCAGAGCTAGGGGGGCGCAGGCACCAGAGCATGGGGAGCCCCCACCATGTCCCCCTCAGTGCCACATACTGACCCCTTCCCAACCTCAGGTGGGGAGAGAAACAGCTTCCAGTGCAGGACAGAGTGAGATGGGGAGTGGGGGAGGGCGCAGCGACCAGCCCCACGGCAGCCCAGGGTGTCCCCCACCTGCTCCAGCAGGGGACACTGGGGGGGCCGTGGGGCCCGGTTCGCATGGCACCAGCTCACCAGCACAGCGGTTACAGCACAAGCTAACGGTGGCCGCAGGGAGAATAAATAAATTACAAAATATATTAACACTGACGTTAAAAAAAAAACCACCAACAACTGCCCCTGGGGGAGGGGCCGCCCCCTGGGGGACCCCCCAAGACAGTGTCCGAAAAAAGAGAGCGCTCTGGGGAGGCAGGAGCCGTGGGCTGGACGGACGCTCACCTGTCCGCGTGTCCGGTTCATTACCAGTGTCTGGCCAGGTTCCAAACAGCCCCGGGGCCTGGGGGGAGTCACCTGGCCGGGCTGAGCAGCGCTGACCCCCCCAGCCCCAGCCCGGGGCAGCCACTGAGAGCGGCCGACAGCAGGGCCATCAAGGGCCCCAGTCCACTCATCACTGGGGGAACTGGGGGGGGGGTCTATGCCCAGAGCAGGATCTCAACCCTGCCCGACCAGCTCCCCACTTCTTTGCCCCATGCCTGGGCAGCAGCTGCCCCTGCTTCTCTGCCCAGCCCGCGGGGTGGGGCCCAACGTAAAGACGCCCCCAGGGGCAGGGCTGGCTGAAGTGCCAGGGGGCAGCCGGGGGCTCTCCAGGTCCCACCTGACTCTGCCTCGGCTCAGAGGGCACCAAGTGCTGCCCCCCGACTTCCAGGAGAACCCCCGGGGGGCAAGTGGGGGGGGTGCATGGTTTGGTAGCAGCTATGCCCTGCCCCCCCCGCCTGCCGTGGTGCTGCTCACTCCCCCCACAAGACCCGGTCCAGTCCCCGAATTCCGTCCTGGGGGGAGGGGTCCTGGCCCGGCCCGGCCCCCGGCTCTAGCACTCCAGCGTGGCACCGAAGCTCCGGCGGCAGTCGATGGCCTTGGAGCTGGGCGGCTGTGCCCGTCGCCTGCTCAGTTCCTCCTTGCCCAGGCTGCCGGCCACCTTGGCGTAGGCGGCTTTGTACTTCTTATCGAAGGCGGCTGCGGAGGAGACGCGGATCAGGCGCCGCGGCAGCCGACCCCCCGCGCCCCGGGGCCCCAGCTCCCCCGCAGGCCGAGCGAGTGTGGTGCCCCCCCCCGCAACTGGCTCAAACCAATGGGCCTGGCTGGACCCATATCCCCCACCACCACCAATGGGCCCAGCTGGCCCGGTATCCCCCCCCCAGCCCCGCCAACCAATGGGCCTGGCCGCAGGCTCCTCTCTGTCCCTGTTCTTTCCAATGCCCCCCCAGCCCCGTACCAATGTCGACGTGGTCCCTGCCCAGCGCGGCCAGCATGAGGAAGAGGATCTCCCGGTAAACGCTCCTACGAGAGGAAGGGGAGAGAGAATGAGTAGGGGGGAGACAGAGCGGAGAGAGGGAGAGCACGGGGGGGGGCAGAGTGGCAGGGTAGAGTGTGGGGGGAGCAGAGTGGTGGACAAGGAGCAGAGCTGGGGGGCAGGAGGCAGATCCAGGGGGCAGAGCTGAGTCCAGGGCAGGGGGATTACCTCTGCAGGGGGCGGAGTCAGGGGCAGGGGGCATACTTCTGCAGAGGGCGGAGTCAGAGGCAGGGGGTGGTACCTTGGCAGGGGGCGGAGTCAGAGGCAGGGGGTGGTACCTCTGCAGGGGCGGAGCTGGGGACAGGGGGCGGAGCCAGGGGTGGTACCTCTGCAGGGGCAGGGGGCTGGGCTCCGCGGCCAGGGTCTGCAGGAAGAGGGCGATGGCCTTATGCATCTCGCCCAGCCCCACGTGGCTCAGCACGGCCTCCAGGAACGCCAGTGAGAAGGGGCTGCTGGGGCACCGCCACGACTGAGGCCGGGCAGCGCTGTTCCCTGTGGGGAGAGAGTGGGGGTCAGCGCAGTGGCCGATCCCCCCCCCCCAGGTCCCCACGCTGACCCACGGGATCCCCTCCCCCACCCCAATCCCCCCGCGCTGGCATCCCTCCCCCACTCCAACCGCTCCACGCTGACCCACGGGCACCCCTCCCTCACCCCAACCCCCCCGCGCTGGCCCACGGGCACCGCCCCCACTACTCACTGTGGACCCTCCAGAGCACATAGAGGGGGGGGCAGCTGTCGGGGTCTGGAGTCAGGACATCCCAGAGGAGGCGCACGCACACCGGGGGGCCCTCGGGGGCCTGGGCCTGCAAGAGAGACATTGGGGGGAGCGCGGATCAGAACCGGTGGGGACCCCCCCAGCCCCTGGGAGTCCCTTGCCGGTGCCCCTCCCCCTCCAGCTGGTCCCGTACCTGGGGCGCGGGCCGGAGGTGCTGGGAGGCCGGCACCAGCTGCAGCAGGTTGCTGGGCAGGCCGAGGCGCCGGAAATACCAGACCAGGTTCCAGTATATTATGGGATGGCTGTCCACCAGCTCCGGCTGGGCCAGGAAGTCGCTGCCCTCGTTCTCCAGCAGGCTCTCCAGCTCCTTGCGCAGCACCAGGGGGCTCAGGTAGGCAAAGGTCACCAGCTCCGAGCGCGGGGCAGGGCCCCGGGGTGCCTGTGGGGAGACAGCTGCGCTCAGGGCCCACGGACCGGGCAAGACCTGGCCCCTGCTCTGCCGCTCGGCCCCTGACCCTGACTCCTGACCCGCAGGCCCCGCCCGACGCTGCCCCTCACTCCTGACCCGCAGCCCCCGCCCGGCGCTGCCCCGCGCCCCTGACTCCCGACCCGCTGCCCGCACCCCTGACTCCTGACCCGCAGCCCCCACCGGGCGCTGCCCCGCACCCCTGACTCCCGACCCGCAGCCCCCGCCCGGCGCTGCCCCACGCCCCTGACTCCCGACCCGCAGCCCCCGCCCTGCGCTGCCCCGCGTCCCTGACTCCCGACCCGCAGCCCCCGCCCGGAGCTGTCCCGCGCCCCTGACTCCCGACCCGCTGCCCGCACCCCTGACTCCTGACCCGCAGGCCCCGCCCGACGCTGCCCCTCACTCCCGACCCGCAGCCCCCGCCCGGCGCTGCCCCGCACCCTTGACTCCCGACCCGCTGCCCGCACCCCTGACTCCTGACCCGCAGCCCCCGCCCGGCGCTGCCCCGCGCCCCTGACTCCCGACCCGCAGCCCCCGCCCGGCGCTGCCCCACGCCCCTGACTCCAGACCCGCAGCCTCGCGCCCCTGACTCCCGACCCGCAGCCCCCACCCGGCGCTGCCCCTCACTCCCGACCCGCAGCCCACGCCCGGCGCTGCCCCGCGCCCCTGACTCCCGACCCGCAGCCCCCGCCCGGCGCTGCCCCGCGCCCCTGACTCCAGACCCGCAGCCTCGCGCCCCTGACTCCCGACCCGCAGCCCCCACCCGGCGCTGCCCCTCACTCCCGACCCGCAGCCCCCCGCCCGGTGCTGCCTGCGCCCCTCACTCCTGACCCGCAGCCCCCCGCTCGGTGCTGCCTGCGCCCCTCACTCCGGACCCGCAGCCCCCCACCCGGTGCTCAGGCAGGGGCGGGTAATCCTGCCCCGCGCCCCTGACTCCAGACCCGCAGCCTCGCGCCCCTGACTCCCGACCCGCAGCCCCCCGCCCGGTGCTGCCTGCGCCCCTCACTCCTGACCCGCAGCCCCCCGCTCGGTGCTGCCTGCACCCCTCACTCCGGACCCGCAGCCCCCCACCCGGCGCTCGGGCAGGGGCGGGTAATCCTTGGGCACTGCAGCCAGGTGCCTGGTGGAGTCAGGACCGTGGGGCTCTGCAGACCGTGCCCGCAGCGCCCCCTTCTGGCGGCTCCGGAGGGAGCCTCGCTCAGCTGCTGGGGGTGGGGGAGGCGCCGTACCGAGGAGTCCGTGCAGCCATTGCAGAGCGACGGGGGGATCCCCGGCTCCGGCTCGGCCTCATCCAGAGCCAGGCACTGGGAGCGGTCGCTGAGCACCGGGCCCCGCTCAGCTCGGCTCTGGGGAGACTCCGAGGAGCTGCGGAGGGAGCGGGGAGGGAGCAGGTTACTGCTGGGCTGCTCGGCACCAGGCCCCACGCCCGGGGGGACACGCCCGCCCCCATCAGCCAGCCCCCGCCCAACGGTTCCCATGACAACGGCGTGAGGGGCACAGCGAGATCCCATACCCCTGAATGATGTAAGCCTGCCTCCCGGGTCACCCCCCTGCCCCCAAGGCCCCCCGCCCATCGCCCCCCCAAGACACCCTGCCCCCCAGACTTCAGAGGGCAGAGCATGGTGTGGCAGGGGGTCCCCCCAAGGACAGGAGAGCTGCAGGGCGGTTTCCCAATGAGGGCGGGGGGGGCAGCAGGGGGTCCCCCCGAGGGCGGGGGTCTCACCTGGGGGGCTGCTGGAAGTCCTGGATCTCGATGCTGAGCAAGGGCACGAAGGGGCGGGTGCAGAAGGGGCAGGTGGTGTTGAGGTTGGAGTCGTCGGGCGTCCAGCCGGCCATCACCTCCTCGTCGTGCACCAGGGAGCCGCACGTGTGGCACCGCGAGCAGCTGGAGAGCCAGATCTGGGGGGGGACACTCGGCTCAGCTCCACCCCACACTCCTGTCCCCCCTGCCCCCCCGCCCTCCCCAGGGGACTCGGGCCAGCCCCCGTGGTCGCTGCCTCCCCTCTCCCGGATCACAGGGCCCCTCACTGGGCCGTGGCGGGGTCGCTGTCAGAGCCCCTCGCTACCCCCCGGCTGGGACCCCCACCCAGCGCAGACGGCCTCAGGCAGGTCTCCGGGGGGGACTCACCTCCACGGGGGGCAGCTCCGGCCCGGCCAAGGCCTCAGGCAGCGGGTCTGACGACTTGCGCAGACTAAAGCTGCCGAATGACGTGTCTGACAGGTCAAAGTCGCTGCCCAGGGAGACGGAGCTCTGGGGGGAGAGGAGACGTGAGCCCCACAGGACCCTCCCAGCTCAGCGGGACCTGCTCCTGCCCGGCCCCGGAAGCACCAGGTCCCTGCCCGTTCCAGGAGTGCAACACCCCCAGCTCCAGCTGAGACCCCAGCCCCAGAGCGGGGTCCTGCCCACAGGCCTAGCCCAGCAGCAACGGGGGTCCCCCCCAGTCCAACACCCCCCCGGAGCAGTGGGGGGCGGTTCCCAGCCCAGCAGCAATGTCCCCCCGCCAGAGCAGTGGGGGGCGGTTCCCAGCCCAGCAGCAATGCCCCCCCCAAGCAGTGGGGGGCGGTTCCCAGCCCAGCAGCAATGCCCCCCCCCGAGCAGTGGGGGGCCGTTCCCAGCCCAGCAGCAATGCCCCCCCCGAGCAGTAGGGGGCGGTTCCCAGCCCAGCAGCAATGCCCCCCCCGAGCAGTGGGGGGCGGTTCCCAGCCCAGCAGCAATGCCCCCCCCGAGCAGTGGGGGGCGGTTCCCAGCCCCTACCTCCGAGGCAGTGGAGTCGGGGCGCTCCTGGGGGTGCAGCAGGCTCTCCACAGGACTCTTGCGCCGCAGGGGCTCTGTCTGCTCCGAGGCCCGGCGCAGGGAGCCGGCGTCCTGCCGGGCGCTGGATTGCTCCACGCTGGCGGTGTGGCGCAGGGAGGGGCGCTTGGCTGGGGACAGCAGCTGCTGCAGCTTGGCGGCCAGCCCCCGGCGCGGCGTCCCCCCCAGGCTGTTGTGGTTCTCGTCGCGCCGGCCCGGCTTTGTGCCCCGAGCGCCCGGCCTCAGGCTCGGCTGCACCTCGGCGTTGTCCAGGGCCGGCCGGTCGCTCTCGTCCGTCTGGAAGCTGACATCCGACAGGCTCCCGTCCTCCGAGGTGCCGGGCCCATCCAGGAGCTGGCGCAGGCCTGGGGGGAGGGCGACTAACGAGTCGCTGCCAGGCTCCAGCACCCCCAGGGCCTTGATCACTGGGGGGTGGGGGAAAGAGTTACAGGGGGGCCAGAGCCGGGTCCCTCCCAGTTCCTAACCCCAGCACATCCCCCAAGCCTGGTGACCCCTGCGCCCAGGTTTCGTCTCCTCCCCCCCCGCCGGCTGCGATGCAACTCACTCTGGGCCACGCCAGCCTCCACCGCGGAGGTTTCGCTGCGGGGGAAGGTGCCGCTGCTGCTCTTCGCCAGCTGGCGGCCGGGCGAGGGCTCGCGCAGGCTGTGCCCGGCCCACGTGGTCTGGCGCTGGAGGCTGGGACGGGGACGGGCGTCCTGAGTCTCTGCACAGCCTGGCGGGGAGAGAGAACATGGGCTGCTGGCCCCGCCCCCTACCCCCGCCCCAGGGCCCGGCCCTCCTACCCCCGCCCCACACGCACCTGGCAAGACGCCGCTGCGGGCCTCGCTCTCCAGCTGCCGCTGCCGCAGGGGCTGCCGGAACTGGGCAGTGCCCAGCACTACGTTGCGCAGCTTGGCCCAGCGCAGCCGCCCGCCCTGGGTGCCCGAGGGCCACTTGCTCTCCAGCACGGCCTGCAAGAGAACGGGGCCACGGTTACTGGGGAGACAGGGTTCCCCCCATGCCCCCCCCGGCAGCAGACACCGCCTGGCTCACCCCGCCAGAGGGAGCTCCTCCCCCCGGACCAGGCCGGTACCTTGTTGTAGTAGCCGTAGGTGACGGTGTTGGGCACGATGCCGGCCCGTTTCATCTCCAGCAGGACGCGGACGGAGAGCACCGGCTCGCCATACTGTCCACACAGCTGCATGAGGCTGCGGTAGCAGACCTGGGGGGCAGAAAGCACAGGGCCCCGTGAGGGGGTGGGGAACCCAGGGGATGCTGGGACACACAGACAGGGCCCGGGGGGGTGGCGCCAGGGAAGGGGCCGTGGGAACACGGGGGGGAGAGGGGGAGTCCGCACCTCATCCGGCAGCACCACCTTCCTGCTCTCCATCTGCTTCAGCACCTCGTAGGCCGTCTGCAGCGCCCGCACCTTGGAGGGGGCAGCCCGCACGTAGGTGGGCAGGTAGATGAACCACAGCCCGTAGCAGTGTCCGAGCAGGCACCGCGCCCACATGTCGGGCACGGACGAGTACTTCTGTGCCACCCGCTGCGCCACCTTCATCTCCTGGGGGGGCAGCCGGGTCAGGGGGGCCAGCTCCGCCCAGGCCAGGCCCCCCCACCTCACCCAGGGCCTGGCACCCCCCAGCTCCGCCCACGATAGGCCTTCATCACCTCACCCAGGGACTGGTACCCCCCAGCTCCACCGAGGACAGGCCACCCCACGCCCTGGCACCCCCCAGCTTCGCCCAGAATAGGCTTTCCCCACCCGCCCAGGGCCTGGCACCCCCCAAGCTCCCCTGAGGACAGGCCACCCTCCCCCAGGGGCTGGTTCCCGGTGCTCCCTGCAGGAAGGGCTGAGCCCAGCCCACTCGCTGCATGAGTGAGCCTGGGCCGTCACCTGCTTGGTCCTGCGCGGCGCGGGGCTGCTGGGGGCGCTGCTCTTGGGCTGGCACAGTGGAGCCGCCAGCTGGTCCTGGGGGCGCTCAAAGAGCTCGGCCCGCAGCACGGGGAAGCTGTCGTAGCTGTGGGGGAGCAGAGGGGCCATCAGGGGGCAGCTGGTATATGGGGGGGGCGGGGAGCTGGGGGGGTGTCTCACCAGTAGAGTGCAGGCAGCTCGGTGCCATCGGGGCCCAGGGGCTCCTCGGGGGGCATGATGAAGACCGTGTGCTCACTGCTGTGCGAGTCGTCCAGCTCCATCAGGGGCGCGTCCTCCGCCTTCTCCAGATCCACCTGCACCTGGGGAGGGGAGGGCAGCTCAGGGGGGGCCGGCACGTCCCCCGGAACACCCTCCGGCTGGGAGCTCCCTGCCCCCGACAGGGCCCCCTGGGTCTGCCCCCCCGACACTGGCCCCGGTCCAGGAGTCGCCTGAGCCCCCGCCTGGTCCCGTCACAGGAGTGGCTGGGTCCAGGCCCCCCAACCCCTTGGGATGGGGTCTGCGGGGTGAGCAGGATCTGTGGCTGAGCAAGTTGTAGGGACAGCCCTTGGGTGGAGGGGTGGGGCACTGCAGGGGGTGCCCTTGGGAGAGGGGTGGGGTGTCATCAGGGGGCAGGGACGGGGTGGGGCGTTGCTAGGGGTGTCAGGGGCAGTATGTTGCTTAGGGCAGGTGTCGGGGGCAGAGGCAGGGCATTGCTGGGATGGGGCGTTGCTATGGGTGCCAGGGGCAGGGTGTTGCTAAGGGCGGGGTATTGGGACAGGGCATTAGGGGTGTCAGGGGCAGAGTGTCGCTAGGAGTGAGACATTGGGTGGGGTATCACTAGGGGTGTTGCTAGAGGCGGGGCATCGCTAGGGGCACTGGGGCAGGGTGTCGCTAGGGGTGAGGCACTGGGTGGGGCGTCGCTAGGGGTGTTGCTAGGGGTGGGGCATCGCTAGGGGTGCCAGGGGCAGAGTGTTGCTAGGGGTGAGGCATTTGGTGTGGCGTCACTGGGGTGTTGCTAGGGGTGGGGCGTCGCTAGGGGCACCAGGAGCAGGGTGTCGCTAGGGGCGAGGCATTGAGTGGGGCGTCGCTAGGAGTGTTGCTAGGGGTGGGGCGTCGCTAGGGGTGCCAGGGGTAGGGTGTTGCTAGGGGCGAGGCACTGGGTGGGGCGTCGCTAGGGGTGTTGCTAGAGGTGGGGCATCGCTAGGGGTGCCAGGGGCAGAGTGTTGTTAGGGGCGAGGCATTAGGTGGGGCGTCGCTAGGGGCGTTACTAGGGGTGGGGCGTCACTAGGGGCGCCAGGGGCAGGGTGTCGCTAGGGGCGAGGCACTGGGTGGGGCATCACTAGGGGTGTTGCTAGGGGTGGGGCATCGCTAGGGGTGCCAGGGGCAGAGTGTTGCTAGGGGCGAGGCATTGGGTGGGGCGTCGCTAGGGGTGCCAGGGGTAGGGTGTCGCTAGGGGCGAGGCATTGAGTGGGGCGTCGCTAGGAGTGTTGCTAGGGGTGGGGCGTCGCTAGGGGTGCCAGGGGTAGAGTGTTGCTAGGGGCGAGGCATTGGGTGGGGCGTCGCTAGGGGTGGGGCGTCGCTAGGGGCGCCAGGGGTAGGGTGTCACTAGGGGCGAGGCATTGGGTGGGGCGTTGCTAGGGGTGTTGCTAGGGGTGGGGCGTCGCTAGGGGTGTTGCGTCGCTAGGGGTGCCAGGGGTAGGGTGTCGCTAGGGGCGAGGCATTGGGTGGGGCGTCGCTAGGGGCGCCAGGGGTAGGGTGTCGCTAGGGGCGAGGCACTGGGTGGGGCGTCGCTAGGGGCGGGGCGTCACCTTGTCCACACAGGTGTCGAAGAACTCCAGGCAGGCGTGCCGGTCGCTGACGAAGGAGCACTCGTGGATGAACTGCGTGAAGAGCTGCGTGCGTAGCAGCTGCCCATAGAACTTGTGGTAGGCGCGGTCCCGGGACTTGAGGAAACCTGGGGGGGACAAGGGGAGGGGGTCACACGGGAGCTCAGCCCCCTCGCCCCGCCCCCCCCCCCCCCCCCGGGGTGGCGCCCCCTCACCCTGCAGGGAGAAGAGGCTGCTGGAGTCGTGGGTGGTGTCGCAGGGCGCCCGGGTGATGGGCAGCAGGAAGGAGCGGTAACCCTTCAGCAGGCAGGCCATGAACCGCAGGAAGGAGGCCTGGATCTCCAACTCCAGCTGCTTGCGCCGCCCGTACACCAGGTCGTAGTCGGTGAGCAGGAACTCCAGCGACGCCTCCTCCACCGGCTTGTTGTACACTGGGGGGAGCGGCGGGGTTAGCACGGCCCCCCCAGGCTCCCCGCCCCCCAGAGCTCCCCCTCAGCTCCCCACTCACTCTCATCCAGCTGCTGGAAGTGGGCGAGCAGCGCAGCCTGCAGCACCTTGCAGGGCCGGCGGGGCAGCGCGCGGGGCGACAGCAGCTTCCTCTCCTCGCTCCTGGCAGGGGTGACAGAGACGAGCACAAAGCCGGGCTGCCCTCACTGTTAGCGCCTCCTGCTGGGCTGCCCCGGCCCCCCGCTCGCCCTCCCCGGCCCAGCGCCGAGACGCAGCCGCTTCTGGGCTGGAGCAAGGGCGGACGCCTCGTCGCACGGAGCTGCGAGGGCCGCGTTAGGGGAAGGCCGGCCAAGGGCCCGGCGGGAACTTGGCCAGGACACCGGGGTTCCGCCCGGGGACACGCTCAGGAATACGGACACGGCGGCTGGGGAGGGGGCCGGGCCCAGGGGAACTCACAGGAAGATGGTGTTGGTGTCAAGGTCGACACAAATGACGTCGCGGGGCGGGTCGTGCAGGTCGAAGTAGCTGGAGTGGATGCCGACGATGAAGGGCACCGGGGCGCACAGCACGTCCGCCAGGGTCAGCGGGCACAGCGGGATGTAGGGGCACTGCCAGCGCAGCGGGAAGATCATCTGGCGGCGGGGCAGGGAGAGAGGAGTCAGCAAGCCGAGGGGGCGGGCCCCACTGCCCCCTCCCCCCCCCGGGGGCCGGACTCACGGAGACGAGCGCCTCGCTCACGCTGGTCAGCACATCGGGGCGCAGCGAGTGAATGAGCAACTTCTGCTCGGTCAGCACAGCCAGCAGCAGCGTCACGGCGTTCTCGGGGCCCAGGTTCTGCAGCAGGGTCAGGAAGCTGGCTCCGCTGGGGGGCAGAGGGGGGCCAAGGATGTAGAATCCAGACAGCACAGAACCCCCTCCTCCCCCACCCACAACGTAGCCACGGCCCATCCCCCTCACATCACCAACGGGACCCTGAGCCCCTGATCGTCCCCCCAGGCTGCCCCGACCACCCCCCCGGGGCTGTACCTGAGAGGCAGCGGGGAGGACACAGGCTGGCACAGCAGCAGGTTATCGTAGGGAGACATCTGGGGGAGAGACGAGATTGATGGCGTAGTCGGCTTCCCCACCCAGGCAGGCAGGGGCCGCCCCAGGGCAGTGGTGGAGCAGGGGGCAGCCCCGGGGCAGGGATGGGAGGAGTTGGGGGCAGCCCAGGGGGGAAGCCCAGGGGCCAGGGAAGGAGAATGTGGGGGGCAGCCCCAGGGTGAAGCCCAGGGGCCAGGGAAGGGGGGAAGCAGGGGACAGCCCAGGGGGGAAGCCCAGGGGCCAGGGAAGGGGGGAAGCAGGGGACAGCCCAGGGGGGAAGCCCAGGGGCCAGGGAAGGGGGGAAGCGGGGGACAGCCCAGGGGGGAAGCCCAGGGGCCAGGGAAGGAGAATGTGGGGGGCAGCCCCGGGGCAGGGATGGGGGAAGTGGGGGGCAGCCCAGGGGGGAAGCCCAGGGGTCAGGGAAGGAGAATGTGGGGGGCAGCCCCGGGGCAGGGATGGGGGAAGTGGGGGGCAGCCCCGGGGCCAGGGGAGGGGGGGCTCACAGGAGCCTCGGGCTTTCATAGACATGGGCTGGGAATCACTGACCCAAAACATCAGCTGAAGGCCAAATGTGAGCAGAGTTGCCAGCGCGGGAAGAGCAGGGTCGGGGGCCCAGGCAGCCGCACAGAAGAGCTGCCCGGGGCGGGGCCACTCACCTGCACCAGGATGCGCGGTCGCTGCGGAGACGGGAAGGGGACGTTGTGCATGAAGTGCGAGATGTGCCTGGGGGGAGACGAGCGCGTCAGAGGGGGGTGGGGGCTCCCCAGTCCCTTTCCCGGGGGGGGGGTCCTTCTACCCCCATCCCTTCCCTACAGATCCACCCTCCTCCGCCCAGCGCTCACGTCTCCAGGGGCAGCACGTGGGGCCCCGAGATGGAATAGCGATAGATGAACATGAGGAACTTGCGGAAGACGTCGAAGAGGGGCCAGTGCGACAGGACGCAGATGCTGCGGCGAGTCTGCACCGACTTGCTGGCGATGGGGCGCCGGTCGACCACGCTGAGCAGGCCGAGACGCAGGCTCTGCCTCTCCGACAGCCGCTCCCGCGGGTAGGCCTCGTGGAACTGGATGGCAGCGCCGTACACCTGGGGCAGGGGGGCCCGGTCACTGCAGGGCACAGGCGTGGGAACTGCCCTCCCAGGTTTTGTGCGGGGTCCCACCCGCCACCCTGGGGTGCCGACTCCCGGCTGCAGGACCCATGCCCAGGGCTCCGCTTCCAGCCCCACATGTGGGGTCCCAGCCTTGGACCCTTACCTCTGTCCGTGTTCCCCGGCCCCCCCGCCAGAGCCATGGCCCCATTCCTGGCCCCAGCTCTGGGGGGTGGGGTGGGGGACACGGACAGGAGTAAGGGGGGTGAGGTAAAAAGTTTGGGGTGGGGACCACTGGCTTTCAGCACCCCCATTGTAAAAAATGCTCCAGCGCCACTGGAGGGGTGGGAGACAACGGAGCAGGGGGCCCGGTCATGGGGGAGGAGACGGGGCAGGGGGCCCAGTCACTGGGGGAAGGGATGACGGGGCAGGGGGTCCCAGTTGTGAGGGGAGGAGACGGGGCAGGGGGGCCCGGTCATGGGGGAGGAGACGGGGCAGGGGACCCAGTCACTGGGGGAAGGGATGACGGGGCAGGGGGTCCCAGTTGTGAGGGGAGGAGACGGGGCAGGGGGGCCCGGGCCATGGGGGGAGAAGGGGAGATCAGGGGCAGGATAAGCAGCACCTTCGCTCACCTGTCAGGCAGGACCCCCTGATTCTGGGCTGTTCACCCTGTTCCAGGTCCCCAGAGACCCCCACCCCACCGGGATGGCCCAGGCCCCCCCTCCAGCCCCACCTACCTTGTCCCCTGAAGCCCCCGTCAGCACGAAGGTGGAGAAGATGGGCAGCTGGTACTTGGTGTTGATGGGCCAGCTCTCGATGGTGGCCCCCATGGGCAGGCAGAAGACGGGCACCGAGTCGGGCAGTGGGAACGACTCACTGTCGTGCTCAGGGTAGCGGCTCAGGAGACCTGGAGATAGACGCACATCAGGCGGAGCGTCTGGGGTGGGGGCTGGGCTGGCAGGGGCTGCGGGTCGGGAGTGAGGGGCACCGGCAGAGCTGGGGGGGAGCCCAGGGCTGGGACGGCAGGGGGCAGGAATGCCAGGCAGCAGCAGTGCTGGGGAGTGGGGCTGGCACAGCCCCTGCCCACCCCATACCTAGTGCCATCAGCTCCTCACTGCATGTCGCTGGCAGGAGCCAGGTCTCCCCTCCCCCCATCTCAGGGGGCAGCGGGGGCAACGTCTCCTCTCCCTCCATCTCAGGGGGCAGCGGGGGCCAGGTCTCCCCTCCCCCCATCTCAGGGGACAGCGGGGGCCTGGTCTCCCCTCCCCCCCGGCTCAGAGGGCAGCGGGGGCTTTACCTGCTTCATAGACCAGTGTGTAGGCTTTGGACATCGCCATCTTGTAGCACAGGAACACGGCCGGGCCCCACTGCGAGGAGAGAGCAGAGCAAGGTCAGTGGGGCTGTGGCACGGGGCAGAGGGACCTGCCCCTCCTCCTCCTGGGAGGGACAGCCGGTCCCAGCCTGAGGAACCCAGCACAGCCTGCCCGGCACCGGCCCAGGGCCAGGGGGCCGCCAGCACCCACCATGCCAGCGTTGAGGTTCTTGTCCACCCGGCAGAAGGTGTGCGGTGTGTTCTCCCCCTTGCTGGGCACGACCAGACAGATGTCGGTGATGCCCAGCGTGTTGTGGCCCTGGGACTCGGCGGCCCGGCGGTAGGTGAGGAAGGTGCGCTGGTGGCCGGCAGCGCCCGAGCTGAGGTTGGCAGAGCGGCTGTAGGGCGTCGTGCGGATGATCTCGTAGCCCGGCTTCAGGCGGTCCTTCCCCTCACAGTGCACCCTGCGGGGGGACGGAAGGGGCTAAGCAGACCCCGCTGAGTGGGGAGAGACACCCCACACCCAGAGCGGCTTGCCCAGCCAGCCCTGGGG
Organism: Malaclemys terrapin pileata; assembly: GCF_027887155.1. Lineage (NCBI taxonomy): Eukaryota > Metazoa > Chordata > Testudines > Emydidae > Malaclemys > Malaclemys terrapin. Next base: position 1,413,055 of record NC_071525.1, on the reverse strand, counting down.
AGGGGAACAGAGGGGCCCAGCCCAGCAGGAGGGGTGGGGTACAGTCGAGGGGGAGGAGCTCTGCCCAGCCCTGGGGAGGGGCCCAGCCCAGCAGGAGGGGGCGGGACTCCCAGAGAGGGGCTGAGCGCGGCCCCCTTACCCACCCCAGCTCGATGAGGGGTGGCTTGCCGCGGCCCCGCTTGTAGCAGAGGTACATCTGGGGGCTGTTGAGAAGGCTGGCATTCAGGTCCACGGGGTGGCCGGATGTGCTGCTCTCGATGCAGGTGAAGCCCTGGGGCACCTCCTCGCCCTGCGAGCGGATGACCACAGCCACGTCGGTGATGGGCTCGCTGGGCCGGGCCGGCCGGGGCTGCTGGCTCTCCTCTTCCAAGGCCTTGGAGGAGTCGGTCAAGCCGGCCACCACGAAATAGTCGACGAGCTGCGGCGGCTTCTCCTCCGCCATGGCGGCGGGGCTCACGGCATCTGGGGAGGGAGCAGGGGGGCGTCACTGGGGAGGAGGGCAGGGACAGGAGGGCAGGCTGTGGGGTGAGGGAGAGTGCCACAGGGGTGGGGGCAAGGCCAAGGAGGAAGGCGCCATGGTGGGGGGAAGAGGTCGGGTGGGACGGCGCCATGGGGAGGGACGGCACCAGGGGGGGGGCTGAGCCGGGGGGGGGGGGAAGAGGTTGGGGGATCCCAGGGACCAGCCCACACAACAGACCCACAAGGTGACGTCACAGAGGCTGGGCCCAGCATGGCCAATGGGAGCTGAGGGTTCCAGGACAGAACACGCTATACGGTGACATCATGGAAACAAGGCTGCCAGCGGCCAATGAGAGCTGCTGTTCCTGCTCCCCTCCCCGGGGGAAGGAGTGGGAGTGCTGGGGGGGTGTCACAGGGAGCATGGGGGCAGGGCTGTTTGGGGGGGCTGTAGGGAAGGAAGGAGATGGGGCTGTTTGGGGGGGATGTGGGGCAGGAAGGGGGTGGGGTGGGCTGTTTGGGGCAGGGGAGGAAGGAGACAGGGCTGTTGGGGGGGCTGTAGGGAAGGAAGGAAACAGGGCTGTTTGGGGGGATATGGGGCAGGAAGGGGGCGGGGTGGACTGTTCCGGGCAGGGAAGGCAGAGGAGGGGGCTGTTTGGGGGGAATATGGGGCTGGCTAGGAGCTGCCCCCGGGGCCAAGCTGGACTGATTTCAGCGCAGAGTCAGCGAGAACCCAGGGTACCTGGGGGGCGCGACCCACTGAGCCCGCCGGGCTGAGCTGACAGAGTGAAAGTGCCGGGAGGGAGGGAGGCAGCTTCCTGTTTCCTGCTCAGGCCGGCTCTGACATCAAGTCAGTCACCGGAAAATCAGGGGGACCCCTGAGGTTTGGGGGGATCCCTCCCCCTCCCCCGGATCCCCACAGCACTCCTGGTTTCTCGGATACTTCCAGGACTTCAGGCTGGCTCTGCCCAGGGCCTGTGGCAACCCCAGCCTCCCTTTCCCCCTCTCCCGCCCCTGCTTCCCGCCCCGGCCAGCTGCTCGGCCCCCAAGCCAGGCAGCACCCCCGGCCGGCCGGGAGAAAGTCACAGACCCTCTGAGGCAGGATGTTCCCAGGGAAGGACCCAAAAGGGGAAGGAAGAGGCTGACGGCACAGGGCGAGCAGGGTTAGTCACGGCGGATGCAGGTGCAGGACAGGGCGGAGGGCGAGATGGAGGAGAACCGAGAAGCCTGGGTCACGATGGGGCACCCACTCCTGGCCACTGGTCCCCGTCTGGGAATGGGTAGCGGCGTCCGGAGAGGGGAGCCTCTGCCGAGGAGACGCTCCCATTGCCCCCACTCACGGACCAGCAGCCGAACACACGCTTACAACCCAGAGAGGGAAGCCCCATTTCACAGCACATACCAGCAGCCAGAGGAACTCCCCACCACAAGGTCCCAGCGAGGCCCAGAGCTGGGCAGGGGTCAGGAATGGCTCCTAGAGGGAGGGGGAGGGCACTCAGCGGAGAGCAGTTTTCGAGGGCTCGAGGCCTGCTCAGGGGGAAACACCCTTCCTGGGCAGGGTATCCCAAACCGTGGCAGCTGGTACCAGCCCCGGGGAGGGGGGAGAAACCTGGCCGGCTGGGCTCCTGGCCTGATTCGCTCTGGCAATTCCTGGGATCCTGGACGCAGGGTCCTTTGGGCGAATCAAGCCAACCCCAGCACAGCCCCCAACCAGCCGGGTCTACCCAGCTGCTCCGCAGGCCCCCAGCAGGGTCACGCCAGGCCAGTGGGAGCCAGCTCCCTGCACACAATACTTCATTCTCTCCCCGTAACAGGGGCACCCTGGCACTGCGGCCACCACCTCCTGTCGGGGGGCAGGCCCACAGCTGGCAGACTGGGCAGCCCCCCTGACATGGCACAGCCGAAAAGCTAAACTAACCCAGCTCCTGCAGCAGGGTTACCATGGCGAGGGAGGCATGGGGCCCAAAGGGGACCCCCCACCCCAGGGGTGACCCGGAGAGGAGCTGGGGGTATGTTGGGGCTCACAGGCAAATGGCCATGAACGCCCCTGGGGCCCAGCACAACACAAAGGAAGAGACGCTGCTCCAGCGTGGGGAGCACATCACCTGTTCCAACTTCCCCAGCGGCTCCTGCCCCCAATCTCCCTCTCTGGGGCACAGCTGCCCCCAGCCCACTCCAGGGTTACCCTGCTGCTGGTCTAGATCCCGCCCCTCCACCCTGGGCAGCTCCCCAGGGCACGTGGCGAATGAGGGGGAAACAGCTGCCCCCCAAGAAGAGCGTATTCCCAGCTCGCCCATGCGGTTGGGCAGGGGGTGTTACACTGTCCCCCGAGACCCCCCATGCCCCTAGTGCTGCATGACATGGACCGGCCTGCCCTGGCCCCCCAGTGACAGGCACTGCCAAGGTACCACCCGCGCTATATTTAGCCCCGGCCCACGTGATCCCTCGTGCTGCGGCAGGAAGAGACACAGGCGGCTCTCAATTTAGCTTCCTGTAACCTAACGCGGGCCGGGGAGAAACTGCCCCTGCTGCACCCCCAAATCTACCCCCACAGCTCGGGGCTCAACCTCCATCCCACCCCCAGCCAGCCTGGCAGGTCATCTCGACCCCCCGTGGGGGCTCAGCGGGGAGCCCCCCCACACGCTACACTCTGGGTTGTATGGTCCAAGCACAAAGCTAGGGCTTCCCACCGAGCCCCACAGGAGGGGTCCTGCTGACCTGCCTCGCTCGGCCCCAGGCCTCCCTAGCAGGACCCTGCGCCCACCCCAGGGGACAGCAAAGGCCAGGCCTGCCCGGGATGAGAGGTGCTGGCTAGGGTGACCAGATGTCCCGATTTTATAGGGACAGTCCCGATTTGGGGTCTTTTTCTTATATAGGCTCCCATTACCCCCCACCCCCTGTCCTGATTTTTCACATTTGCTGTCTGGTCACCCTACTGCCGGCTAACCCACGCCGCCTGTAACCCAGCGCTCCCAGCCCCGGGGCAGACGCACCAGACAGGCCGAGGGCGGCGTGGGGACAGCCCAGAGCCGGGTCAGCCAGAGCCAAGGCCTCCCGCGGTGCTGGGAGCTGCACAGACCTATTTACCTCTGATCTGCTGCCAGCACGGTCTAAATAATGCAGAGTGCTCCAGACTGCCCAGCTCCCCGGCCTGCCTGGCACCTGCCGCTTCGGAGACACCCTGCCCCACAGCTAGGAGAGCCCAGGGGCCAAGGACAGCAGGTGCCTTTAACCCCACTGTCCCTTGGGTTCGGTTCCTTGCTCTGGGAGAAGAGCAGGTGTAGAGTCGGGGGGGGGGGGGGGGCTGGGAGCCAGGACTCCTGGGTTCTATCCCAGCTCTGGGAGGGGAGTGGGGGCTGGTGGGTTAGACATGGGGGGCTGGGAGCCAGGACTCCTGGGTTGTATCCCAGCTCTGAGTGGGGAGTAGGGTCCAGTGGGTTACAGCATGGGGGGCTGGGAGCCAGGACTCCTGGGTTCTATCCCAGCTCTGGGAGGGGAGTGGGGGCTGGTGGGTTAGAGCATGGGGGGCTGGGAGCCAGGACTCCTGGGTTCTATCCCAGCTCTGGGAGGGGAGTGGGGGCTGGTGGGTTAGAGCATGGGGGGCTGGGAGCCAGGACTCCTGGGTTCTATCCCAGCTCTGGGAGGAGAGTGGGGGCTGGTGGGTTAGACATGGGGGGCTGGGAGCCAGGACTCCTGGGTTGTATCCCAGCTCTGGGAGGAGAGTGGGGGCTGGTGGGTTAGACATGGGGGGCTGGGAGCCAGGACTCCTGGGTTGTATCCCAGCTCTGGGAGGAGAGTGGGGGCTGGTGGGTTAGAGCAGGGGGGCTGGGAGCCAGGACTCCTGGGTTGTATCCCAATTCTGAGTGGGGAGTGGGGGCTGGTGGGTTAGAGCATGGGGGGCTGGGAGCCAGGACTCCTGGGTTCTATCCCAGCTCTGGGAGGGGCATGTGGTCTACCAGTCAGAGCACGGGGGCGGGAGCCAGGACACCACAGCCGTGGCTAACTAGCCCCTGGGCCACGGACAGCACGCCCTCCTCTCCCCCCCAGCGGGAGGCCCCTCGGGGCTAGCAGGGAGCTGCCCCCCCCCAGGCCGGGGCTGTACCTGCTCTGCAGACGCACAAACACCGTTGCTCTAGCAGCGTGTTACACCACCCCCTCCTCGCTGCTCCGGAGGGACCTGCCGGACCCCGTCTGCTGTGGGCAAGGGCCGCGGGCCGGGGCCGCCCGCCTCCCCGCAGGCCAGGCAGGGAGAGTGGGACTTTCCATTCCTGGCCGCAATCGCAACCAGGGCAGGAGGCAGCAGAACTCAGAATGAGGAAGCCGAGAGCTCCCTGCAGAGGGGCGGGGCGGGGCGGCCCCCCCAAAGCCAGCCTGGGCGGCTCAGGGCCCGTTTCCGCGCTGCCCTCCTGGGGGACAGGCGCGTGTACATCTAACGGCACCGCTCTGGGGCTGCTTAGACAGGTCCAGCTGCAGCCGCCTGGCCCCACCCCAGCCCTCCAGAGCCCGCCTGTGCGGGGGGCACCCACCCGGGGGACGGGCTGCAGGGACCAGGCCCTGGCACCAGCGCGGGTGGGGCCGTCCCGGCTGCCAGCCAGACCCCTCGCCCGTTTCCAGGACCTGCCCCATACTGGTCTGGATCTGGCCCAGTCGCTGAGATTGGGGGAGGCCCCCCCACAGTGCAGGGGCGCAGCCGGCCACAGGGGCAGAGCTCCCCGCTCGGGGCAAACAGCCCCACGGCTGCACAGGGGGCCCCCAGGCACTGTCCCCCACCCGAGCAAGGGGGCAGCCCCTGCTGCCGGGCCAGGGGGCACAGATCACAGGGACCCGGACCCACCCACCGCCCCGCCTGGGACCTGCACCGGGGGTGGGGGGCAGTGAGCTTTGTGCCCCCCCCTTGGGGCAGCGCAGCACGGCACGGGGGGCTGGTCTTTAAAGAAACCCAAACATATAACTGGTTCCTGGAACAACCCAGTCACCCTCCACCCCCGTGCAACTGGCCCCTGCCCCCCACCTGTCCACACCCGGCCTGCCCCCCACCTACCCCCCGTGCAACTGGCCCCTGCCCCCCACCTGTCCACACCCGGCCTGACCCCACCTGCCCCCCGTGCAACCGGCCCCTGCCCCCCACCTGTCCACACCCGGCCTGCCCCCCACCTACCCCCCGTGCAACCGGCCCCTGCCCCCCACCTGCCCCCCCGTGCAACAGGCCCCCGCGCCCCCCGTGTAACCGGCCCCTGCCCCCCCACCTGCCCCCCGCGCCCCCCGGCCGGCTGACCGGCGCTCGGCCCCTACCTGCCCCGCCGAGGGAGCGGGCGGGGGCTGCGGGCGGGTCCCGCGGGGGGGGACGGGGCGCGGGGGGGTCCCGAGGGGTCCCGAGGGGCAGGGCCAGGGGACGCCCCGCCCCCTACCTGCGCTCGGCCCCCAGGCCCCGCTACCCGGCTCCCGCCATCGCCGCCGGCCCCGCCCAGACCCGCCCGGCACCGGCCCCTGCCGGCCCGGAGGACGCGCTGCACCTGGCGGGCCCGGCCGCCGGACGCCTGGGTTCACTCCCGCCCTGGGAGCGAGCGGGCCCCGGACGCCTGGGTTCCGGGGCGCCCAGATGTCCCTCTGCCGGCAGCCCCCCTTCCCTCGCTCACCCTCCCGGGCCCAGCCCCTCCCCCCCGTCCCACTGCTCGGGGGCAGCCCCCCAGGGCCGCCGGCCAGGGTTGGGGGGCAGCGGCCCCCCCCCCCCCCCAGGGCGAGGAGTCGGCTGGGAACAGCCCAGCCTGGGCGCGGAGGGAGGAGATCAGGGTTCCTCGCACGACGGCACCATTAGCTCACCATGCCTCGTGCGTTCACCATGACCCGTGCGTTCCCGCCGCGGTACGTTGGCACGTTGGCAGCACCAGGGAGGAAAGTCGCAGCCTGGCCCAGCCACACCATGACCCCCCAACCCCCACGGAGGCGGCCGCTTTGTTCAAGGGCCCAGGCCCACCTGGCCCCTCCTCCCTCCTGCATTCCCCCGATCAAACCCGGGGGCTTCCAGCCGACGCGGGCCAGCCCTGGGCCTGGGTTGGCAGGTAGCCAACATCTCAGTGATCGGCTTCATGGACTCTCCCGTGACGGGGGGTCCAGGCCCCAGGCAACGAGTGCCAGCCCCACCTGCATCGCTAGGCCTCCCCAGAGCCTTTCCCACCCCCTCTAGCTGACAATGCAGCATGTGGGGGAAACTGAGGCACGCACAGTCTTCATATAAAATATTTACACAAAATCCCCCCCTCTGTCTCCCGGGGACCACCGGCGACCAGGCTCACCAGCCCCTGGGGTTATACTGTAGCCTCTAGGCAGGAGCGTCACAGCAGCTGCAGGGTGGGGGGTGGAGGCAGTAAGGCCAAGGGGCTGCGCTGGAGGGAGAGGGGGATCCCGGCGGGCTGGGGATGGCTCACTGAAGGGAAGCTCCTGGACACGGGTCCAAAGCTGGGGCTATAGCACCGGTTCTGTGGATCCCAGGGGGGAGTCCAGGCCTCCTTTCTTTGGGGCCTCCCCAGCAGGTAGCTTTGCACAGCAAGACCCAAGCAGGGTCATGCTCCGAGCCAGAAGGGTTTGCAGGGAGCAGAGGCGGGAGGGGGGGGTAAAACGAGGAGCAACAGGCTGAAATGAATGGCAAGAAAATGTCCAGTGACCAGGAGCAGCCACCACGGGGATTGCCTGGGCCAGGGAGCCTCTGCCCATGTGTGTGGGGGGGAGCAGGGACCAGGAGCCTCCTGGTGCCTGGCCCAGCAGTGGGGAGGAGGGCTGAGGCAGCCCAGCCGGGACAGGGATCACTCCGGGTTCCAGGGCCAGGGAAACGGGTGAAGCTGCTGCTGTAGAAATGCAGATGATGAAGGGCAGAACCTAGCGAGGTGGCCCAGCGTGGGGGGCGAGGGAGTGCAGCACCCGGCTGCAGGCCCAGGATCTGTCCCATTCTCCTGGAGACAGAAATAGCAGGGCCCCCACGGATCTGTACTGGGACCAGCCCTGTTCAAAGTGATCTGGAAAAAGGGGTAAACAGGGAGGTGGCGACGTTTGCAGACAAAAGTAAATGACTCGAGCGAGTTTCGTCCAAAGCTGACTGGGAAGAACTTCCAGAACTGGGCGAGGGGCAACCGAAGGGCAGAGGAAATTCAACGTTGATAAATGCAAAGTGATGGAGATTGGAAAACACAATCCCAGCTACACCTACAAACTGATGGGGTCTAAGTTAGCTGTTACAGCTCAAGAAAGAGATCCTGGAGTCATGGTGGATAGTTCTCTGAAAACATCCGCTCCGTGTGCAGTGCAGGCAGAAAAGCTCCCAATGTGAAAAGGGCTAGCTAGTAACACAGAGCACAATGCAACTATATAAATCCAGGGGACACCCACACCTTGAATATTGCCTGCTGGTCTGGTCGCCTTCTCTCCAAAAATCATACAAGAACTGCCCTTCTCTGTACTTTTTGCAACAAAAATGCTTAGGGGGCTGGAACCTGTTCCAGGTGAGGAGAGGCTAGAGAGACAGGGACTGCTCAGTTTGGAAAAGGGCTGATGTGAGTGAGGGGACCCCACTCCACCAGACCCACTGCCCCCCCAACCCCCCCCCATCACCCACACATCAATGCAACGCTGTTAATTAACATAGAATATATTTAAAAAATAATAATAATAATAATAAATCACTCTGGCTTTCTCCTCCATAGCAAGGGGTCCGTCGCGGAGCACAGAGGTCTGGGGCCCCCACCTCCCTCAGCCCCACGGCACCTGCTCCCCCCTAAGGGCCCCCCAACACAGACGCAGGACGTGACCTCACAACAGACAAGGATTCAAAGTTACAAGTGCTTTATACATAGCCCTGTCCTCCCCCGCCCCCGGGCAGGGCCCCCCGTACACACGGCTTGGCAGGGGACGGAGTACACACAGCTCAGCGGGGAAAGACGGGGGATAAATTTTGTCTTTAAACGTTATGATTAGCAAAAACAAAAACAAACCCCAAGGCCCAGGCCTGGAGCGCTGGGGCTCAGGTCGCTAGCTAACAGAACAGCTATATACATGGCCGGCCCGGGGCTGCACACGCAGCCACACCAGCATGTGGACAGACTGTCGCCCGGAAGCTGGGGACACAGAGCCCCATGCTTGCCTCCACCCTGGCCGTGGGGTTAGGGGACCCTGGACCACCACGGGCCCACTCCCTCCGGCACGGGGACGCTGGATTCACCACCACCCCTCATCTAGTTGGAGGGTCGAGGTCCCTGGACGCAGACTCCATCCTTCACAGAAGTCGAGGTCCCCCGGACCTCTGGCACAGAGCTAGAGGACCTCACGTTCTCCCCTGCTTAGCGGGCGGAGAGCCCTGGCCACCTCCCAGCGCAGAGCGAGGGGTTGCTGCTGGGAGCAGAGGCTGGCACTGGCCCGGCTTCGAGTGATTCTTGGCGGAGTCCTGGCACCTGGGCCCGGCTGCTCAGTGCTCATGGCCCTGGGAGGTTTCACGCAGAGCGGGGCAGCGAGGGTGGACGCAGCGCCAGGCCCAGGGCGGGCGGTTTGTCCCTGGAAGTCAGGCTTGTTTGCGATGCTCGAAGTCTGTTCTCTCCTCTCCAGCACTCCTCCGCCACCTGCCCAGGGCGGGTCCCCCTCACTGCAGCCGGTCCGTCCGGAAGGAGTCCTCCACCGCGGGGTCCGTCAGGAGGGCGTAGGGGTCACTCAGCATGCTCAGGCCGTCCAGGGTGAGGGGCTCGATCTTGAGATCCTCCTCCAGGCCCAGGGACGTGTCCACCTCGAAGCCGGGGACCCCGGCCAGCGCCGATGCGATCTCCTTGGAGATGCCGGGCGGGGAGTCCCCTGGGGTTGGAGAGGAAGGGTCAGACCCAGGGCAGGACGGTGTGTGGTGGTGGTGGGGGGGGGGGGCAGCCGGAAAAGCCCATCCCGCCAGCGGGGGGGACTGAGCATCTGGGGGGCCCTGGGAAGTGGGGGGCACGGGGCAGTTTTCCTTTGGCAAAGCCCAGCCACCCTCTCAGTGGCTCCCAGCTGCATTCCACTAGCAGGGCAAACACCCATCCTGGAGGAACCCCCGGAAGAGGGGCCTGGCCTCCGTGGCCCACGCCGTGTGTGGCTCTCCTATTGACTGCCGACCAGTCCCACTGCAAACTGGGCTGAGACCCAGCAAACTCGCTCCACCGCACAATGCGCATGGTGCGGGAGGCCGCTGGAGGGGGTGGGTGCCCAGCCCCCGAGCCGGGTGCACCCCGGCCCAACCCCCAATCCGGGTGCACCCCGGCCAAGCCCAGCCCCCGAGCCGAGTGCACTCCAGCCCAGCCCAGCCCCCAAGCCGGGTGCACCCCAGCCCAGCCCCCAAGCCGGGTGCACCCCGGCCCAGCCCAGCCCCCAAGCCGGGTGCACCCCGGCCCAGCCCCCGTACCTGTGAGGACGATGTTGGGGATGGGCCCATGGCGGCTGCAGTTGCTCAGGGTTTGCCGGCTGAGGAGATGGGGGTCGTGGAAGCTGCTGCCGCTGGCCGAGAAGCCCAGGCTCTCTGCCGAGTGGTAGTTTAAGGCACCCAGGTCGTCGGGGAAGGTGTTGTGGTTGAGCGGGAAGCTGCCTGGGGGGCTCTCGCCCATGCTGAACTGCTCTAGCTGCAGGGAGACATGGGGCGGGGGGCTCAGTGACTCGCCCTGGAGAAGGGCCCAGCGGCCGCTCCGTGGGCAGAGCCGGCGCCGGGAGCCGGGATTCCCGGGCCAAAAGGAGAACGTCTCAGAGCCGTGTGACCGACGCCATCTCCGGCACCACAGGCAGGCTCCCTGCTGCCCCGGCCCCATGCTGCTCCCACAAGCGGCCAGTGCCAGTCTCCCTACGCACGCTGCTCCTGCCTGCAAGCACCACCCCCGCAGCTCCCATTGGCCGGGAACGGGGAGCTGTGGCCAATGGGAGCTGCAGGGGCAGTACTTGCAGAGAGGGGCAACGTCCTGAGCCACATGCCCCCCACGTTGGCCCCTGCCAGGAGCAGTGTGGGGTAGGCAGGGGCCTGCCTTAGTGGCAGCCACATTGTGCCGCGCCGCCGACCGGGAGCCGCTGGAGATAAGTGCTACCCGGCAGGAGGCTGCACCCCAACCCCCAGCCCCCTCCCAGAACCAACACTCCAACACTCTGCCCCACCCTGCACCCCAACACTCTGCCCCAGCCCAGAGCCCCCTCCTGCACCCCAACCCCCAGCCCCCTCCCAGAACCAGCACCCTGTACCACCCTGCACCCCAACACTCTGCCCCAGCCCAGAGCCCCCTCCTGCACCCCAACCCCCTCCCAGAACCAGCACCCTGTACCACCCTGCACCCCAACACTCTGCCCCAGCCCAGAGCCCCCTCCTGCACCCAAACTCCCTCCCAGAGCTTGCACCCCTCACCCCTCCTGCACCCCAACCCCCTGCCCCAGGCTCAGCCCAGAGCCCCCTCTCACACTGCAAACCCCTCAGCTCCAGCTCAGAGCCCGCACCCCCCTCCCAAACCCCTACTCCAACCCAGTGACAGTGAGTGAGGATGGGGGGAGAGCGAGTGATGGGGGGGGAGTGAGTGGGATGGGGCTTTGGGGAAGGGGGGGGTAGATCCTGGGTTGCCCTTAAATTCAAAAAGTGATCTTGGGCGTAAAAAGGTTGGAGACTGACTTAGAGGAACCCGCTGCAGGGACCAGTCAACCCGGCAGCCTCCTCTACTCCTCAGCGTCTACGGCCACAGGGGGCAGGCGAGGAATCGCCCGGGGTGGGGCCAGCAGCCGGTGTGACAGACATCGCCATCCTGCGCCCCTGCTGGTGCAAGCCAGTCCTGCCTCATGCCCACTCCACCTCCCTTGCCCTGAGCTGGAGATGGTGCCACCAAACCACCCCCAAGGAGCCCCGCAGGCTAGTCACGGCTCCCAGAGATCCCAGCGCTGATGGGGGGCGAGGCCAGAGACTGGGGGGAAGCAGCCCAGAGATGGCAAAGAGCAAACTCCAGAAGCGGCTTGGAGGGCCGGAACCGGGGGCTGGGACGGCCCCAGGAGCGTGGCCTGAACACAGCTGGGGTCAGGTGGGCCAGGCCAGGGCAGCTGAACGGCTACGTTACAGGTGACTTGGAAGGAAATCCCCAGCCCCCCCAAGGGTCTCCACTCCTATCGCCCCAGGGGCAAGCGCCAGGGCCCCCCCAGCAGAGACTCAACCTGCGCCGGCACTCACGCTGCCCAGGCCGAAGTCGCCCAGCGGCTGGCCGAGCTGCTGCTGTAGTGAGGAATTATGCTGGTACTGCGAGAGGTACGGCCGCTGCGTGGGCGCGCTGTGCTGCTGGGACGGCTGCTGCCGGGCCGGCTGCGGCTGGTGCTGGGGCTGCATAGGCTGGTGCTGGGGCTTCTGAGTTTGCTGCAGAGGCGGCTGGGATTGCATGAGCAGGCCGGGCTGGTTGTAGGGGTATGGCGGGAGCCTCTGGTCGGCTGGCAGCTTGCTGGTGTCCAGTGGCACGCCCTGCGAACACCCAGCACAGCAAGGGTTACAGCCACGCACCAAGCCTGGCAGGGATCTGGCCCAGGGGTCCCGCTCCTCCTGAACAGCTAGGCTATTGGTGAGACACCACCCGGCCCCCACCTCTGGGGCCAGCCCCCGGCCCACTCTCCTGTCGTTGAGCCATCAGCGCCAGCTGCTTCAGGGACCATTCTGAGGGGAAGGAGCCTGTCTGTTCGAGGCCCAACCAGGCGGGGGCTGACCCGTCCCCTTGTTCTCTACCCTCCAACGAGACTGGCGATGTTCTCAAGGTCCTTGGCTACATCTACCCACTTATATCTTGGGACTCAATGAGATCCTGTGGCAGAGAGTTCCACCGGCTACTTGTGCAAATATGCCCCCCTGCACCCGACAGGTACTCCAGGCTTTTCTCTGGCCAGCCGTCTGCGTGCCGGGGGTCAGGGGAGGGAAATGCACCCGTTTCCCTCCCCCGCCTAGAAGCGCATTCGCCTGGGGCATCAGCCCATCCCGGCGAGGCTGGGGGGAGGGCGCTCAGGAGAGGAAGAATTCAGAAAGCCTCGGCCAAGACCAATCTCCAGGTTCACAAGGACCGAGGTCCCTGGATCCCACCAGCCCCTGCAGAGATCCATGTGTGGAGGAGACCCCCCCCTTCCTCCAACCCACTGCAGGGTGTTTCTGCCCCTTCCCCAGGGTACGGGAGCCAGTGCTACTCCCCGGCGGGCAGCAGGGGGAGCCCGGTGCTGCCGAGCAGCCCCACAGCTCAGCTGGAGCCGAGCTTTGTGCACCCCACCCACGGCCAGCAGAAGCCTGGTTAATGGGGTGCAGTCCAGCAGACACCCTGGGGAGAGCGAGCTGGCCCCCGTCTGCCTTGGGAGCAGCAGCCAGAGAAGCCTTCACGCCCAGCGCCACGTTGAATCTTCCACATCCCAAGCAGCTGCGGCTTCCCCGACACCCAGCCCTGGCCCAGAGCACGCTCAGGCCCCCGGGGCTGCCTCCCTGCACAGCCTGGCCCGACGGTGGGGGGGGTTGCTGGGCCCTGGGACCAAGACCCTCCAGACTGGCTCCCAGCTTGACTGGCTGCCTTCAAGTCAGCTGGAGACTCCCTCCGGCCCCCAGGGCCAGTGGAGGAGCTGGGAGTCGGGACAGGACGGTCCTGCTCCCAGCTCCCTGGGCCGGTCACTGCGTCTCTCTGGGCCTTGGTTCCCAGAGTGTGACCGGGGAGAACAAGGCTTCCCTTCCCCGACCCTCCGGCTTGTCTGTCGACCGCGGACCGTCTGTGCAGCACCCGGCCCAGCCCGAATACACACAATCATCTCCGACTTCTCCGAGCGCCCCGTGGAGCAGGGACCCGCGAGGGGCCAGGGCAGCGCCGGGCGCCAGCTCCCCGCCCTACAGCTCCCGGCCTCCCACTGAGATGAGGATGGCAAAAACAGGACGACAGGAGGAACTGAAAGAGGACCGGGGTGACGATGGATCATGCATACCTGGGTGATGGAGGACAATGTGGGTGACATTGTTGGTGAGAACTGTTTGGGGTGCTGCCTTCTCGAGTCGCCGCCCATTGGGAGGGTGAGGGGGCTGAGCGGGGCCCTTCGGCGGGGCGACGTGTTTATGGACACCTGCACCAGGGGGGAGTAGGAGGAGCTGCTAAAGCTGGCCTGCAGGCTTGGGTTGCTGGGCGAGGACTGCATGGACTGGCTGCTGAGGGAGGAGGGGAGCGAGGGGGTGCTGAGGGAGGAGGGGAGCGAAGGGGTGCTGAGGGAGGAGGGGAGCGAGGAGCTGCTCTGGGAGGACTGCAGGGAGGGGTTGCTAAGGGAGGAATTCAGCGACTGGGGGCGCAGGGAGGCCTGCAGGTTGGGATTGCTAAGCGAGGACTGCAGGGCGGGGTTACTCAGGGAGCTCTGCATAGGTGAGGTAAGTCCTGTGGGGACAAAAAAAGAAGAGACACCACTGTTACCCATGGCAATCAGCCCGAGCGAGGCTCCGCCCCCTGGGCGGGATGGAGGGGGAGGGGGAGACCAAAAGGATGGAGACGGCAACAGAAACAAACAAACCCAGCGATGGAATCGGATCATGGCCCGAGACCCCCTCCAGCAGGCGCCTGGCGCGAGGGACGGCTCCCTTCTGCAGGGCGAGCACCGGGGCCCCCGGGAGGGGGGCTCGGCTCTTCCCTGATACGACGCCCCAGCTCGTGTCCTGCTAACCCTGACGCTGAAATGACCTGAGAGGCTCTCGTGTGCCCAGACGCTGCAGGGGGAGGTGCCCAGCTCGGCCCAGGCCAGGCCATTCTCTGTCCCCACCTGGGACGGGGGCAAGGCAGGAGCTTGCTGGAGGTGCAGAATCACCAGACCCCGCTGCAGCTGCTCAGTAACACCCAGTCCCCCCCTGACCTCCCAGCGCTAGCAGCCCCCTCTGAGCACATGCTCAGGGCCCCCTGGGGCCTGCTTGTCCTGCAGCTCTGCTCCGCGGGGATCCGAGACACCCACCACCCTGGGCCAAACTCAGCCCCGGCTAAGTCCCATGGGCCGGGGCGGAGCTATAGAGAGAAAGAGAGAGAGATACCTATCTCATAGAGCTGGAAGGGACCCTGAAAGGTCATCAAGTCCAGCCCCCTGCCTTCACTAGCAGGACCAAGTACTGATTTTGCCCCAGATCCCTAAGTGGCCCCCTCAAGGATTGAACTCACAACCCTGGGTTTAGCAGGCCAATGCTCAAACCACTGAGCAAGGCCCTGGGCGGCCTGGCTGACGTCCCATCCTCAGCACTGGGCTCTGAGGAGGAAGGAGCCCAGTACGAGTCCTACGCAACCCTTGCCCGCACGGTCACAGGTCGACTCCTCTTCTGGGCAGCAGCCCGGAGCCCTCACCTGCGGAACCGTAGCCCGTCCCCAGGCCCATGCTGCTGCTGATGCCCAGGTGCGTCATGGTGTTGGCCAGGTTACCGGTGCTGCTCCCGCCGCTCAGGCTGGGGTAGTTCGACTCGTCGGGGTCCAGGGGGGTGGGCAGTGGGGAGGGGAAGTGCAGGCTGGTGAGGTCAGGGAGGGAACCGCCCGTGTTCAGGGCGGTGGGGATGAGCGGGACGTTGGCAGGCTGATCGGGGGATGGAAAGATACTGAAAGAAACAGAGAGACGCTGCTCAGCAAAGGCGACACTCCCGAGTGCCCAGAGTCAGAGATGGGGGCTGGGCACCAGGACTCCTGGGTTCTGGGCCCAGCTGCGGGAGGAAGTGTGGCCTAGTGAGTGAACAGAGGACTGGGAGGCAGCACTCCTGGTTCTGTTCCCTGCTCCGCCATGGACTGACTTCTGTGGCTTTGGGCAAGTCCCCATGCCTCAGTCCCTCCCCCCACCCCCTACCCCCTTGAAAGGGAGACGACCTAGACATTCCCCCGAGGGGCTGAGCGATGCCCACAAGGTTCTAACAGTTGTTATGGCAGCGTGACGCGCCCGGGCACAGCACTTACTGGATCCCGGGGACTTCGCAGGATCTGGGCCTGGCCGAGGACGACGAGAGCTGGGAAATCAGAGAGGGGAGGGGGGTGAGCCTGGGCAGGGCATTTACCTCACCCCACCCCCCGAGCAGTGCGGGCGGCCGCAGTTTCTGGGCAGGAGAGAGGTAAACACAAGTTGCAACACTCCAGGCGCCAGAGGCAGGAAGCCAGCGCCCACAGCACCAGCCGAGCTGAAACATACGGGCACTGGGAGCAGCACGGTCCCACTCAGGACCTCCCGTCATGCAGGCCCACCCTTCACCACGTGGGGAGCCCTCCCACCACCACATACCCCATACCAGTACTGGGGCTCTCAAACCCACCAGGGCATCCCCCATCCCGCCACTGAGAGCAGCGCAGCCTCACCCCAGAACCCCCACACCCACCTTCTTGGTGTCCCAGGGCTTCAGTAAATGCTTGTTGTCATCCAGGAAGTTCTCCTCGATGGGAGGCACTTGGAAAAGAAACACTGGCAAGGGGAGAAGGGCAGGGGTGAGCCTTGTGCAGAGGGGGCCAGCCCAGCCCCCGGCCCCCACCAAACCCCAGGGCGCTAGCGACTGGAAGTGTTGTTAAACGGTAGCCATGCCTGGCATTAACAGGGCAATGGGCCCGAGAGACTACGGGTCCCAGCATGCAATGCTCCATGTGGAGCCAAGCAGCCTCCCGATGAAGCAGTGCACACTGGGAACTGTAGTTCTGCCAGGCCCAGGCCTGCTGGCCCCTTAGGCTTTTGTGCTCCCAGGCAACTCCCCTTCCCTGCCCCGGCAATGAAGCAGAATGTGCCACCCTCTCCGAAGCTCCCAGCCCTGCAGGGGCCAGAGCTGTCCCCCTTCCATGGGTTGGGATCAGACCCCGCTCCATGCCCCACTGTGACTGCCAGGCAAGGTGGGCAGGGATGAGGCATTTACCTTTACTGTCCATGTCCCCGTCCAGAAAACCTGAAAGAGGGATGGGGCCACGGTTAGCTATGAGCAGGGGACCCACCACGTGAGCCAACGTCCAGACACACCCCTGGGGAGAGAAGGCAGGAGACCCGACCAGCTGGGCACTGCGAGAGGCAGGGCACCAAGGAGCAGCGCTTGGACAAGCTGCCCAACGGGCGAGCCAGCGTGGATGGGAAGGTGAGGCCGACCGTCTGGGGTGACGCGGTGCAACAGGAAAGGGGGTGCTGAGCTAGACATGCCTATGGGGGGACGTGGTACAGCCGTTCTCGGACGAGGCTAGGAGATGGATCTGGCAGATACAACCCCGCCGGGAAGCCTGCGGCTTTCCTGGCATGTGGGAGCTAGCGACAAAGAGTATCCACCTGCCGCCAGGTTGGCGCCCCAGGGCATCGACCGTACCGGGCGGCCCGGCCATCAGAGCTGCCTCCTGGGCTACCACAGGACTCAGCCGGTCTGCACACGGCCCAGGGTACAAAGCAGTGGCTGGAGGCTGGGCAAGGAGGGCAGGTGGGAACAGGGAGAGGCAGGGAGCTGCGACATGCACCTGCTGCAGTAGGGGAGCAGGGCTGGGGCGTTACTCACCGCTCCTGCGACTGGGAGGGGGGACGCCCTGCGAGGGGCCCAAGTACATGTCCTGCTGGCTGGGGTTCATCACACTCGTGTGAAGCGCCGAATCCGAATTTGTTCTAATGGCAAAAGATAAGGCCCCAGTCAGACCCCCCCCTGGGCGGAGACAGGACCCAACAAGGCTGGTGCATCCTGGGAGGAGCGCGAGCTGCCAGCATGCCCCTCCCGCCCCTCAGCTGGGGGATCCATGCTCCCCTCAACAGGAAGCTGCCTGGCTCTCGTGGTGCCAAAAGCCGCCTCCTGCTTCTCGAGGCTCGCCGGGCCGTTCTCAGGAGAGCAGGCTGGTGGGATGACGGGGACCCTCGGAGCTCAGACTGCGCAGGGATCCCCGAGGGAGGAGACCCCCACTGGGACAGCGACCGGGGACGGGACAGCACAGGGCAGGAGGCTGTTTTCAGTGAATCACAACAGAAACCCTGGGGAACAGCCCTGGGGGAACCCCTTCCCAAGCCAGCAGCTGCCCCGGCCCAGCTAAGCTTTAAGGAAGCTCTAGGATACCCCAATGTTCTGCTCGCTGTCCCTTGGGGGAAAGGCCAGGCGGGGGGAGCTGTGAGCTGGAGCAGGAGGTGACGGCTGGTTTCTAGAGGCAGCTGTCAAGTCCCCACCGAAGGACCCAGCCCCTTCCTCGGGACATTCCTGTGTCTGCCGTACTGGGTTTGCTCCAGCCCAGAGGTGGCTGCAAGGCGAAGGATCTGTTGGGGGAGGCGCTGTGCACACACAGACTCAGCCTGAGGCCACCCCAGCCCGGGCACGGCAGGGCCTAGGCCCTGGAGCCACTTTTCCTGGGCTGGCACAAAGCATGTGCTGCAGCGAAGGGGCTCCCTGAGGCCCCAGGGAGACACGTGCATTGTCTTCCTAATGAGTCGGGCTGGGGCACGGGGAGGGGGCAGGGCAGGCTACTCCAGCTAACGACACACAAGGGGGAGATTGTTCAGCTGAGGGGCCTAGCCTGCTCCCAGGCAGGAAATTCTCTCTCCCGCCCCCCACAGCCCCCCACGGGCCCAGCCTCCGCACTAACGAAACCCCACGGTGGGCGAGACGTCAGTGCTGAGCCCCACGGCGACGCCCCAGGAGCATGAATGGGGACGTTGTCCTTGCTCCCGGCACACGGTGCGCGCCGAGGGGCCGAGGCTGAGCACGGTGCGTGCCGGGAGGGGAGCCAGCCGCTGTGCCTGGGCACTGAGCCAGTCCCGCAAAGCGGGGCCACAGGACAGGGCAGCTGGGCCTGCCTGCTCTTACACCCGCCGCTCCTTCAGTCCCCCCTTCACTTCCTGTCCTAAATGGCCCCCTGGCACCAGCAGAGCCCAGGGGTGGGGGGCTGTACAGCACCCTGGGACCCATTTGGGGGAAGGCCCCTGTAGAACAGCAGCTAATCCTTACCCCCACCCCACCCGTCTCCCAGGCAGCAGCCAGCAAACAGCGCCTCCTGCAGCCCCCCAACAATGGCTAGGAAAGCAGTGGCCGAGCCCTCCCTGCTGTGACATCAGGGCAGCTGCACCAAGCTGGGGAGGGGCAAGGCCTATCAGCCAGGGGCAGATCACCTGGAACAGATGGGGGGGGCACGGATCAGACTGGAGCAGGATGGGGGGGCACGAAGGGCAGACCAGGTTGGGGGGAGGGGGCACAGATCAGCCTGGAGTAGATGGAGGGGGCATGAAGGGCAGACCAGGTGGGTGCAAGGGCACAGATCAACCTGGAGCGGGGGGGGGAGGGGGGAGGGGGGAGGAGGCCAGACCAGACCAGAGTTGGGGGGCAGGGCAGGGGCCGATCAGCTGGGGGCAGGCCAGGGCGGGCTGCCTTCAGCTCTTGCTGCCTGTGCCAAACTCCCCCTCTGGCCGGTGGCGGTTTCCTTCTCCCCGGCCCCTGGGGCGCCCAAGGCCACTGACTGGCCCGTTCCCCCACCCAGGGCCCGGTGGGAAGGTGGGGGAGGCAGCTGCCCAAGGCCAGCCCGCCCGACACTTGCAGGATTCCAGCCGCTGCGCAAGGCCACCTGGAGCTGCAGCCTCCTCCCGGCTCCCCCGGCAGAGCTCGCGCCCAGCCAGCCAGGCACTGGCAGGAGGAGCGGGGCCTCGGCCCCCAGTTCCCCCCAGGCCCAGTCACCTGCCCTCAGGGGAGCGGAGCTCTGCCAGGTGTGAGGGTGCAGAGTGCAGCTCGCTCGCGGGCGGGCTGCAGCCGGGGCTGGGGCCGGGCAGTGCTGCAGCCAGTCACTCCGTGGGGGCTGGGCAGTGCAGCCTGCCGAGGGTTTCATAACTGCAACCCTTGGCAGGCCGGGCCCGAGCCAGCATTGCCACCTGCTCAGGACACGGGATGCCCGGCAGGGGAGTTGAACGGCCCTGAACCTGCTGTAACAGGACCAGCTGGGGGCCGCTGGCTGGCTGCTAATCGCCCCCTTCCGCCCATGGCCAGCAAGAACCCTCTTCTCTTGCCGAGGGGCTGGGTTTTCCTGGGCAGTTCAGTGGACTGCACCCCAGGACATGGCCACAGCCCCCTTGTGCCCAAGGGACAGACCTGGGGCTCCAGGGCCCACTCCCTCCCTGCTGACACTGCCACCAGGGGGCACTGGGGGCTGTTTGAGAGGTCTGGGGAGGCTGGGCCCTGCCTTGCCCCCCCGATTCGTTTCTAGCAAAGGCTCCCCCTCCCCCGCCCGTCCCCTCTCAGCGGCATGGCCAGCAGGACCCGGCTAGGGCACTGCATGTGCCGACCCATCACTCCTGGGGCAGAGCTGCCGGGCTTTGTGCTGCTCCAGGCGCAGTGTGCCCGCCCTCCCATGCCCAACAGGTTCGTGCCCTGCTCCGAGGGGAGAACGTGAGCCCTGTTACTAGCTAGCTCAGTGTCTTTAGAGCGGCACAGCTGGGGCACAAAGCCGGCAGCATCTCACGGAGGGCGCTGCCCTGAGCCCAGAGAGCCATTCGCGAGCCTCCCGCTCCCTTGGCCAGACACCTGGCAAAACGCCCCGCCACTGGCCCCTAGCGGGCTACCGACCCCACCGTGATCCCTGACAGCCAGGTGGGGCGGCCACGTGAACCCGAGAACCAAGCTCTGAAGGGCAACGGGGCCCTGGGCCAAATCCTCAGCTGGTGTAAACCAGCGCAGCCCCACGGAGCCGCCCCAGTCACCCATCGGGGGTCAGGACCTCAAGAGCCCCCCAACCCAACCGGACACTGGCCATCGGGCCAGGGCCCACTGGGGGTTGCGGCGTCAGCCGGCTCAGGCACAGAGAGGGAGAGAGAGAGAACGGAATCAAAAACCATTCACCTGTTGAGAGCCGACGGCAGCCTAAACAAGTGTCCTTTCTCCATGGGAAAGTTACCCCAGGGCATGGTCCTTTGTAACGAAAAACAGCAGGTTACTTTGAGGGGCAGGGAATGGGCCCTGGACCCCACCCGGGCAGCGGGGAGGGGTTAGTAATGCAGGCAGGCAGCAGGCAGCCTGGAGCTCCGGGGCCCGGATGGGAGGACATGGCCAGGGAGCACAGCTGACCTAAGGGTGCCCCACGGCAGCCTCCTCTCAGACACACCCAAACAAGGCAGCGCCTGCCCTCCCAGGCCCAGGGCACCCCGCCCAGGAAAGCTGCTGCAGCCTTGGGCCTATTCCAAGGACCACAGCAGCTCCCGTTCAGAAGAGAGGGAGCCTGAAACAGCTCCATGCAAAGCTGCCAAAGGGCCCCAAGCGGCGGCCGGATGCCTTCCTTGGGCAGGTGGCCCACTCTCCCCCGGGCAGCGCCGAGCTCTCTGCAAAGCATGGACAGTGCCCTGCCCCCGGAGCATCCCCGGGTCCCACATGGGGGTGCTAAGGGATCTCCCCTGGGCTGCCCAGAATCCACCACCTCCGGGTCCCTCAGCGTAGCAGCAGAAGGGACCTTGGCCGGGGGAAGGGGCGGTGCCACACCACGGCCAGCTACACTGAACCTGGCCTGGGAGCCAGGGGCTCCCGTGTCCTGCCAATCCCGGGGGGAGCCAGAGGCTGCCTGGGAAGGGGGGGCTGGCGCTGAGTGAGGCGCACTAGAGGGGTGCCAGGGGACCGGCAGAGAAAGGACTGAATGCAACAGAGCGGAGAGGGAAGGCTCACGCCGGGGGGAGTTAGCAGCGGGATGCGCAGCGAGGGGCGACCCCGAGCCGGGGTGTTAGGAAGGTGGGGGAGGAGTCCAAGCTGCTCTGTGTGCGCCACACCCCCTCCGGGCGCCCGCAAGGCGCTGACCGTCTGCCCCAGCAGTCCCTGGGCTGCACAATTCAATGTGCCAAAGGGAGCTGGACCAGTGCGGGGCTGGGAGCTCAGCACCTAACTCCCCTAGGCCAGAGATTCCCACCTGTCAGCTCTTCTGGTGCAAGTGGCATCCAGGGCCCTGGCACCTGCGGAACTGGGGCTGGATCTGCTCCACGCACGGCAAACCTTGGCCGGGGCACCCCACACCCAAGCCCCCCCCAGCAGGGCAGGACCCCCAGATATCTGGCTGTTGGACGGTGATCCGAGCCCCTCCCTCCCCCTCTGGGCTCAGGGGGTTTCACCCTCATGGGGCCTGGCTCTCAGCGCTGGCTGGGACGAGCACCGGCAGCCTCGTGCTGCTCTCGGGGGGATGGGGGGCTGCACGGCCTCCACCAGAGAAACAGACAGTCTGGCCGGTCCCTGGGGAGAACCCCGGCCAGCTACTTTGGGCCCCAGGACTCCCGAGGCCTCCAGACGGAGGTAGCCGAAGCCCCAGCATGGAGCTGCCGACAGGTGACAAGACAGACTCCTGCAAGCCCCTGGGCTGTTCCCCACAAGGTCGAGCTGTCTGCCCCCGATCCACTGCCTTTCCTGCCCAGCCTGGCCCCGTGGAGGGAGGGAACACCCCCAGGCTTTGAGGCCTCCCTTGTGTCCCCTGGCACAGCCAGCGTTTAACCAGGAGACGCTCCAGCGGGAAGCGTCCTGGCAGCTGCCCCCCAGGGCGATCTGCAACCAGCCTGCTAGAGGGGTTTAGGCCAAACCACAGCTGCAGTTGGAAATGCTGCTCCCTCCACCTTGGAAAGGTTCTGGCAACCCAGGGAGGGGGGGACTGGCCCCTGGCTATGAGGCTGGGGGCTGAGCCAGGCACTGGGAGGGAAGCACCACACACAGATCTGTCCTCCACCAGGACAAGCAAGGTGAGCCCCCCAGAATGAAATGAAGCCACATTTGCACATCACGCATGTCCAGGGACAGACAGATTTATCCCGTACCAGCCCCACAAGCCATCCAGCCCCTGGGACCTTGTGCCACCCCCACCAGCCTCCTGGGGGACTGGGGGCCACACGCAGCCTGAGTGTGAAGTGAACAGAGCGACTCTAGGGCTGACCGTGGTCCCACGCAGGCTGCTCCCCGAGACATAGGCTGGGGGGGCCTGGGGAACGGCTCAGCAGCAGAGCTCCCAGCCAGCCCCCAAGCGATGCACCGTCTTCACTGGGGGAATCGCGGGGGGGGGGGTAAAGGGCACCAAGACAAACTGTCTCCCCTACACACCTGCGCCTGCAGGGCAAACAAGCAGCACCAAGGCCCTTGATGTGCGCCACTGATGGAACGGACCGAGTACATTTTGAAGCTCCCTTCCTCTCTGAGGACACAGGGTCCATTCTGGCCCAGGAGAAGGGGGGGACTCTGCCTGGCCATCGCCCGGGACGGCAGCCACCCACTGGCACTGGGGCACCAGGGCTTCCCGGGGAAGCTGCCACAGCACCTGCCCTCTAGACTGATTAACAGTCGAGGCAGCCAACGTGCGAGGAGCAGAGTTAACTGCTCCCCTCCAGCAGGGAGACAAGTCCCAGCAGGTAACGCACCATCCCGCAGCCCGGGCCACGCGGGGGCACTGCCCGCTGGGACTTGGGGATGCCAACGGCTCCATCACCTACAGATCACGGGCTCCCGGCAAGTCACCGGTGCAGCCTGGGTTGGGCCCACCAGCTCCCCAAGACCGAAACACTGGCTCTGTTCCGAAGCAATTCACACCCAGCCAGAGAGCTGGTTCTGCTCTGACCCTGGCTCTGGCCAGCCCTTGGCGTGTCACAAGTCCCTGGGAGAGCCCTGGAAGGTCCCTGCTGAGTCGCAGCCCCTCAAACTGCTCGGCCAGTTGTACGCCTCTCGCCCTCAGCGGGAGCTGCTCCCTAACTAGCCTTGCTGAGCCCAGCGAGGGCCCGGGCCCCTCCCCACAGCGCCACGCCTGGCAGGGCTCTCCTGGCAGCCCCTCCGGGATTCCAGAGGACACATGCTGGGACTGTCACCGTACGGCAAACGAGGAGGCCTGGTCCCTTCCACAGAAAGGGCCTATGGGGCCCAACCCAGCCGTTCCTCCCCATGCTGCAGCAGGGAGCTCTGGCCTGCGCAGCCCTCTGGAAATTCCACACCCACAGGCGGCCAGGAGCGAGGGGACCCCCCAGCCCTGTCCAGCACAGAGGGCGTCCAGGCAGCTGGCTCCGGTGGGAGCTTACGGGGACACCGCGGGGATGGGACGTTGTGCCCAGCGTCGTGGCAGGTAACTCCTGAGATTACTGAACTGGGTGTTGGGTCAGTCTCAGTCGCTCCCTCCCACTAGCCCCTTCTGCCTGGCTGCAGACACCAGCAGGGAGCAGGAAACCTGCAGCCAGCTCCCCGGGACTTCGGGCACGGGCCGGGTCCTGCAAAGGGGATTTCATCAGCGACCCTTCAGCTGCAGCTTGTATCCCAGAGCCAGTGACCCTGAGAAGGGCCCTGGCGGCCCCGTGGCCCAACAGGGCTGCTCCTACGTCACTGGGCGTCCGGGGGGCGATTACCTTCTCCAGCTGGGCTCGGGGGGAGGCGACAGGTAGGCCGGGCTGTAGGGAGAGTTGTCCACGTGAGCAGAGAGTTAAGGATCAAGCCGAGAGTGCCTATGAAGAAGCAGAGTTGGAGCCGCCCGGAGGGGCTCTGGCAGGGCACGTGTGATCAGAGCAGCCCCACCGAGGGGTTAGTGCCCCCTAGCCCCAAGGAGCCGCGCACCCCGGGCCCACGCAGGAGCCCACTGGGAGGCAGCCGCGGGCGCTGTCCTGGAGCAGGCCGCAGCACTGCTAAAGGATATGTGGCGCACGTAGCGGCGCAGAGGAGACACCATGCGCCGGGGGTCTCGCTGCACTCGCTCCACCAGGCCGTGGTGCCGGGTGCTGCGTGCCGAGTCCAGCGGCGAATGCAAGGGGCCCTGCGGAGACACAAAGGGGCGTTGCTCTGACCTGCCACGGGGCTTCGCCGTCCCACCTCCCCCCACTACTGCTGGCGGCTGGCCCCAGCGCACTCCCCCCGACTCCCATGCACCGTGGAGCATGCAGGGCCCTGCAGTATTGCAGATGGGGGGCCCCAAGGGAGGGGGGATTTCTTCCCAGCCCACTGGCCAGGGCTTGGTTGAAGCCTGTGCGTGACGGAGAACCAGCATTACCCAGCCTTCCTCTCCGACTCAGCGTCTGGTATCCCAAGCAGAGCACCACGCATGCTGCCCCGTGTCTACGCTCCCCTGCTTTTCCCATGAGCCCCAGGGCTGTGCGGGGTCGCCCCCAGGCAATAGGACAGGACCTTACGGATTGGGGACGGGAGTGGAGCCTGCCAGTGCCCGCAGGGGGAGCTGCCGTCCGGCTTCTGGGCCTGTTACCTGGAATTCGGAGACGCCGCTCCCGATCTGGTTGACGTTGGGCAGCGAGCCGCTGTAGTAGGGTCCCCGGCTGTGAGCCAGCCGCAGCTTCTGGGCCTGCAACTGGACCAGAGAGAGATGAGGCAGCGTCAGAACCGGATGGGCAGCCCCCGGGAGCAGGAGTCAGGAACACTCCGTCAGCGGCAGAGCTAGGAACACGCATCTAATCCCTGGACCCTGTTCTTGCCACTGGACTATGCTGTTATCGGGGGGGCGCTGAGGTTCCCGAGCGGCCCGGCCCTCCACACGCAGCCCCCAGCTGGCTTTTCCAGCCCATCCGCAGCACCTCATGCCCGCCAGCCAACTTGGCGCCACAGCTGGGAACGCTCTCACGGCTCCTTAACCCCCACTCCTTTGCAGGCCTGGTGGGCACAGCTGTGTGCGCCAGAGGCGGGGACCGGCCCCTCTGCGCCAGCAACTGGAGGGTAGCGAACAGAACACGATCCTGCCAACGACAGGCCAGCAGCCTCATTCCGCACCAGGGAAATTGGTTGAAACGGATGTGAAGACCAGTTACCAGAGAACCCGGCGCCTGCAAAGGGACTCATGCCTCAGCACGATTAGAAGACTTGGACGGGATCACAAGCATGTGGACAATGGGGATCAGTGGTTATAGTGAACTTGAACTTTCACAAAGTCTTTCACAAGGTTCCTCACCAAAGGCTCTTCAGCAAAGTAAACACAATCGTGGGATGAAAGCGAAGGTCCTCTCCTCCCTCAGTAATCGATTAAAAGCCAGGGAACAAACGACAGGCACTAAGTCACCTGCGTGCCCGGGCGCCGAACACCCCGTTCCCAGCTGCACGCCCGGAGCTGGGTCAGATCCCCACATTTGGGACCCATCCCAGGCCCGGGCGAATACGTTCCAGCTACTCAGCGCACCCCTGCGACGCGAGCCGGCTGCCCAGGAGTCCCTGGCTGACTGGACACTTCACACCAAGTACTGGCCCAGAGCCAGCGTCCACATTCCCTCGCTGGCCTGAGGCTTCCAGGCCTAGGCAGGCTCCCAGCTCTGCAGCGCTCTGGGGAAGCCCAAACTCAAGGGCAGGGGAAGGAGGGGAAGTCTGGCAGGAGAGGCTGTCACTGCAAAACCACGGGAGGGGGAAGCACAGAGGAAATTCCTGTGCCCGCGCTGCTGTTCGTGGCACAAGCTGGCATGGAGGGTCAGGAGCCGCAGCACGCTCGGCAACGGATGCCCTGGCAGAGAGGCACCCACTGGACAGCTCAGGCAACGAGAAGGGAAGCCCCAGGTGGCAGCTCGACGCCACCCTGACAGCCCCCAGCTGGGGCAGCTGTTCAGATCTGCAAGCCACACACTGGGGGCCGCCCTCCCCCGCCCTCTCGCTGCTGGCATGGCAAGGACGGGAAGCGTCTGCCAGCAGCCAGGGGCATGGGGCTAGGGCCACGACCACCAGTGGACCCAGCTCAGCTCGCTACAGCATGTTTCCCGTGCCCATCTTGGGGAAGGCAGGGCCACAGCACTCTCCCCAGCGAGCCAACTCCCAGTGGGAACAAGCCCGCCAGGCTGGACTCAGATACGTGGCCACAGGGAGCAGCTCAAACTGCTTCTGTCCAGCATCAGGAACGAATGAGGAGGGCCCTGGGACGGGCCAGGCACAAAGCTGGGGTGGAGGGGCACGGAGAATCCCGGGGCTGAACTCACCCCCCCACTCCACAGCTTGCCCAGCTCCACAGCGCCCCCTCTGGATGAACCAGGAGCTGCAGTGACCTGCTGGGGAAGGAGACATGCGCTCCCCAATAATAAACTCAGCATCGACTGCACTGGGCCATCCTCTCCAGGGGAGAGGCGCCCTGGGACATAGGAGTGGTCAGACTGGGTCAGACCAAGGGTCCATCTAGCCCAGTATCCTGTCTTCCGACAGTGGCCAGTGCCAGGTGCCCCAGAGGGAATGAACAGAACAGGGAATCATCAAGTGATCCATCCCGTCGCCCATTCCCAGCTGCTGGCAAACAGAGGCTAGGGACACCATCCCTGCCCATCCTGGCTAATAGCCATTGATGCACCTGTCCTCCATGAACTGATCTAGTTCTTTTTTGAACCCTGTGATAGTCTTGGCCTTCACAACATCCTCTGGCAAGGAGTTCCACAGGTTGACTGTGCGTTGTGTGAAGAAATACTTCCTTTTGTTTGCTTTAAACCTGCCGCCTATTCATTTCATTGGGCAACCCCTAGTTGTGTTGAGAAGGAGTAAACAACGCTTCCTTATTTACTTTCTCCACACCCGTCAAGATTTTATAGACCTCTAGCATATCCGCCCTTAGTCGTCTCTTTGCCAAGTGAAAATTCCCAGTCTTATTAATCTCTCCTCCTACAGCAGCCATTCCAGACCCTTCATCATTTCTGTTGCCCTTTTCTGAACCTTTTCCAATTCCAACAGATCTTTTTTGAGATGAGACGACCACATCCACCCGCAGTATTCAGGACATGGGCGTCCCATGGATTTATAGAGCGGCAACAGGATATTTTCTGTCCTATTCTCTCTCTTTCCTAAGGATTCCCAACATTCTGGTCGCGGTTTTGACGCCGCTGCGCATTGAGCAGGTGCTCCAGCACCAGCCGCGCCGCAGAGGGGGGCGGGGACAGGCCCAGACTAGGAGGGGGCTGAGTGCGGGGGATCCAAGGGCACGAGGCTGGAGAGCGCTGAGTCTCCTCTCTGCCAGGGAACACAACGCAGTCACACGGGGGACGAATCCTGGGCTAACGTCACATTCAATCACCGTTGCCTGGCCCCTGAACCAGCTCAGAAATAACGATCTAGAGCTGGGCTCTGGAGCCATCCCAACGAGGTAGCGGGATCAGAGCAAAGCACAAGATGCCGCGCCCTGGGGACAGCCCCACAGTGACCGCGGGGGGCACAAGGGCCCAGCTCCTTGGCTAGCACGGGCAGCTCTGGGGAGGTGCCTGCACAGCAAAGCCCCCGGGCTTTACGAGGCAGGCCCTGGTGAGAAGGGCGGGCAGAGGCACTGGCAGAGGAGTCGGCATGAGCCAGGCGCTGGTGGGACGGGCGGGCAGACGAGTTGGCGTGAGCCAGGCGCTGAGGGTTGGGCAGAGGCATTAGTGCGAGCCAGGCGATGGTGGGACGGGCGGGCAGAGGCGTCAGCGTGAGCCAGGCGCTGGTGGGACGGGCGGGCAGAGGCACTGGCAGAGGCGTTAGCGTGAGCCAGGCGCTGGTGGGACGGGCGGGCAGAGGCGTCGGCGTGAGCCAGGCGCTGGTGGGACGGGCGGGCAGAGGGGTGGGCAGAGGCGTTAGCGAGAGCCAGGCGCTGGTGGGACGGGCGGGCAGAGGCGCTGGCAGAGGCGTTGGCGTGAGGCAGGCGCTGGTGGGACGGGCGGGCAGAGGCATCGGCGTGAGCCAGGCGCTGGTGGGACGGGCGGGCAGAGGGGTGGGCAGAGGCGTTAGCGAGAGCCAGGCGCTGGTGGGACGGGCGGGCAGAGGCGCTGGCAGAGGCGTTGGCGTGAGGCAGGCGCTGGTGGGACGGGCGGGCAGAGGCATCGGCGTGAGCCAGGCGCTGGTGGGACGGGCGGGCAGAGGGGTGGGCAGAGGCGTTAGCGAGAGCCAGGCGCTGGTGGGACGGGCGGGCAGAGGCGCTGGCAGAGGCGTTGGCGTGAGGCAGGCGCTGGTGGGACGGGCGGGCAGAGGCGTCGGGGTGAGGCAGGCACTGGTGGGACGGGCGGGCAGAGGCGTCGGCGTGAACCAGGCGCTGGTGGGACGGGCGGGCAGAGGCGCTGGCAGAGGCATCGGCGTGAGGCAGGCGCTGGTGGGACGGGCGGGAAGAGGCGTCGGCGTGAACCAGGCGCTGGTGGGACGGGCGGGAAGAGGCGTCGGCGTGAACCAGGCGCTGGTGGGACGGGCGGGCAGAGGGGCGGGCAGAGGCGCTGGCAGAGGCGTCGGGGTGAGGCAGGCACTGGTGGGACGGGCGGGCAGAGGCGTCGGCGTGAACCAGGCGCTGGTGGGACGGGCGGGCAGAGGCGCTGGCAGAGGCGTCGGGGTGAGGCAGGCACTGGTGGGACGGGCGGGCAGAGGCGTCGGCGTGAACCAGGCGCTGGTGGGACGGGCGGGCAGAGGGGCGGGCAGAGGCGCTGGCAGAGGCGTCAGCGTGAGCCAGGCGCTGGTGTTACGGGCGGGGAGAGGCGTCGGCGTGAACCAGGCGCTGGTGGGACGGGCGGGCAGAGCGGTGGGCAGAGGCGTTAGCGAGAGCCAGGCGCTGGTGGGACGGGCGGGCAGAGGGGCGGGCAGAGGCGCTGGCAGAGGCGTTGGCGTGAGGCAGGCGCTGGTGGGATGGGCGGGCAGAGGCGTTGGCGTGAACCAGGCGCTGGTGGGACGGGCGGGCAGAGGGGCGGGCAGAGGTGCTGGCAGAGGCGTCGGCGAGAGCCAGGCGCTGGTGGGACGGGCGGGCAGAGGCGTCGGCGAGAGCCAGGCGCTGGTGGGACGGGCGGGCAGAGGCGTCGGCGAGAGCCAGGCGCTGGTGGGACGGGCGGGCAGAGGCGTCGGCGAGAGCCAGGCGCTGGTGGGACGGGCGGGCAGAGGCGTCGGCGAGAGCCAGGCGCTGGTGGGACGGGCGGGCAGCGGGGCGGGCAGAGGCGTTAGCGTGAGCCAGGCGCTGGTGAGACAGGCAGGCAGAGGCGTTAGCGTGAGGCAGGCACTGGTGGGACGGGCGGGCAGAGGCGCGGGCAGAGGAGTCAGCGTAGCCTGGAGAGGTAACCTTTGGCTCCAGCAGCACACGAAGCAGCCGGGCTGGCCCACGTCTTGCCTCCCGCCGGGGCGGGGCTGTCGTGGGGACGGGGAGACAAGCAGCTCCTTGGGAGCACACGGGCACATTTTAACATCATCTCTAAAGACACCTGGCCCCCAAGCGCCACGGCTCAGCCACCGCCATGGCACTGCCAGGCTGGGTTCCCACGACGGGCTAGTCACAGGCCCAGCACCGAACAGCCCCCTTCCCTGCCTAGGGGGTCAGACACGGGGCTCAGGGCACTGCCCTCCCTCCGGGGGAGGGGACCAGGGCGGGGCTCGGCCGGACCAGGACAGGGCAGGGAGGGGCAGGAGCCCCCTACATGGGACCTGGAAGCGTCTCTTCCGGCCCAGGCCTGGCACTGTGCCCACCCCGCTGCCCTCTCGGCCCTTCCTGCTGGGGGCCAGGGCACACCTGGCAGGAGAGAGCCAGACTTCCGCCTCCTCCCCGTGACACCCCGGGGGCAGGAAGCTCAGCACTGCCACCCGTACGCTGGGCAACGGCCCGGCTGCCACTTCCACAACCAGCTCCAGTGAGTCAGAATCCTGCTGCCAAGCCACAGGCCGACTCCCCGCCCCGCAGGCCCCACGGTTAAAGGTCGGCACAGCATGCAGCTGCTGGGAGAGCTCGGGGGGGGGGGGGGTTGGGAGAGCTGCGCGGGGGGGGGTGCTCCACAG